>NW_012149841.1:5135831-5165930 GCF_000956105.1 Propithecus coquereli | reverse complement strand
TAATTAACCTCATTTCCTATTACCCAATACATCATGCCCACTTTGAACAAAAAATTGCATGGCATGCCAAAAGCAAAGGAAAAACAATCTGTAGAGGTAAGACAAGCAGCAGGCTCAGCTATGAGACAGATTTGGAATCATTGGATAGGGAAATTAAGATAACTATGATTAATACAAGGGGGCTTCAAAGAGTTCATGGAAAATACTTACTATGAAAAAATCTATGCATGAATTTCATTTTTTTTGGTGCCAAAAAAATTAGTACTAACTTGTGATAAAATGTTGGAACAGGATCTAGTTTGAGACAGTGAGAAAAAAAGACAGCAATTTGAAAAGAGCCCCTAAGACAGTAACATGAATTCTGCTAAAATTAAAGCAAGAAAAAACATCAAATTTACAGCAGAGTTTGGGTGGAAGAACTGTGGAATCATTGATTCTTTATGAAAAGTTTATGGGGACAATATCCCAAAGAAATCAACAGTTTACAAATGTATAACTCATTGTAAGAAGGGACAAGATGATGTCGAAGATGAAGCCCACAGCAGCAGACCACCCACAACAATTTGTGAGGAAAAAAAATTAATCTTGCTTATGCCATAATTGAAGGGGACTAACAATTAACAGCAGAAACAATAGCAAACATTATACACCTATCAGTTGATTTAGCTTACACAATTCTGACTGAAAAATTAAAGTTTAGCAAATTTTCCACTCAATGGGTGCCAAAATTATTGCATCCAGATCAGCTGCAGACAAGAGCAGAACATTTAATGGAAATCTTAAACAAGTGGGATCAAGATCTTGAAGCATTACTTTGAAGAATTATAACAGGAGATAAAACATGGCTTTACCAGCACTATCCTGAAGACAAAGCACAATCAAAGCAAGGGCTACCAAGAGGCAGAAGTGGTCCAGTCAAAGTAAAAGCAAACTGGTCAGGAGCAAAGGTCATGGCAATAGTTTTTCGAGGTACTCAAGGCATTTTGCTTGTTGACATTCTGAAGTGCCAAAGAGTGATAACTTTTGCTTATTGTGATAATGTTTTGAGAAAGTTAGCCAAAGATTTACCAGAAAAATGCCCAGGAAAACTTCACCAGTGGGTCCTTCTTCATCACAACAACATTTCTGCTAATTCCTTTCATTAAGTATAGGCAATTTCTCAGAAGTTTCAATGAGAAATTATTAGGGATCCACCTTACAGTCCTGATTTGGCTCCTTCTGACTTCTTTTTGTTTCCTAATCTTAAAAAATCTATAATGGGAACCCATTTTTCTTTGGTTAATAATGTAAGGACATAGTCAGATTCTTAGGATCCTCAAATTTTTTAGGGATAGGCTGCTATCATTGCTTACAAAAGTGTCTTGACCTTGATGGAGCTTATGCCAAGAAATATAATTTATATTTTTATTTTTGTATTTTAATTCCATTTTTCCAAGAACTTTTTGAAATTGTTTTGTATGTTAAGGTTTCTAACAGAAAAGTAGACAAGAGCAGATGATTAATATAAAAAGAGAGACGGACATTTTAAGAAAGAATCAGAAAGAAATGCTAGACATAAACACTGTAACAGAATCTTAAAAATTGCCTTTGATAGACACATCAGTAGGCTGGACACAAATGAAGAAAGTCAGTGAGCTGGAAAAGATGTCAAAGTGAAATGCAAATAGAAAAAAGAATGAAAATGGAACAGAATATCCAAGCACTGTGGGATAATTACAAAAGATATCATGTGAGTATAATAGGAATATGAGAAAGCGAAAAAAGAGAAGGAGCAGAAGAAATATTTAAATTAATAGTGGCTGAGAATTTTCAAAATTAATAACAGACACCAAACTACAGATCTAGGAAGTTCACAGACCACCACACAAGAAAAATGCCAAAGATTTACACCGAGGTATATTATGTAAAAATTACAGAAAACCAAAGACAGAGAAATCTTGAAAGTATTCAGAAAATAAAAGCACCTTATTTATAGAGAAACAAAGACAAGAATTACATACGACTTCTCATCAAAAAACATACAAGCAAAAAAAGTGTGGAGTGAAATATTTAAAGTGTGACAAAAACACATTCGCCTACAATTATTCATTCAGATGAATTATCCTTCAAAAGTAGAACTAAAGACTTTCTCAGACAAACAACTGAGACAACTTGTTATGGATAGAACTCCAATGGCTTCCTAAATTTATCAGGAAAAGCATCCAGAATTTTTACACGACTACTGAGTACTACACCATTGGCCTGATTTTTTCTCATCTTGCTAGTTTCTTAGCTTACTTTTTTCTACACACATTGGTGCCTTCCTTCTCCTTAAACTTATCAAATGTGATCCCATCTCATAGCCTTTGAAGTTTTGTTCTCCCTGCCTGGAATTCTCTTTTCTCCCTGAAATCTGCACTCTTGGGTTCCATTCTTATTTCATGTCTCTGATCACATTATGCCTGACCACTCTATGACCTAACACTTGCCCCATCATTTCTGCTGTGTAGGAAGAGCACAGACTCCCTCTCCTGGATTATCCTTGGTTTGCCCATTTGCCAGTCCCTGGTGTGACAAAAGGAACTTTCTTATCTTCCAATGCAGATTTCTCCCCCTCTTCCTAAATAAGAGAACCTCTAAATTTTAGTTGAACACACACCACACACAATAAAGACTGTGCATATTAGCTTCCCTTATAGCTAGGTATGGTCATATGAATAAAGTCTTTCCAGTGAAATGTCGATGGAAATTGTGTGTGCAAATTTCAAGTAGTGTCTTTAAAAGGAAAGAACATGCACTTTCTCTTTTTTCTTTTTTCCTGTGGACTAGAATGTGGATCATATTGCTGGAGCAGGAAGGGCCATTGTAGAACAACAGGTAAAAGCTGTGTGTTAAAGAAGGCAGAACGAGTAAGAATAAGCAGTTTACACAGAGCTGCCATCCCAGTCCTGTAGAGTCTATGTTTATATGAAAGAGAAATTAATTTCTATTTTTTAAGCTTCATTTTTTAGCATGATAAGAATAACCTGAGATTTATGCTCATAACAAATTTTTAAGTACACAATACAATATTATTAACTATAAGCATGATGTGAGCAGAGTTCTAGAATTTATTCATCTTACATAAAATGAAACTATAAGCATTGAATGGTTATAGTTTTTTAACTACTTGTTTTTAAAGAGTTTTGTTTTCCTTTGTTTTTTTCACTCACAGCTGAATGAAATTAATACTAATGTAAATGATAAAAATTGGCTCATGAATAATTAAAAAAATGAATGGTCTTATAATTGTTAAAAAATTAAAGCAGTGCTTAAAGATCCTCTCACATCAAACAAGGTCCAAATGAATAAAAAGGAGAATTCTGCAAAACTTTTATAGAAGAGATAATTCCAATTCCATAGCAACCATTTAGGCAGTGTAAAACAAACACTCCATAACTCTACCTATGAGGTTAGTATAGCTTTGATAGAAACCTCTGAAAAGGGCAGTACAAGGAAAGAAAGTGACGGGCTACTTCTACTGATAGAGAAAGATGCAAAACAAACTCTCAGCAAACTGAACTGGGCAATGTAAAAAAATTAATACATTACGATAAACTGTCTTTGTTCCAGAAATGTAAGGTTGGTGCAAAATAGAAAATCTGTTAATGGGATTTACCATATGTATTAGTCTTGCACTGTTGATGTAATAAATTACCTCAAATTTATTTAATTAAAATAATACAAGATAATTGTTTTATAGTTCTAAAGGTCAGACTTATTTCGCAGGCCTCACTGGGCTAAAATGAGAGTGTTGGCAAAGCTAAGTTCCTTTTGGAGGCCCCACCGAACACTTTGTTTCCTCTATCATTCGACCTGTTGGCAGAATCTAGTACCCTTGCTCGTAGCACTGAGATCTGCGTTTTCTCGCTGGCCATAAACTGAGCAGTTTCCAGGTTGTGGAGGCCACTGCATTTCTTGACTTGTGGTTCCCTTCCTCCACATTTACAGCCAACAATGGTGGGTCGAGTTTTTCTAATGTCATATCTCTCTGACCCACTCTTTTGCCCCCTCTTCCATTTTTAAGGATCATGTGATCAGCCAGGACAATATTCCCATCTCAAGATCTTTAAGCTTAATTATTAATAAAATAGTATTTGATGACATCAAACATTCTATCATTATTTCTTATAAATAGATAAACAGTATCTTTACCATAAAGCCTGCAGAAAATATCATGCTCAATGGTAAATTGTTAAAAGCATTCCCCTGAAGGTATGGGGAAAGACAAGGATACCAAGTGTAAACGCTTCTAGTAACCATTTACTGGTTGTCCTAGCCAACAAACTAACATAAGACAAATAAACCAGGGTATGGAGTTTGGAAAGGAGGAAATACATTGTCATTAATTTCAGGTAATTATTTCCACAGAGAGGCCAAAGGCAACTATAAAAAATTGCTTAAATTAATAATTGAGATCAGCAATATTTTCTAATATAATATTAATAGCTAAGTCAATTGTATTTTATATACCAATCATAGTTGGAAAAAAATGCAATTTTATTAAAATATATCATTTGCAGGATAAATAAGGAAATAAAAGGTATTTGGGACTAAACGTAATCAAATCTGTGGAAAGCATGTATGGAAAAATTATAAAACATTTTTCAAAGACTTTAAAAAATTTTTAAATAAATTGAGAGACATATCATGTTCATGAATAGGAACACTTTAACTTCTCCTGAAGCCATTTGCAGTCATGACTGTGATCTGTCACATTTGCTTCCTAGAGACCTTTTGCCAATGAGTGGAAGAGGAGCAAAAATGAACCGAGTGGAAGGGAAGCGTGTGGAGACTGCAGCCTCCTGAGGTATAGCCCTTTCTCTCCTGGGTTCTGAGATTCTGGAAGGTGAGGCTCTGAGGTAGGAGAGCCTCTTGGGTTTGAGCTCCTCTTGTGCTTTTGGGTTTATTTCAGGAGTCATTATTCTTAATATCTGCGAATTTTGCTCTTACTAATTATTTATAATCTTTATTCTAGAATGATAACTTTAGTCTTCAGTAACAGTTCTTTGAAATCATACGCCCTGAGACGGTGGAAATGTCGTCAGAATGTAGACTTTGCTGCCCTCTGCTGTTGGATGGGGGGCAGCACTTCCTCCGGGCAGATGGCAGAGCCGCCAGGCTCCCAAAGGGAGGCAAAGGCAGGGTAGGAAGAGTCGGGAGGAGAATGGCTCTTGTTCTGGACATTGCCATAGGTGACACAGTCGTGCACATTTCTACTATGGAATGAGGAGGAATTTCTACAAACTTCCAGGTACTTCGTGGATGGCTGACAAAAAAGTTTGCTTGACAGAAGAGTATTATTTCCAACTACAGAGTGCAACAAAATTTTACAATATGTAATACCAATGTTCTCATTAATAGTTTTTTTTTTTTTTGGTAGCAAAAACTACCCATGCTCCAACCATTTCTCCTTGGCCCATTTCTTAGATCTACTTCTGCTACTTCTGATACCGACTATCTTGACTGGATTATCTGGAGACCACTCTGAAACAAAACGTTGCATGCAGAAGCTTTATTGGTAATGATTTTCAGGAGATGCGGCTGTACAGCAGTAACACGGGAAGAACTGGGCAGAGAGAGAAGTTGACCAACGATGCAATTGCAACCCATCCTCAGCCAATGCTACGGGGAGCTCTGAGCAGTGGTGGCCTTTCAGAATTGTTCCAAATGAAGTTAAGGGGGACTGGACCTCTAAATTGACCCGTGTTGGCCAATTATTGGCCCCAGGCCAGTCCTTGTTAGATGCATAACTTTGAAAAAAGTAATTCCCTAAAGTCAAAGGTCATTCCCTATCGGGATCATATTGTAGCAACTAATATTTCCAGACACTGAAACCAGGACACCTTGGCCTTGAAGATGGGATTTGGACAACGTAATGTAATATCGGCTCAGTGAGTCTTGTTAGGGGATTATGAAATCTAGGAATTAATGCAACCTCTACCTTCCAATGTTAAGGTCCACATCATCTCTACATAGGTTTGGTATTATTTGAGGGGAGCTTGGAGAAATGGAAGTCTTTGCGCCAGAGGACACTGGAAAGCAAGAGAAGGCAAGCAGGTGGCGTAGCAACATAGTGGGGCAGAGGCAGAACATTACAGACGTCTTTTCAATTGGAAGATTCTGAATAAACAGGTAACTACTGTGAAGAGGAACAGGAAGGTATAAGGTTGGTAAGATTAAGCTAAATAAAAAAAACATAAAATAAATTTTGGAGATTATTTCCTGATCCAGTTTTATGGCTGACTGGCTGTGTGGCATTAGGCAGGTTACTTAATCTCTGACAGTCTCAGTTTACTCATCAATGTAAATAGGGAATAATAATAGTACCTTACTCACACAGTTTTAGTGAAACTTAGAGACCCACATAAAGCTGAACCCCAAAAAGCTACAACTTCAGTGTTCGGGATGAACAAGTCAGTCTCACTACATGTGTGTGTGCTCATGCATATGCATACATGTTTGCATACATATGTCTATAGCTATAACCATCTACGTCTGTATCAGTGGTCCTCAACTGGGAGTGATTTTTCTCCCAGGGATGTATTTCACAATATCTCGAAACGTATTTGGTTTTCACAGCTCGGGAGGTGGGGTGTTGTTGGCATCTACTGGGTAGAGAGTAGGGATGCTGCTAAACATCCTACTATGCACAGGACAGTCCCCCTCAAGAAAAAGTTATCTGACCCCAAATGCCAATAGTGCTAATGTTGAGAAACCCTGACCTATATTCTATATTATCTACCTGTATTTTATATCATATCTAATTAGTCATTGTGTATGACCCAGAGTAAGAAAAGTATGTATCTATAATTATTATTCTGATTATTTCAGGATATGGAAAACACTTCTAGGTCCCTAGTACAATATTTATTCTCCTGGTCTTTCTTATTAACAGAGCCTATTATTCATAGAGCAATGTGTTCAGCTCATTTCTGAGTTTTCTTGTAACAAGGGTTCTCATGTTGCACAATTCTGGCTAATGAGTTGTCAGTAAAAGTCTTCTAGGAAAGCTAGTATTTTCCTGATTAATAAAGGAAAATACTAAAATAATGCAAGATTTTTCTTTCCATTGTCCTTTCCATGTCTTCCTGCCTGCAGTGCTGATACGACCGGTGGAGCTATAGCGGCCACCGTAGAATCACGCAGGTAAGAGCCAAATAATAGGACTGGGAGGGAAGAAAGAGAAAGAGGAGCCATAGGGGAGAATAGAGACTCTGTTTCCTTCAATATTATGTACTAGATACCTTAAAAAGTGCTCTCAAGAGAAATAACTTAAAAAATCCATTAAATATATTAAATATAAAGATGTCTTCCTTTAAGCCCATTTTTCAAGAAAGGAAAGATTCCTTAGAAATCCAAAATAAAGTGAGATAAGTGAATGCTGTTCCTAGCTTTTATTTCAGGCTATTCAGAGCTTCAACAGTCAAACACTGCTGCTCATGAATGTTCACTGTGATGGGTGTAGGTGGCTCAGAAGATAGGAAGTAAATTCAAAGCCAGTTCAAGGTGGTGAGTCAGCAAGGAATCATCCACACAAAGCTGAGATCTCAAAGGAACATCTTTTTGAGGCAGAGTAAACAAAAACAAACCTCTAGCAGAGAAGACAGTGAGAAAACACACATATTTCAATGTTAGCATTGAGGTTAAATTGCTTAACCTGAGAATTTATAATCACGAACCATTTCTCACAAGCAGAGAATTCGAATTAAAGTTATCCTTGATTGGTAGTGCTCCAGGAAACTGGAAGACACAAACACAAATCCTCTCTAGAGGAAGGCAACTTCAATCCAAGCCTTGTAGAATTTCCAAAGATGAAGTTGTAAAGAATGTGAACTCATGGCAAAAAGAAAAGGAAAGAATGTATCATGAATAAGAACCAGCAGCAACAACAAATAGTATAATCAGATGCACAAAAATCAGAGAAGCCAGAGTGCATTTATTTAACAAAAACCTTTGGAACCAAATATGGTCCAGAATTCAAAAATTTTTGGAATGATAGAAATATAATAGAATTTATTTATGGTAGATTCCATAATGGCCTGAAGGGGGGTTATAGTAATCAGAAATGTCAGAGCAAAATACATGAAGAGCTTGAAAACAGAAAGTCTTAACAGCCTCAGGGTAGTGCACTTAGGATTTTGACTACTGTCCACCCTCTTTCTGAAAAGAATATTTTCAGAACTTTTTGTTGTCAGAATCTCAAATAAAGATTGTGAAACTCTATTGGAATATCAACTATATAATGTAAAATAAGTATATTTAATATGTTTTCAAGAAATAAAAGAGAGGCTTAAAATATGAGTAAGAAACAAGAGAATATTAAAGCAGATTTGAAAAATAACAAATACAACTTCTAGAAGCAAATATATATAACTGAAATTTAAAATATAATGGATGCATTAAACCAGAAGACTAGACCTACTCAAAGAAAGAAGCAGTAAATTGGTTTTGCTTAGGCAGAGGTTAAGCCCATTAATTAATTTAAGGCTTTGTTAGGCATGCCCATGAAATTATCTTTAAAAAGCTACAAAAATACAACTACCAAATTAGTATAGGAAGTGAAAGATGTAATTAGAAAATGTGAACATAAAAGAGAAGTACAAAAGAAGGCGTAAGCAAAGGAAAAAAATGTCTTTCCAAACTACTGAAAAAAATCAAATAAATAACAATATTAATTACCACAAATGTAAATGGATCTTACTTGCTTTAGTTAAAAGAAAATGGCTTTCAGGCTATATTTCATAAATCTAAGCTATGTGCTGTGTAAAAGAAATACCCCTAAAAATTTAAGGGCAGATAAAGGTATAAATTAAAAAGTTAGAAAAAGATGTACTAAATACATACTAAGTAAAACAGGAATGCCTATATTAATATCAGGTAGTTAGAGACTTCAATTTTTGGGTACGATGGAGTATCTGGTATCCAGACTTACCCTCCCACTGAAAACAATCAGACAACTGAAATGAATAATGAAATAACTATTTTCACAGATTAGACAACTGGAAGAACAGGACTGGGGTCACTGCGACAAAGGTAATAAACAAAGTAAGCTGCATCGGCCCTGCCTGTCCGCGTGGAGGCACTTTGAAGGTAGCAGCAAAGGAGGAAGAGCTTGAGTAGAACATGGCAGGCTCACTGAGATGAAGAGTCAGGTAGTTGAAATCTGGGAGGCTGAGTTGGTAGGAATTTCCAGCGCAGGACACAGGGCAGGAGGAAGCTATGTAGAGAACAAGATTCAGAAATCTGCGAATGGGTTTCCTCAAGTTTTTCTTTTTTTTTTCTCCATAATAATGAGCAAAGAAAGAAAACCAGGTGGAAGAAAGAAAGAAAAAGAAAGAAAGAAAGAAAGAAAGAAAACCAGGCCTGGAAGATGTTAGAGGTTCCACCTCTCAGTAACTTATAGAACAAGTGGAAAGAAAGTTAATAAGGCTCTGAAACACCTGAAGAACACTACCAAGCGCTTTGTCTTTATCAACATTCATAGGGCAATACCCCAACAACAGTGAAATACACATTCTTTCTAAGAGCCTATGAAACAGATCTGAGAAAGAGCATTTACAAGTAGCTATAAATTTTAAAGGATTAAAATCACATGGAGTATTTTCTCTGACTTCAATGGAACTAAATTAGAAATCAGTAACAAGAACATACTTAGAAATTTTCTAAGTCTTATTTTTAAAAAACAAAATATTTCTAAACAGTTTATGGGTGAAAAAGAAAATTCCAAGGGAAACTAGAAGATATTTTGAACTGAATAATGAAAACAAACATATCAAAGTGTGTGGCAGGCAACGAAAATGGTATTTAGAGAGAAATTTATAGCATTAAATATTCATATTGGGGAAAAAAATAAGGTCTATAATCAATGATCTAAGTTTCTACCTTAAAAACCCAGAAAAAAGATTAGCAAATGAAACCCAAATACACAAAAAGAAAGAAATGATACATATTATAGGAAAATCAGTGCAATAGAGAACAGACATTTAATAGAGAAAAAACAATGAAACAAAACCTGGGCTGATAAGGAAAGAAAGAGAGAAGACAAGAATCACCAATATAAAAAATAAAAGAGAGGGCATCACTACAGACCCTAAAGAGATTACACAGATAATAAGAGAATATTATGAGCAAATATATGATGTCACAATAAATTCAACAATTTAGATGAATTGGACAAATTCCTTAAATGGCACACCTTTTAAAAAACTAACATAAGAATAAGTAGAAAATTTGGTTAGCTTTATATCTATCAAGAACTTAATTTATTAGTGTTCTCTTGTAGATAGATATTTTTATTGCTTTAATTTTTGCAACAATTATTCTGTGAATCTTTTTGTGCAGAAATAATGTATGTATTTCATATGTACTGATGATGTTATAATATTTGTTTCCATGTGTCCACCTTTATCTGATAATTTTCTGTTATTTTTCAGATCAATTTTATTCATTTAATTTCTATGCAGTAGATTAAGGCCCAATTTTTCTGGTTCACCTTTCCTTTTTTGTGCTTCCCTCTTCTTTGATATCAGGGAACAAAGAAGAAAAAAAAAAAACCTTACACACAGGGTCCCTGATCCCTCCCAAACTGAGTCTCTGGTCATTTCATCCAATATTTATTGAGTACCACTTATTATGTCAGTTGGTATAAACTAAGCATTATACTGATGCAAGTATTAGTAAGACATTTCCCCAAGCACATTACCTAATGCTAGGAAGATATGTTCTGTTTTCCACTTGGGGATTGAGAATTCGGTTCAGGTCTCACTTCCGGCAGGAAGCCTAATCTAATTCTGTAATTCCCACCACTTGTGCTTATTACTATATTCTTTCTTAAGATAACCTTTTGCAGTTGTCTGCAAAAGTGTCATCAGACTCTGAGAATCTTGAGTCCAGAGAGCTTATCTAATTCATGATTATATCTCGTGTGATGCAGGAGAATTTGCTTCCTCTCTCTTCTGGAGCCCAAATGCCCTTCTTCTCTTATGCCTCGTAAGTTCCTTACACCCGATAAGCCTCATCGTGTGTTGAATGAATTAGTGAATGAGTACGTGCAGAGTCTCCAGCTGACTCGCAAATGGGTGAAGGATCAGTTTATCCATGAACCCACAAACAGGCTGTGATGAGCTGAATTATGCAGCCCCCCCCTTGGTATGTGGAAGCCCTAGTCCCAGTAGCTCAGAATGTGATTGTATTTGGAGATAGACCCTTTAAAGAAGTGATTAAGGTAGAATGAGGCCAGAAGGGGCCCTAATCCAATATGACTGGTGTCCTTATAAGAAAAGGACATTTGAACACATGAAAAGACTCCAGAAGAAAGACCATGTGGGGACATGGCAAGAAGACAGCCATCTACCTGGCCAAGGAGCAAGGTGTCAGGAAAAAATAAACTCTGCTGACACCTTGATCTTGGACTTCCAGCCTCCGGAACTGTCAGAAAATAAGTTTCTGTTGTTTAATCCACCCAGTCAGTGGTATTTTGTTATGGCAACCCCAAAAAACTGTTATACAAGCCCAGCTGACACCAGCCCAACTCCAGCTTTGTGTCTTATGAGTAATAAATGCTTACCGTTGTAGGGCACCGAAGCTTCGTGGCTGGTACACAGCATTACTGTGGCCACAGTTAATTGATAGTTACCTCAGCGCCATGAGCCTCTGTTTTCTTATCTATAAAATGAGTCATTTAAGTGTGCCTTATTGGGTTTTAGGAATATATTAAAGAAGCCAATGTATATGCCATGTTTTGTTTAATACTAGGCACATCTTCAGCATAAATATATTATTAGTAGTATACTATATTACTATTTTTATTAATATTAACCATCTTCTGCCCACTGTTTTCATTAACTTTGTTCATTAACTTTGTGGCAGGGTTGGTTTCCACTCATAACTGGTAACTCCTTCGTAGTCTTTCTGTCTCCTCCATACCAACCACCAGAGAGCCACTGAGTCGGATGGGCCAGCGCAACAGCAGCAGCAGTGACTGCAGTAAAGTGACAAGTGTTCTAAAGAAAGGGTAAAAATAGGGAGAAGTGAGGAGAAAAATACCTGTCTCAGGCTGAGGCCTTAAAGGATTAGGGACATTTTTATGGAAGGAATTCCAACCTGTTTGTGGAGCGTGAGAAGCGTGCATGAACTTGCAGTGGGCAGGAGAGGGCGCTGTTCGCTAAGCCTCAATGTCTGCAGGGGTTCAGAAAGAGCTGTCAGCTGGGTCCAGGCACAGTCGGAAAGAACCAGCTTCCTGGGTGAGGGGCACCCTAAAGCTGGACCCTGGAAAATGAGAAGTTTGGAGAGCAACCGGTATGTCTCAGGAAGGGCCGGACAAGAGGTACAAAGACGGTCCTGCAAGCATAGAGGGACTGTTGGGAAATAACCTGGCTGGGTGGGCCAGTTGCTGGGGATAGGAGGTGAGGGAGAATTGTTTGTCACAAACTGCAGTTTCCTTAGAATTTTCCGGAGATGAGTCCTGAGAGGAGGTACATGCAATGATGAGAAATGGCCACTAGGAGGAAGCATTTGCTCATGAAAGGACCTGACCAGTCCCTAAGACTCAGATTCCTGCTGCTGAAGTGAAATTTTCCCGTGAAGTGTAAACTAAGAAACACTGCTGCTGAATCTCTCCATGCCAGGATTCCAGTTCATCCACGGGCATGACAGCAACAGACAGACCTCGCACGCTGATGGCGTGAGCTGGCACACCTGCTGGTGACTTGTTCATGGCCACTGGCATGGTCAGAGGTCACGGGCTTTGAGCTGTCTTCATTACTCACTGGCAGAGGGAATCTCCCCTTCTCCCCATCCCAGGGGCAGCACCATCCAGTTGCTGCTTGAGAAACCTCAAAGGAGACAGACGCAAGGTCCAAAATAGTTAGACCTTCTTGCACAATTTTTAAATGACTCTCTAGGACAAACTTCAGAATCTTTGATTTACTCCTATCTTAGATTTTAGAAAGTAGGGTTCAAATTTCCCTTTGGTATTTACTAGCCGAGTGAACTTGGATCAGTCTCTTAACGGTCAGACCTTTGGTGTACACATTTAAAACACGGACCTTCTGTGAAGATTAAATTGGAAAATATATGTAAAGCACCAGCACATGATAAGAGCTCAAATGTGAATTCTCTTCATTCTTTTAGCGATTTTCTTAACTGATCAGCCCTCCTTTATGGGCCCAGCCTTGCTTTATATCCTTCTAGTTATAGAAAGGATTATAACATACTTGTCTATTCCTCAAGTTCCTGTGTGGATGAGGAACCTGTAATTTGCATTACAGCATCACCTTTCAAACTTCAGACACTCTGATACCAACTCCATAATTTCTGCCATGTTTGCTATCCATTTGCACTATTATTTGTTAAATATTTTTAAAATCAACTCACTTATTAAAAAACTTAATTTTAAATGGAAATTGTATCATTGATGTAATTGGAAAACTAGCATTGCTTGCAATAAATATAAGATCAAAATAAAAATAAACATTAAAAGAAAGCAAGTCATTAAGTAGTATAATACATACATAATATATAGACCAATGTATTTCAAGCAGGAGTCCCTAACCTATCGTGAGTTGTATAATTATTTCATTATACATTACAATGTAATAATAATAGAAATAAAGTGCACAATAAATGTAAATGCACTTGAATCATCCTGAAACCATACCCCCGCCCCGCGCCACAGTCCACGAAAAAATTGTCTTCCATGAAAACGTTCCCTGGTGCCAAAAAGGTTGGGGACTGCTGTGTTAAAGTACTCCTGAGGATCTTCAGTAAGCTGTGGGAGTCCTAGGTAAGTTCCTAGATACCAGGAAATCAGTGATTTCAAGAATCATAACAAGCCACAAACATACTTAGCTGTAATTAAATATTCAAAGCAGGATGTCTTCATCATTCTTTGGTAACTGATTTGGTCTTTTTTTACATACCCCTTTCTGGTCAAGTCAGTCCATTCTTATAATTAAAACTGTCTTTCAGATAACTCTGTCTCTAATAAATGATTCAAATAAACTCTCACCTTTTGGATATTCCCTTTCTTCCTCTGTTTTTCTCCAAGCTGGCATCTGGGTTTACCGCAGAGGGCTGTTGGCTTTTGTGATCTTGTGTTGACACGTGTAGGGACAGGATATCCATGAGGTATGATAGTGACCCTCTGCTCTTCCCAATGCAAAGTCAGTGCTCAGCTGGAGTCTGGGTCCAGACTGCCTCTCGTCTCAATGGCCTGACCCTGGCCTAAGCTCCGACCCTAAGCCCTTGCTGGTGAACTGGCCCTCTCGGGACGCCTGCATTCCCTCCCCAGGACACCCAGTGCTGCATCCCTTTGCTCTCCCTCTTTCTCTCATTTTTTGCCTACTGGCTAGAAAGGGCCGGTTCTCACCCCTTCTTCCTCCAGGTTGGTCAGGCTTCTTCTGTAAAACTGCATATTTAAGTCACCCAGACTTAGCTCTTGATAAAGATGGAGCTTTGCCGCTAAATTTTAGTTTTGACTTAGAATGAGAAGTTACCTCTTCCTTTCACTTCATAGTTGTGCTGTATAATGGTTATAGATATCTCTGAGGCAAACAGATACCCTTGGCAAAGTGAAAAGAGATCAGTTCAAGAAACTACAAACAAATCAAGTTAATATATATTTAAAAATACTTATTACATACTTTTGGGGTTTTAATAGCTTAAATGGACCATGTACGCGTGATGTCAGTAATATTCATTTTAGGGAATATGGAGATCTGAGACAAATGCCTTTTTAAGAGAAAAGCTAAAATAATAATAATACTCATAATAATTTTAATGACATGCATGGCCTACTAATTATGCTTATTGCTTGTAGCCAATGAGGAATATCTGTTTAAAACAATATTTAGCAATTGCAAAGATATTTCCAATCTAGATAAATTTCCAGCCTAGATATATATGTAAAAATAATATTTCACCATATTTTAAGAGTATGTATGTTTTGTAGACCCCAGGAAGCAAGAGTTTCCATGCTTATGAAGGACTTAATATTTCTGCTGTCTGCTACCACTGCACCACCCCAGTTCTCCCCTAACCTATCTCATTCTCTCAACTCTTCCAGAAGGAAAGTACCCTCCCATCCTGATTTGCAGTGCTCTTAGTAAGCTTTGTCCTGCAACTGTGCCAGAAGTCACGATGCCAGGGAGCCGGAGTTGCAAGGTGCGCTAGAGCCTGGAGGGTTTCCTACACCACAGAAATTCTCACCTGGGCCCCCAGAGGACACTTGGCAATATCTAGAGACATATTGATTGTCACGACTGGAGACGTGCTGCTTATCTAATGGGTAAAGGCCAGGAATTCTGCTAAACATCCTACAATGTTCAGAACAGCCCATAGCAAAGAAACATGTTAGTATTGACAAGATTGAGAAACTCTGCTCTATCAAAGTGTAGAAGGATGTATAATGAAGAAACTTTCAAGCCATTAAAAGGTAGAATCTATCTCGTTGCTTTCAATGTTTAATTTCAATTCTCTGTCTGCAGTGACTCTTGAAGCTTTGTAAGTGAAGACCTTGTCTACAATCCCTGTGCTTTTGGAATGAAAGAGTGTCAGTGAATGAAAGAGTGAGTATATGAATGAGTCCTAGCAAATAAAGGCAATATTTCTTTTTAAATATTCTGTCTGAAGGACGGTTGTTAATGGGAGAGTTCTGGAGAGGACCAGGCAGGGTCCAGGGTGAGAGGGGAAAAGAGAAGAGATGAAAATTTGATCAGAAATCACATTTCTTTTTTTTCACAAATATAATCCCTAAGGGATGTTGGGATAACTGACTAATTTTGGCAAATCTTATTAGCACTATTAATTCATTAGGCTTTTTACTGACTCATAGCTTATGAGAATGAGACAGGATTTATACAATACCTTCCACGCTTTCCCAAACCACCTCATACTTTCAAAAATCTCTAATAGACCTGCAGGATATTCAGAATACATGAAGTCATCCTGAGGTTCAATCATTGTGTATATATATAATTTCAAAATGTTTCAGGGGTACAAATATTTTTGGTTATATGGATCTCTTTTGTTAGGGTTGAGTCAGGATTTTAAGTGTGCCCTTCACCCAGATAGTGTTCATTGTACCAGTTAGCTAGGTGTTCACCCATCATCTTCCCTACCCTCCCCCTGCTTGATTTCCATTGACTTTTATTTCCCTCTGTTCATGTGTGTACTCATGGGATAGTTCCAATATAATAGTGAGTACATGTGGTGTTTGGTTTATCATTTTTAGATACTTCGCTTAGGAAAATGGTCTCCAGTTCCATCCAAATTGTTGCAAAAGGCATGAATTCATACTTCTTCATGGGTGAGTAGTATTCCATAGTATACACCATATTTTGTTAATCCATTTGGGCACTTGGGTTGGTTCCACATCTTTGCATTTGAGAATTGTGCTGCAATAAACATTCAAGTGCAGGTGTCTTTTTGATAAAATGACTTCTTTTCCTTTGGATAAATATCCAATAGTGGGATTGCTAGATCAAATTGTAGATCTGCTTTTAATTCTTTGAGGAATCTCCATACTGTTTTCCATAGAGGTTTTACTAATTTTTAGTCCTACCAGCAGTGTATAAGTGTTCCTTTCTCTCTACATCCACACCAGCATCTATTGTTTATGTACTTTTTAATAAAAGCCATTCTAACTGGGGTAACGTTATATCTCATTGTGGTTTTAATTTGCATTTCTCTGATGATTGGTGATGTTGAGCATTTTTTCATATGTTTATTAGTCATTTGTCTATCTTCTTTTGAAAAGCTTCTGTTAATGTCTTTTGCCCACTTTTTAATGGGATTGTTTGTCTTTTTCTTGCTGATTTTCTTGAGTTCTTTGTAGATTCTGGTTATTAGCCCTTTATTGGATGTATAGCTTATGTATATTTTCCCCTATTCTGTAGGTTGTTTGTTTGCTCTGTTGATGATTTTCATGGCTGTGCAGAAGCTTTTTAATTTAATCAAGTTCCATTTATTAATTTTTGTTGTTACTATGATTGCCATTGGGGTCTTCATAATTTTTTTTGCCTAGGCCAATATCTACAAGAGTTTTTCCAATAATTTCTTCTGGAGTTCTTATGGTTTCATGTCTTACATTTAATCTTTTATACATTGTGTATTAATTTTTGTGAGTGGTGAGAGATATGTATCCTGTTTCATTATTCTGCATGTGGCTATCCAATTTCCCAGCACCATTTACTGAATTGGGCTTCTTTTCCCCAGTATATATTGTTGTCTGCTTTGTCAAAGATCAGTTGGCTGTACATGGATGGTATTTTGATGGGGATTGTATTGAATCTGTAAATTGCTTTGGGTGGTATGGACATTTTAACAATGTTTAACAATGTTTGTTCTACCAATCCATGAGCATAATATGTTTTTCCATTTGTTTCTGTCATCTCCTATTTCTTTCCTCAGTGTTTTGTAGTTCTCTTTGTAGGGATCTTTCACCTCCTTGGTTAAGTATATTCTTAGGTATTTTATTTTCTTTGTGGCTGTTGTAAAGGTATTGAGTCTTTGATTTGATTCTTGGCTCGACTGTTGTTGGCATATAGGAATGCTACAGATTCGTGTACATTGATTTTGTGACCTGAGACTTTGCTGAATTTTTTTTATCAATTCTGGGAGTCTCTTGGTGGAGTCTTTGGGGTTTTCTAGATACAAGATCATATGGTCAGCAAAAAGCAAGTTTGATCCCCTCTTTCCAGATTTGAATACACTTATTTCCTTCTTTTGCCAATTGCTCTGGCTAGGACTCCTAGGACTATGTTGAGTAGAAGTAGTGACAGTGTGTACTCTTGTCTTGTTCCAGTTCTTATTGGGAATGTTTTTAACTTTTCCCCATTAAGTATGATGTTGGCTATGGGCTTGTCATATATGGCTTTCATAATTTGAGATATGTTTCTTTTATGCCTAGTTTTTTTAGGGATTTTTATCACAAAAGGGTGCTTGCTGAATTTTGTCACTTTTTCTGCATTTATTGAGATGATAATATGATCTTTGTTTTTGCTTCTGTTTATATGGTGAATCACATTTATTGATTTCCACATGTTAAACCATCCTTGTATGCCTGGGATGAAGCCCATTTGGTCATGGTGGATTATTTTTTTGATGTGCTGTTGAATTCAGTTTGTTAGCATTTTATTGAGGATTTTTGTATCTATATTCATAAGGGATATTGGTCTGTAGTTTTCTTTTTTTCTTTTCTTTTTTCTTTTTGTTATGTCCTTTCCTGGCATTATCAAGGTGATACTGGCTTCATAGAATGAGTTGGGAAGAATTCCCTCCTTTTCAATGTGATGGAAAAATTTCTGGAGTATGGGTACCAGCTCTTCTTTGTAGGTCTGGTAAAATTCAGCTGTGAATCCATCTGGTCTGGGACTCTTTTTTGTTGGAAGCGTTTTTATTATTGTTTCAATCTCGTTGCTCATTATTGGTCTGTTCGGAGTTCTATTTCTTCCTGATTAAGTCTTAGGAGGTTGTGTGTTTCCAGGAATTTGTCCATTTCCTCTACGTTTTCAAGTTTATGTGTGTAGAGATTTTCATAGTATTACCAGATGATATTTTGTATTTCTGTGGTATTAGTTGTAATATCTCCTTTTTCATTTATGATTGATCCTATTTGGGTCCTTTCTCTTCTATTCCAGGTTAATCTAGCACAAGGTCTATCAGTTTTATCTTTTCAAAGAACAACTTTTTGTTTCATTGATCCTTTGTATTGATTTTTTTGTTTTTTATTTCATTTAGTTCTTCTCTAACCTTAGTTATTCCTTTTCTTCTCCTGGTTTTAAGTTTTGTTTGCTATTCCTTTTCTAGTTCCTTGAGACATGTCATTAGATTGTTGATTCGTGATCATTCTGTCTTTTTGATGTAGGCATTTAAGGCTATGAATTTTCTCCTTAGGCGTGCTTTTGCTGAATCCCATAATTTTTTTTTTTTTTTTTTTTTGAGACAGAGTCTCACTGTGTTGCCGGGGCTAGAGTGCCGTGGCGTCATCCTAGCTCACAGCAACCTCAAACTCCTGGGCTCAAGTGATCCTCCTGCCTCAGCCTCCCGAATAGCTGGGACTACAGGCATGCGCCACCATGCCCGGCTAATTTTTTTCTATATATTTTTAGTTGTCCAATTAATTTCTTCCTAATTTTAGTAGAGACGGGGTCTCACTCTTGCTCAGGCTGGTTTCGAACTCCTCGAACAACCCACCCGCCTCGGCCTCCCAGAGTGCTAGGATTACAGGCGTGAGCCACCGCGCCTGGCCCTGAATTCCATAAATTTTGATAGCTTGTGTCCCCTTTGTCATTAAGTTCAAAGAATCTTTTATTTCCATCTCAATTTCATTATTGATCCAATAATAATTCATCAGCAAATTGTTTAATTTCCATGACTTTGTGTAGAGTTGAATGTTTCTCTTGGAGTTGATTTCTAGCTTTATTTCACTGTGGTCTGAGAAGATACATGGTATGATTTCTATTTTTTTCAATTTGTTGAGACTTGTTTTGTGGCCTAAGATGTGATCAATCTTGGACAGTGTTCCATGTGCTAATGAAAAGAATTTATATTCAGTATTTGGTGGGTAAAATGTTCTGTAATTGTCTGTTAGGCCCATTTGTTCTGAAGCCCTGTTTAAGTCTATTGTTTATTTATTTTCTGCTTGGATGATCTGTCCAGTTCTGTCAGTGTGGTATTGAAGTCCCTGGAAATTATGATGCTGCTGTTTATCTCTTTGCTTAGATCTAGTGGGGTTTGCCTTATGAATATGGGTGCTCTTGTGTTAGGAACATAAATATTTAGGATTGTTATGTCTTGTTGTTGAATTGCTCCCTTTACCATTATATAATGACCATTTTTGTCTTTCTTTACTATTGTTGATTTAAAGTCAATTTTATCTGATACAAGAATTGGCTAAACCTGCTTTCTTTTGGTTTCCATTTGCATGGAGTATTTTTTTCCTTACTTTCTCCTCGAGCCTGTATGAGTCCTGCATGAGTGGGTTAGATGTGTTTCCTAGATACAGCAAATAGTTGGGTTGTATTTTTTCATCCATTCATCCAGCCTGTGTCTTTTCACTGGGGCATTCAAACTGTTCACCTTGACTGATTGAATTGATATGTGGGGTGCTGTTCTGTTTATAATGTTGGGTAGTACCTTATTGCTTTGTTTTACTTCATATGCTATTGTTTTATATGAGCTCTGAGGTTTAGCTTTGGGGTGATTTTACACTGGTGGGTGTCTATTGTGCTAATCCATGTATAATGCAATCCTGAGTATTTCCTGCAGGGCAGGTCTGGTCTTGACGAATTCCCTCAGTGTTTGCTTGTCTGGAAAAATTTTTATTTCTCCTTCATATATGAAATTTAGTTTCACAGGATACAAAATTCTAGGCTGGTAGTTGTTCTGTTTAAGAAAACCGAAGATGGGGCCCCAGTCTTTTCTGGCTTGTAAGGTCTCAGTTGAGAAGTCTGCAGTTATTCTGATATGTTTTCCTTTGTAAGTTACTTGATGTTTTCCCTTAGGGCTTGCAGGAGTTCCTCCTTCATGTTGACTTTGGCCAGTCTGATCTATGTGTCATGGTGATTGCCTCTTTGCAATCAATCTCCTAGGTGTTTGTTGACCTTCTTGTACATGTATGTCTAAATTTCTAGCAAGACCCAGGAAGTTTTTTTCAGTTATTCCCTCAAATAAGCTTTCCAGCCCTTGTGTGTTTTCTTCTTCACCCTCAGGGATGTCTATGATTCTTATATTTGGCCATTTTACATAATCCCATATTTCCTGTAGGCTTTGTTCATTCTTCTTAATTATCTGTTCTGTCCACGTGGGCTGGATTAGTTCACAAATCTTCCCTCTGTGCCCCTGAGCAACATGATCAAATTCTGGGGGTATGGGATATTGCCTGCAGGCCTGTCCATGGGTTCCTGAAGTTTAGTCCCTGGCCATGCCAGGGATAAGCATGCTGGTCCCAAGTTGCATATGGGGTGCTCAAACAGGTTTGATGTCCTTCCACTTCTGAGTGTTCTCTGCTCGGATGGAGCAGTCAGGCAAACAGCACAGGGAAAGGCTGGTGAGGAAGGAGCTCACAGTCTGAATACCCCTTATCCTTGCAGGTCTTTAAAAGCAAATTTTTGATCCCCTCTCTCTGTGGAAGCCCCAATGGGGTATATGCACCAAGCAGCAGATCCCAAGAGCCCTGGCTCAATCATCTCTTTTGGCAGCCATTGGTGGGGGAGGAAAGGAGTCTCAATGGAGGAAAGCTCACCCTCTGGTAATGTCTATCCTTCTCTCCAGAAGGCAGCCCACCCAGAATGTCCAGGCTGTGGAGTCATGCATATCCCTCAGGACCCACTGACTCCCTGTGGTTCCCATAGTCTGGGCTGGAGTTCTGATATGTTTGTGTGTTAACAAACAAGACAAAAACTAAGGGGCTGAAGGCCCCTGGTGAAGAAAAAGGCACATGGTGGGTGGAGAAGCAATATGGCACCTGCCATCTTGGCTCCAATCTGTGGTAACAGGAAGCACCCCAAGGGGACTGTCAGGCTGGTGATTTGTCCTCAAGAATTTCCGAGTTCACTGGCAGCAGCAGCTTTGGGGCTCTTGAGGGTAGAAAGGCTCTACAGTAGCTCTGGAGCCTGCTGACTGCCAGAGATATGAGGGAAGGAGAAACAAACTGCTCCACCTGCCCTTTTCTCTGGACTCCAGCCTCTCAGCAATTGTCCTCTGCTGATATCTTGCTCCTTCTTGTTCTGCTCCACAACTTCTTCCCATGGAATCTCTTATAGGTTCTGGCACATTTCCCATGGAATTACACCTGATCTATGATTGTTTGTTTGTTTGTTTTTTCTTTTTCATCTAAAACTTTTCTTTCTTTATGAGATGATCTGGCAGCTGATGTCTCTGGTCAGCCATCTTGTCTTTCAACCCATTGAATATTTTTAAAAGTGAAAGGATAGAGGCCCATAACTGTCCAATTCATCTCATTACTACAAACTGGTAAGCCACTGTCCACCAAGACACTAGTTTGGTTTTATGTTCATTTTTACTCAATTGACAGTTGAGTTTAAATGAAGAAGTACATTTTTTAATTTAAACTTTTTTATTTTGAAATAACTATAGATTTACATGAAGTTGCAAGAGAGACTACAGAGGAGTCCTGTGTACCCTTCACCCAGTTGGTGCATTTGTTTTAACATTCTAAAAACCATTGCCTATTAACTCTAGTGAGATTGAAGAACAGACCACTTTCATTAATCATACATCAAGAGCTGCCCTACTTACAGAGTAGATCAAAGACACAATAGAATAATACACTAAATTATATGCACATTAAGACTAATGTGTGATGTCATTTTTTTTTCTTATTGGCTTGTTTGTTTATTTAGGATGAGTCAGAACATTAGATATCCATCAAGGCATTAAAAGGTATAGAACTGTTTTTGCTTATCCTGTGACACAAGACCCTGTAAACCAACTTTGCCTTGAGTTTTGAAAATTAATGAATGAGGAAATGAACCTATGATCCTGAGAGAAGAACCAGGAGATTTCAATACCCAATTGCTGATCAGGAGGACTGTGAAGAAGCCAGGATGCTCTTCTTTGGGGGACCTGCTTCATGTCAGTCAGACTTGTAGGCAGGGAACTCTATTTCTTATAGTTATGTAGGAAAGATTTGGTTTTCAATCCATCTTAATTTCAACCAAAAGGGCCTTTTAGGAGAAGCCATAATTCAATTTGTGCTAAAACCAACTAATAGCTGACTCTGAGCAAAAAATAGAAGCCATATAGAATGTGTTACCCTAAATCAAAATTCATTCTTCATCTGCAGCCTACAGATTGTAAATCAGGAATTAAACTCTTGTCGGTAAACCCAGGCAAATGCACACAAACCTGAGAGTTAGCACATCTGAAACAGAAGCTTGAAAGGCAAACCTGCATAAATCACATCTCTAAATCAAAGGGTGAAACAATGATTTTTCTTGTCCTACAGAGCAGTAGAAACGAACTCTCTAAACCCCTCTATGCAGATAAAAGTTCTGGTTTTTATATAGCTTGATATATTTATGTATGGAGGAAGCACAGCCTGAAATTAAGCAAGAAGAATGAAATATTGTAATGACCACTCCAGAGAAGCAGCCCAGCAAGTAGTTCCACAGTTGGGTCATTAACTAGCACGTTTGAGAAAACAAGCCTTGAGCGTTCAGCTATTCTTTGCCAAGGGATGGCAGGGGGTGAAATATTTTCAGAATCCATAAAAGGTGTTTGTCAAAGCAGCTGCCCAGTGGTGTAGAAAGGAAAGGTCTCCTGCAGGTTTGGTATGAAGTGACTTTTCCTGACAACTTTGACCATCCACATCACAAGAGTGATCTAAGTATTTGCTGTGTTCTGTGTAGATCTGCACCTGGCTCAGGAACTCTGCAGTCTCGAGGAGGTTTTGATGCTTTGCAATGTTAATGTCACCTTTGTAATGTAATTTTCCCTCATTTTGGAAAATTTCTTAAACCTAATTTACTGCTCAATGTTTTCACAATCCCCTTATTAAGAGAGCCAGACTCTCAGATCATTCTGGTTTATTGATTAAATGTTAAAAAACACGTGCATAGAGAACCCAATTTTGCTTTGGTAAAAGGGCACTGGTATAAGCCAACAATATTGCTTAGTTTATTTACTTTAATTGGATCGACATTAAAGAAATGTCTTAGTATTTTCATGTCATGCACAGTAGGACACAGGGCTCCTAACGATGCTTCCTATGTAGCACTTAATTTCTGATTTTGAACTGATCTGAGCACAGAAGTGTTTCTAACTTAAAATAAAAACACCTTGTGGAACAGTACATGCGTAAACTCATGACCCACAGAAAACGTATCAGTGGATGCAGATTGTTTGTGTAACTATGGAAAGGAGACAGTCGAGCATGTACCTGTTGTCCACATATGTGCTTAAACATTACAGGTGAAAATCCCTTGCAGTGCCTGGAAACCAACTGCAGCTTGTTAGTGATTCTTTTTTGTTAAATGACTTGTTTTGAGGCAAAGTATTCAGCAAGGTCTTCAGGAACCTTCCCCAATTGCCTGAACTTACACCCATCCTAGAGACCTCTAAATTACCCAAAATATGTGAAGGAAATGTTTGCTTCACTCATTCATTCAAAATATTTAATGAATGCCACCTACTGCCAGCCACTGTTCTAGGAGCTGGAGACACATCAATGAACGAAATAGACAAGTTTAACAACAAGTTAATTTTAATTTCCTAATTAAATCACTTTGGGCTAAATAGCATCTTTTTTTAATTTCAAACTATTAAGGGGGCACAAATGTTTTTGTTACATGGATACACTGTATAATGCTGAAGTCAGGGCTTTCAGTGTGCCTGCCACCTGGACAGTGTTTACTGTACCTGATAGGTAAGTTTTTACCCCTCACCCCCTCACCCTCCTGTCTTCTTAGTTTCCAATATCCTTATGTCTCTTTGTGCCCGTGTGTACCCATCTTTTAGCTCCCACTTATTAGTGAGAACATGCA
The DNA here is from genome assembly GCF_000956105.1 of Propithecus coquereli. Lineage (NCBI taxonomy): Eukaryota > Metazoa > Chordata > Mammalia > Primates > Indriidae > Propithecus > Propithecus coquereli. Next base: position 5,141,403 of record NW_012149841.1, on the reverse strand, counting down.
GTGTTTGTTTTTCCATTCTTGATAACCCTCCACTTATGGACAAGGGTTAAATAATTCTTACTGTGGTTCTTAGGGGACTTCTTATCTTCAAACTCCAAGAGGTCCCTTTATTTGGTGAAATTTAATTTTTAAGCTATGCTAAACTATAAAGACATGTCATGAACAGGGGATAGACACTTTATAATTCAGAAAAAAATTAAAATGTGCAAATTTCATGTACAATAGGACAATAACTATATAAAGTGATGGCATTAGGTAGATAAATGCTTGGGAAGAATTTTCTAAAAATGAAAAGTCTTAGGACAGTGTAGTGGTTTTCAAAGTGTGACCGGCAGCATCCTCATTGCCTGGAGACTCATTAGAAATACAAACTATCAGGCCTTATCTCAGACCTAGTGAGTCTGAAACTCTGGAGATGGATCCCAACACCTGTGCTCTCAAAGTCCTCTGGAAAATTTGGTTTACCCTAGAGTTTGAGAACCCCTGGTGTGGAGAAATGTTGAAGATTCTTTTCCTAAAAAATTCTTTTAGTGATGTGGTTATATTATAAGTACAGTTATTTCATAAAGCTTGCAGGGTTACAGATATAAGAGAGACCTATTTACTATTTAAGGTAGATCTACATAGGAAAAATTGACCTGGTGACTAGGCCAGTAATATGAATGTTTTTGGTTTAGATAATTTTTCTTTCTGAATCAGTAATGCCTGATTCACTGAGTTACTGGTCAACACTGACCTAGGAGGACAGACACAGCTGTTCATGTGTTGTATTCTTTGGCTGATGAAACATAGTCTCATCTTGGGCTGAGCAAGGCTTGAACTATGAAACCTGGTCTTCTTCCCACTTGCTGATGGAATTAGAGCACATTAGAGAGGGCCACTGGAGGACTCAATCAGCTAATGAGATTTTATACAACAACTTCCATGTGCTGGGCACTCAGCCTGGTGCTGTTGGAGAGGAGGGGATGGATAGGCCATGGTACCTCTGGCCCAGAAGTCACAGACAATTGCAGACTTTCATCTATGAACAAAAGCACTTACCACCCCAGGCTTGCTGCAGCTGGTGCTAAATGACTATTCAAAGCACAGGAGATGGCAGTGGCCTGGGGCAGTCAGGGACAGCTTCTCAAAGCAGGCCACGCAGTTGGGCAAGGAGTTGGCTTGAATGTGGTGTGAAAGTAGGAAAATCCACGGCATGTTTGAGAGAGAGTTTTGCCTACATAGTTCGATCGTGGAAGAGAAGGTTGGAATTGTCTGAGCCAGATGGAAGTGAACCTTGGTTAATATCCCAAAGAGGGGAAAAAAATCATTGTAGGTTTTCAAGCAGGGTGTGGTAAGATGAAGATGAAGGTTTAAGACGTCAAATGAAAAATAATTGTCTTCATTTTCCTCCTATGCCACATTGGGTTAATCTAGACTTCCTAAAGCAGTCATGAGTCACTCAGGCTGTGAAATGGGTCCATTTGTCAGGAAAGAGGAAGGGTGACAACAGCTAATCAAATGTAGAACAGCAGGCATCCCTGCCAGAACCTGGCCCCAGAGCGAGAATGCACACGTGCGCTGCTTGGGGATGAAAAATGCTTTCCTTGGTCCATCCATCATCATCATCAGGCACGGAGACAGTCCCTCCATCTAGGACACATTTCTCTTGCAGGGAGAGGCTGGACCCTGGGGAGGCGAGATGCCCCTGGGTGATGGATGGCCTTGGGCCTGTGCCTCACTCCCCAGGATGACTGTGCAGTGTGGCTGGAAGGCTGGAGGGCAGCTCACTTAGCCAGCATCGGGGAAGTGCTGGGACTTAGTCTCCAAGTCACAGTGAAAAATTTTGCTTTATTATACAGTGAACTCCTTGAAGGTGAAATCAGTTCCTAACCTCTTTAACTTTAGTGTCTACCACAAGCCCATCGCACATTTGGCTCTCAGTAATGGTCGTTGAATGGATGTATAAGTCCAACAGCTGGCCCACAGAGCGTTCCCCCATCCCACTCCTGAGCTTAAATCAGAAACGTTAAGAGGCAGAAGTGTCTTCAGACTCCATCTAGTTTAAATAATTCATGTAAAGATGGGGAAACTGAGGATCAGAGGCTGCTTATAGCTCCCAGCAAATTAATAGAAATTACAAATCAGTATTTAACTGGTAATAAATTGTTCCCTAGAACACATGGACTTCTAAAGGACTTTTTCAAACTGAGGATCCAGGAAGAATGGCTTCTTTCAGATCTCTGTGAAATTATCACCGTATCAGTGAGGCCTTCTATGACCAGCCCATTTAAATAACACTCCCCTCCCTACTCTCTGAGCCCCAGCTTTGAGAGCCTGGCATTCCCTTTCCCCACCTACCCTACTCACTTTTATCCATCACACTGAGCATTTTCTGACATGCCGAATATTTTATATTTTTATATTTCTATTGTCTGCTCAAGACCCTAAGAATGTGTTCTCCATGAGGGCAGAGGTTTTGGCTACTTTTTCTTTTTTAATCGTTGTTCTATAGCTCTCACTTTTTTAAAATTTTTTTTGAGGCAGGGTCTTGCTCTGTTCCCCGGGCTGGTGTGCAGTGCTGTCATCATGGCTCACTGCAATGTCAAACTCCTGGGCTCCAGCCTCAGCCTCCTCAGTAGCTGGGACATCAGGCGCACACCACCACGTTCAGCTAATTTTTCTGTTTTTTGTGGAGATGGGGTCTTGCTGTGTTGCTCAAGCTGGTCCCAAACTCCTGGCTTCAAGCAATCCTCCCTTTTCGGCCTGCCAAAGTGCTAGGATTACAGGCAAGAGCCCCTGTACCTATGTTTCTCATAACATGCTTGGTAGATAGCAGACATGGTATAAACATGAGCTGAATGAATGATGAAATTAATTTTCTGGAATGCATGCCATTCCTTGAAGATCATAGTTAATGATCACTTATTTAATTAATGTAGTGATTGTACCATGGTATTGATTCCTAGAGGCAGGAGGCTCTGGCCATGAGCCCTACATCTGCAGGCACTGGGGATAGTGCTGAGCCCTGTGTCCAGCAGGCTTTTTGCAGTGGAGCAGAGCAAGCCCAAGCATTACACACCACTCTAATTTTGTTTGCATGTCTCTTCCACTAGGTCGAGAGGCCCTTGAGGACAGAACTATGTTGTATTCCTTGCTGAACCCCTAGCACATAGTGTAGGGTCTGGCAAATTCTAGATCAGTGGGGTCCAGGAGAAAGTTCTACAGTGATAGAAACACTTTTTATTGGTGCGGACTGTTAATGGCAGCCACTGGCCACATGTGGCTATTAAGCATGCAGAATGTGAGTACTGTAACTCATGAACCGAATTTTTAATTTTATTTAATTTTAATTAAGTTTAAATTCAAGTTTGAATAGCCACTAATGACTACTGTGTTGAACAGAGAAGCTCTAGGATTTTCAATATGTTTACTGAATGAATAACTACAATCGATTTAACTAGGTCCATGTCTGCAAGGCAAAAACCTCAATAATTTGGAGTAACTGAGTGAAAGACTTAGAAATTAATCAAAAGATGGAATTGTTGATTATTTAAAATAATTTCTTTTTGCCAATGCCAAGAATGCACTTGACCTGATTCTTTCTGGCATAATCAACACACATGAATCAAAATTATTTTATATAGTTTGATATTATACAGTGAGGCATTTTCTATGATTTTGTAAATTCTTCTAGATTATGATTCTCGTGAGTGCTGAACATTGCATTTTTTAAATATGTCACCATTCATTTAATCACTTCATTGTATATGGTTAGGTGTATATGTTGATTTACGGGGTTTTTTTTGCTAATATAAACAAGAGTGTAATAAATGCCCTTTTACATAGTCTTTGTGTATACTTCTGGTTCATTGTTTGGGCTAAAATAACACAAATGAAGCAAGGATATGAATGTGATTAAGCTCTCAAAAATTCACGAACATCCACTCCAACCTCCTTTGATGGAATTATCAAATAGGGTTTTCATGGAGAGTGCTTAATTGCTGGCTCCTGTGTACATCCCTTTAAAGGTCTCGCAGGAATCCTTCTTTCCACTATCCCTTTAGGATTTGCACAGATGCTCTTTCTCCCCTTCTGGGTTGAATTAATGAGGCATAAGTTAGAATACAGACTGTACTGCTACAAGGAAATCTCAAATTAGAGGGATTTAAATACGATAGAAGCATGTTTCTTTATTGTGTAAAAATATAAAAATAAGAGGGACACTACCATCTTGTAAGGGTGGTTTCTAAGATTGCCCTAGCTGCTGCCAAATCATAGACCACAGAAAGGGTTAGAGAACCCAGGGTAAGTATTTTTGGGAAGACGACTTGAAAGTTGCACAGATTGTTTCTTCTGCCTTCTCACTGGCTTGACATTAGTCCATGGCCCCATCTGGCAAAAAGGAAAATAATGAGCAAGTCTTGTTAATCAGATGTGTTGAGTATGATTATACCTGTTGGTTATACCTCAGGTCTGTCCACTAATCTCTACATCTATTGCCATTCCTTCCCTTCAGGCCATCTTATCCATTGCTTAGATCAGTGTAACCACTTTCTGATTGGTCTCCTTATTGTCAATCTCACCTTCTTTTAATCCATCCTCTACAAATGTAGCTAGAGTGATCCTTTTGAAATACAGATCTGATCACATCTTCTCTGCTTCAAATTTTAACTGGAGGAACACTGACCTCAGAGAAAAGAAATTTCAAATGCAAAACATCTTCTACTGACATTCAAGACCTTTCTTTTTGACTCTATCTAATTCTTCAGCCTCATGGTGCTCGAGTGTACGGGATGCAGCTATGGTGGCACATGTCTGGTCTTTTAAGGGGGAAAAAGTGAGAGCTAAAAGCTAAGTCTTTGACAGTTAACTTCCCTGGGACATGTAGCAAGAAAACACATGTGTTTTCTATCACTCCAGTGAAATTCAGCATTAGATCTTTCTTTGAATAAATGTGGAAACTACCTATTTTGAGGCCTATGGTTTCCCAGAGCTTCCAGAAGCCTGGCTTTTATTGTATAGGACTTTTTGGGATTTTGGAGATTATCTATTAGGAGACATGTGTCTCATCAGAGTTCATTCCTGAGACCAGGGTACAGATCTGACCTGTCCCATGAGGCATTCTCACAGAAAGTGAAATAGGGTTTATATATATTGATTTTTTTTATATGTGAGACTCTAGTATTAACTCAAACAAAGAGAATTCTAATGTGGTCAATGGCAATGATATTTCTCACTGCTAACAAATGATTCTGAGTAAATAACTATTTCTCTTTGGGCCTCAGCTTCCCTATCTGTAAAATGAAGGTGTTGGTCTAGGATGATCTCAAAGGTCCATTCTAGAGCCATAAGGTGATGGGGTGACTCATTCGATGCTTATTTTTGAATCCCTCCTATATGCCCAGAACTATTCTATGTGATGAGATACTGGTTGAAAAAGATGATGAAGAACCTGCTCTACGGAAGATTATATTCTAGGTGAGAACAGGGTGGGCAGATAGACAAATTTATAGACAAATAACACAGAACCAATCAGACAGTGATGGCTGCTACGTAGAGAGTTATTAGAAGATGGTGTGCTAAACATGAA
>NW_012149841.1:5128241-5135781 GCF_000956105.1 Propithecus coquereli | reverse complement strand
TATAGGACTTTTTGGGATTTTGGAGATTATCTATTAGGAGACATGTGTCTCATCAGAGTTCATTCCTGAGACCAGGGTACAGATCTGACCTGTCCTATGAGGCATTCTCACAGAAAGTGAAATAGGGTTTATATATATTGATTTTTTTATATGTGAGACTCTAGTATTAACTCAAACAAAGAGAATTCTAATGTGATCAATGGCAATAATATTTCTCACTGCTAACAAATGATTCTGAGTAAATAACTATTTCTCTTTGGGCCTCAGTTTCCCTATCTGTAAAATGAAGGTGTTGGTCTAGGATGATCTCAAAGGTCCATTCTAGTGCCATAAGGTGAGGGTGACTCATTCAATGCTTATTTTTGAGTCCCTCCTATATGCCCAGAACTATTCTATGTGATGAAATACTGGTTGAAAAAGATGATGAAGAACCTGCTCTACGGAAGATTATATTCTAGGTGAGAACAGGGTGGGAAGATAGACAAATTTATAGACAAATAACACAGAACCAATCAGACAGTGATGGCTGCTACGTAGAGAGTTATTAGAAGATGGTGTGCTAAACATGAAGGGTTGTCTCTGAGTGACACTTAGGCTAAGGGGCAGCCACACCAAGGTCAAGTAGAAATTGTTCCATGCAGAGACACAATCAAGAGCACTGAGCTTGGTGTGTTTCATGAAATGAAAGAGACCTAGGGTGTGAGTTCAGATTGAAAGTGGTCCTAGAGTGGGTGAAGAAGTTGGTCTAGAGCCAGATCATGTAAGATATTTACACCAGGGTAAGAGATTCATCCTAAGTGCCACTGAAAGGCCCTGGGGGACGTTAAGTTTGGGATCAACAGACCATATTTAAGTTTTGAAAATCTCTCTCTTGGAATTGTATAGAGTACAGATTATGAAGGAGTAGGAGTAGAAGGGGAAGATATTTAGGAGGTTATTGCAGTGGTCCAGGAGAGAGGTGGTGAGGGTGTGGACTAGAATGGTACTTGTGGATGGAGAAAAAGTGAACAATTATGGAATCTGCTCATGGAATGGCTGCAGAGATGAGTAAAAGAAAGGTCAAAAATATCAACTAGATAAGGTGTAGTCATTTTCTGAGATGATAAGGACTGGGTTTAAGACAAAAGAATAAAGAGTTCTTTCTCCTTTTTTAACGTGTAAATTTTGAGATACCCATTACACCTCTAAGGACAGATGTCAAGTAGTCAATTGAGAGAGTTCATTGCTGGAGATGTAAGTGTGGAAGCCATCATCAAATATGCAATTTTGTAGAGGGTAGACAGAATGAGATCACCTAGAATTTAGATCCAATTGTTTACTGGATCCAGTCACCAGAATTTAAACAGAGAAGAGAACTGGTCCCTTGGCATTGAGGCACTCTTTCATTTAAAGATTTTGTAAAGAAGAATGATCCAGCAAAGGTCACGGTTAAGGAGCAAGGAACGAGGTAGGAAAAAATGAGTTAAAATAAGAGAAGAAGGTTTCTGAATTATTCTGAATGCTTCCTCGAGGTTAAAATAAGATAAAACGGTGGATAAACTATTGGATCTGACAGCTGAGAAGGCATTGGCTAGTTGGAAAAAGCAACGTCAGTGGAATGGCAAAACAGGATCCCCATTAGAGGAGATTAAGGACAGAAAACGAAGTGAGGAAGAACATGGAGAAAGCAGTTAAGAAAAACTGTCAAGAACTGGATCAGATATGAGCTGTTGGCTCCACGGGGATCTGGGGATGAAAGACAGTTTTGGCTTTTTTGAAGACGGCAATATTATGATATGATTGTAAGATGATGGGGAATGATGCTGCAGAGAGAGGAAAATTGATGTTGCAGAAGAGAGAGAACAATTACAGAAGAGAGCTCTCAAGTAGCCAAGTGGTGATTAGAAGGGATCCAGTGCACAATCAGGGTGTTGCCCTTGGATGGGAACAAACACACTTCTTCCAAGGTGACGGGAGGAAGACAAGCACGGGCGCTGATACAGGAGGGTGGGTAACTTGGGTTGTGGGAAGATAAATGAGTTCATCTATGATGACTTTCATTTTTCAGTAAGCCAGGGGGCAGGTCATCAGCTGTGGAAGAGAGGTAGGTGGAAAAGCAAGGATACTGGAGGAAGAGATTTCAGGAGAATGCATCTGAGGAAACAGAGAGAAAAGGATTTACCATCCATCCTCGTTATGTGTTTACAAATAAAATCAACATTGTATTCAGGATCTTAAAACCTGCCAAGTCCTTTTTAAAATGTTTTACTTTCCATAATGATGGATACATAACAACTGTATAATATATTATACCTCATTATCAAATCACAATCCAAAAAGGCAGATGATACCTCCGCTTAAGCAGAATTAATAGCAGCAAGACTTTGTCTTTCTTCAAAGTCTCTGCTTTGTTGAAGCCTCACTACCAAATGAGAATGCCGGTAAGGGCCATCAATTCATCGATCAATTTGCTTCAGCAGGCATCTCTGACCACCTATTGTTGGGTTCCTGCCTTCCATGGCACAGTTTAACTTTATACCTCCTGTAATACCTCCCCTCCTCCTGTTTCTACTCACTTTCCTTGGAGACTCTAGGCTCCAGAAACAGCAGTGACCAAGACACAGTCCCTCTTTTCAGGGAGCTCCAATGAAGCAAACAGGCAGCAATGTGTGCTGTACATGTAGTGTACCTAGGGAATGGAGGCCACAGCCTTGTGGGAGTCAGGGAGGGTGGTCAGAGGAAGACACAGCTAAGTTCTAGGTCCTGCGAGTGCTTTTGCCTCTTCTATGTAGCCCATATTTAGAGGCTGAGCACCCACCTTCATTGGAATTCTCCACTGATATCTCTACCCCACCCACAGGGAATGACCTTCCTGAAAAGCTAATTCAATCACCACACTCCCCTGCCAGACCTTTCAGTGGATTCCAAATGCAAATTCTTTAGCTGAGCATCATATTCTAGGCCTGCACGATTCTATCCCTTCCCACCTGTCTCTTCTGTTTCCTTCATCTTCACACCTCTTCTCTTGCCCACTACCCTCACCTCCACCCTTTCCCACACAATCAAAGCTCCAGCCAGCACTACTTGCAATTTTTGCATCCTGCCAAATTTTCTGTAGCTTTGGGCCATTTCCTCATATTGCCCCTCCACCTGGAAGACACTTTCATCCCAATTTCCACACGACTACATTCTCTGTTCTTCAGGACTCGGTTCAGGTGCTACGTTTTTCTAGGAAGTCCTTTCCTGCTGACACCATCCCCTCCCAACCCTCCCACCCCCACACAGCCTCTCTTCTTTCCACCACTGAGATCCCCCAGGACTCATTTCTACCTCTGCCTAAATCTTAACACACTATATTCAAATTGTCGGCCTGTCCATCTCCCCTGTACTGGCAATTGCTTGATGCCAGCAACGTATCTTATTAATCACTTAACATGATACCCGGCATATAGTAGGAGCTCAATATATGTTTGCAGAATAAAGAATAAATGAGCAAATAAATAAGTAGACAAATTAATGCTTATAGTCCTCCTAAACTTGCTTTGTGTTCGTAGCCTGTGTCTTTGAATTTGCTATTCCACCTAATGAACTATTCATTTCCCTTCTCCATCTTCTGCCAAGTTCACTGGCAAAATCCTATTCTTCTCGAGACCCAGAAAATTTGTGATGCACCAATATAAAGGCTGCTCAGAAAAACAAGTCTCTTAAAGCAAGTATCACCTTATTATAAGCTAATTATCCCTGGATCATTTGCTTTGGGATCCTTGGAGAATGCAGGCATTATTAAAAGTGGTTTTTGAACACTGAGTTTCAGTCCTTTTGGGCTACTGTTGCAGAAGTTTAGATGTGCATTCCAGAAGGTCAAGGATCTTTTAAGTGTCAGTTCATACTTCCCTTCCCCCACCAATCACTCCCTTGAGAATGTTCTATTTTACAAAGCATTTTTTTTAAAGCAAACGTACACTTCTGGACCAATTCATCTGCAATTTGCTATACTTCATAAGGCTCAAAGCCCCCGCGTGCCTAAACTACTAGGAAAGATTTCTGGACACGTCAATAAAAGTATCCTAATGAACAACAGCTGCAAAGAACACGTCTTTAAATAAATTGATTCCAAATTTTCCGGCATGTTTCTGTGATTTTGCTTTTTAAACGGGCATCACTGACTTTAAACTTGGATATCTAAAAAAGCTGAAGGAAAGAAAAATCATACATTGTTCCAAAAAAATGTTTCTTGTTGTCTTGTATTTCTTCACCATTCTTTGTTTGAAGAGGTTAATGTATGTTCACGCTGATTACCTCATTTCTGCTTATAATAGCTCTTCAGAACAAAGGTTATATATCATCCCTATTTTGCATTTGGGAAAATTTGCATGGGGTATAGAAAGTTACAGACTTGTCCAGATTGAAGATTGGGATTAGAATGCAGATCTCCTGATTTCAAGGATTATATTCAGAGTGTGGGCTCCTTTGTCTTTTAAAACTAAGCCAAAAATATCTGTCACCAGCAGAGAACCCTTATGATGAGAATGTCTGTGTTACACCCTGGTTAGTCTCCAACGACTTTGTATCTAACATAAATTAATAGTATTTGTTTCAAAGTTTGTGTTCAGTTATAAAATGAAATGAGATCTGAGTTTTTTCCTCCAAAGTGTAAAACCCACCAACTTATTTTAATAGTTAAAAACTTTGATATCAATTACTTACCCTCTGAAATCATATTTAAATTATATTCAAACTTTATAAGGAATGAATTTGTTTTACTAGTCATCAGAAAATAAAGAAGTAGCACTTGGAAGAGGATTGTGGGAGATGCTTCCACACTGGGTTTTAACAGCATCACAGATGGTTATTTTTTTTTTACTTACACAGGAGGCTAGAAATCAAAATTTGGCTGTACAGCCACATGATTTTCCCTCTCTGATCTACTACTCTGGACATCTGGGTTTCCTGTGGATTGTGTTCAATCAGCAATGTTGAGGTAGTAAATATTTCACCTTCCCCAGTTCCCCTCTTTTATTCTTAGTAATATGAAGGAGAGAGCGTGGCAGATTCCTGTCTCCAAAATCTTCCTACTGCCACCTCAAACACATTGCCCTTGCCATTTGAAAAAGCAGCTTGTGACATTGTTTTGCTAGAGCAAAGGCAAATTCATGGAATGGGAGGTAGGATGGAGGGAGGGAAGGGTTGAATTAGGACCCAGAAATTGTTGAACAGAACAAAATGAAAAGCTGTTCCCAATTTGAAAAGTGAGCTGACGTCTGCTACTCTGGTATGCAGTAAAACATGTTTCCCATCTAAGACATAATAAAAGCTACAAGCATTTTACACTGTGCATTAAGAGCTGCATCTTTAAGGGAACATCTTTTCATACAGAGCACGTTCAGAGTTCTCTATTTGATGATACTTTTGAAACTTTTGTCATTACAGTAGATGAAATATCCCATAGTCACGGCAAATCCCAAATGGATTGACAAAGCACCTTTGTGGAAATGACTGTTTGGGGTATATTGGCATTTCATTTTCAACTGTTTCAGTAAATATAACGTATCTATACGAACCGTGTGGGGGACTGGACTGTGTCATTTGGATTGCATTAATAGAATAGTTGGCTTCCATGATGTGCACAGCACCCAAAGAAACCCAGGGTTGAGGCGGATGTCGAGTTTGAGGTGATAGTGGAAGGGAAGTGGGAGCAGAAAGGCTATCCTTAATGCCGTTTGTGGATTAGGGCAAATGCTTGTGTGTGAGCCTGAGGTCCAATGGCAAAGGGACTGGGGGAAACGTACCGTCACAGAGCTGCACAAGGTCCAGGGGGTCCATTCACATTGCATGCTACATAAATGGTACCCCTGGAGGTGTACAAATGTAGTGTCCCTGTTGAGAAGAAGGAAAACAATTTTAAACATCTATTGAGTAGAATAAGAAAGATGCATGTCTAGGAACACATCTTTGTCCTTCTTCTGCTATTTTTACTTTTTAAAATTCTTTCTTAATCTCTTTCCCTGACAATTATTTCTTCCCCTGTTCCTTAAATATTAGTGTTCTCTTGGGTCCCTTACCAGACTCACTTCTCATTTGTCCTGCATACTCTTTCTGCACAATCTCATTCACACATACAGTTTTAACTACTATGTATTGTTGACTTCGAGCCTTTGTCTTCAGGCTTGCCTCTCCAAAGAGCTTCGGATCTATGTAACCATGTGCATCATGGATAGCTAGGTCTGTCTGGATAGTCCTGGGATCTATTGTCAGTATTTCCTAAATCAATACCATTAACCCTGCTTTTTCATCTGTACTTCCCAGTGAACTGCCTCATCATTGGCTTATTTTAGTCTAAAGTCTCAGATTGAGAACTTGGGGGTTACGCTAAGCTGCTTTCTGCTCTGTACTCTGACCATCTGGTTGGCCATCAGGCCTTGGAAATTCTTCATGTTCATGTCCCCTTCTTCACCCTCTTAGCTCAGACCTGCATTATGTTTTGCCTACTTTGTTATAACGGCCTGGAGTTCTCCGATTTACTTATGACTTGTACATAGCAGCATTTATGCTTACGGGGTGGCATATCGCTGCATTCAATCATTGTTGTCTGAACCGATGACTAAATTAATGTTGTTTGCATTGAGGGCTGTGCTTTTGATGATTTCACAACCAGGAATATTCATCAATGATTAGATTATATTTGTTCAACACTTGTTTGTTGCTCACCTGAGGAAATACTCTTCCTCTTGGCCCCGCATGTGTTGTATGCTTCACCGTAGAGGATGCAGAAGGTTTCATATATAATATGTGTATATGTAGCACTTAGAGATATATTTCATTGTAAGTATATATTCATGTGATGAGCAATAGTTCAAACTGAAAACTAAACTTTGGGTATAATAGGATCAAAGCAGTACAGAGATAATGGTTTCTTGGGATTTGAAGTATTCAAGGCAGGCTCTATGGAGGAAACAGATGTAAAGAAAAGATGGGCTTTGGAGAAGCATGGTGGGAACACAGGGCACCTTTGAGGAGATGAACTGGAGCTGGAACATGAAGACAAAGGATTTATTGCTGACACCATTAGGATAATGGGGCAGTGGCAACATGTATGTTGAGAAGATTATAAAAATTATTCAATAAATGGTGCTGGGAAAACTGGATAGCCACATGTAGAAGACTGAATCTGGATCCACACCTTTCACCTCTCACAAAAATCAACTCACGCTGGATCACAGATCTAAACCTAAGGAGTGAAAATATTAGAATTCTAGAGGAAGAAGTTGGAAATACTCTTCTAGACATTGGCCTAGGCAAAGAATTTATGAAGACCCCAAAGGCAATTACAGCAACAACCAAAATAAATAAATGGGACCTGATCAAATTACAAAGCTTCTGCACAGCCAAAGGAACTGTCACAAGAGCAAACAGGCAACCCACAGAATGGGAGAAAATTTTTGCATGCTACAAATCCGACAGAGGGCTGATAACCAGAATCTATTTAGAACTCAGAAAAATCAGCAAGAAAAAATCAAACAGCCCTATCAAAAAGTGTGCAAAGGATATGAACAGAAACTTT
>NW_012149841.1:5121895-5126692 GCF_000956105.1 Propithecus coquereli | reverse complement strand
CTACTGTGAAAAAACTCTTTGCATATTAGAGTATATTTCCATCTGTGTGATAATATATAACTTATTTTTCTCACAATTACTTGATCAAAGGATATTTTGCATTTCTTCACTTTGCAATTACATTTTTTTAATGAGATTTTTTTTTTAGCCTTAGAGAAAGAGTGGTATGGTGTAAAGAGAATGGACTTTGATTCTAACAAAACAGCATTGAAATCCCTGCTTTTAAGTTTTGTGACCCTGGGTGATGTATTTTTTCCCCATCTCAGTCTCTTCATTTATAAGACGGCAATAATACTATCACTCTCCTAAGACAGTTGTTAGGAATAACTGAGTGACACATGGGACGGTGCCTACCACAGTGCTTGGCAGTCTGCAGGTGCTCCGTCTAAGTGTTCACCATCTCCTTTTCTGAACACACATGGGCCCTGCCCAAGCCCAGACTCCAGGGAGCTCAGTTCAGCTCACCTCGAAGCAGGCTAGATGTTCACTTGGCATTCACACAGCCCTTCTGGAGAACCCACTGACGGCCTGCGTGAATGAAGTGACGTTGGTGGAAAAGAGAGTGGATCCCTTCAATATGCTATGTTTGTAAGTTTGTTCTGTAACTACATTTGTAAGTTTTCTTAAATACAAGAAATATGATAAACTTGCTAGATGCCAAGAGATTTTCACTGAATAATTATACAACAAAGATTTAAATGGCTTTCATTCTAGTGTTATCTTTGGCTGCCACAAAAAAAAAAAAAAATCCATTGAAGCATATCATTTTCACCATAGAAGTGCAAAATAGATGAAAGTGTTCTATTTAACTTAACAATGACAGGCTTTGAACATTATGAAAATCATATTTTATAAAGAAAATAATAAATTAATTCACATGGACAATTTCCTATGTTTAACCCATGAAAAGATAAATTTGGAAGGAGATATATTATCTGACTAGGGCCTGTGCACCAGTCGAGGATGTAATGGACAAATTTTGTGCATGTTTATCTTGTATGAATGTTTTATTCCAGAAGGAGGGGTAAACAAAAGAAGGAATCCTAAAGGATAATCCAGAAGGATAGCGAAGTGCAGGCTGATTGTTTCCTTATCTTAAGACTTCAGTCTTTATTTATTTGCATTTGCCTTTTTTAGGCAATTTTGGACATATTTCCAAGAGAAATATACATGAGAAGTATATGTGAGAAAAGTGCATTCCATATAGTCTAAAGAGTTAGAATACAGAGAACAAAATTTGAATTCTCTCTTTCACTTTTATTTCATAATATTAATATTTATGTAGAAAAACAAACAAACATAAGAAACAACAAACCAAAATAATAATTCAGGTTATGACAAGACAAAGTCTTCCTTTTTTGGTTAATAAGTGCAAAACCCCCCTTATATTCCATCAGTTATTACTTACTTAAGATTTATTGTAATATTTAATTTATATAATAACTATACAACATGAATTGCTAAGATTTATTGAGTACAATATCAGTCAGGAAATGATTACGTCAAGTATGGTGTCCTGGAGTTGGCTCTCACTGGCTCATGAGAAGTTATTATGTACATCTTTTGGCAACTCCACATTCAGGAATGTCACCTCGGTAACTTGAAATTGGCCATGGTGGAAGTATTTACACCAGAGAAATTGGCAAACACTATATATCAGGGCTTGTTTTCTCAGAGTACTGGTCCTTAAATAGTTTTCAGTATGTCATTGATTATTGCTCCAACAAACAAATCCAAAACCTCAGTAGCTTAATAAAGTAGAGTTTTATTTACTCACTCAAATGATTTTCAATGTGGGGATTTGGCGGGCAGCTTTCACGCAGTGATTCAGAACCTAAGATGTTTCCATTTATTGATCTACCAATCCCAGGGCCTTGGGGTCCTCTGCTGGATTGTCTATATCCAGCTGGCAGATGGGGAAAGAGAATGGAAAATCACACCGGAGGTTTTCACGTGCTATACAGTATTCCTGTCCATTTTGCATTTTCAATCCTTGGCCACACTTAACTGAAAAGGAGGCTGGAAAAGGTAGTTTAGATTTATGTTTCAGAGGAAAAAAGACATAGTTTGTAGGATAACTAGTTGGCCTCTATCATGAATACTTACAATGGTCCAGGCACAGTTGCAAACATTCATAAACAGATTATAAATCTTTGTCCACACAATAACCCTTTAAAGTGTTGCTATTATTATTTATATTATACAGGTAAACAAATACGGCTCAGAGACATTAAGTGATCCATATGGCTAGACACCTGCTAAGTGTCAGAGATCGGACTCATCTTTATAAGCTTCTATAGGACCAAGACTTACTGGAACCAACCATTCTGGGAGTTGATCATATTGACATTACAAAGTGATTCCTTCGAAAGGCAGATCCAAGAGGTATGGTCAGCCCCTCTGCCAGCGATGGACTTGCAAACTAGAAAACTCAACCTTATTCATCGCATAGGGCAGAAAGAAAGACAGATGGAATGAGAAAATGTGGCCAAAGGTTAGAACTGCTGCATTGTTACTGGAAAGGCGTTGAGCTTCTCAGAACACCTTTTATTTAGTATATGTTCTAGTCCCATGGTGCCTGTCTCCAAGTTAAGATAATAATCTTGGCTATTACCAGTCACTAAATCCATGATGTAATGTGAGAGCCCAAGAGCTGGTTTAGAGATGAAGGGCAAGTTTTGGAGAAGAGAACAGAGAATAGGGAAAGATTAGAAGGCATACTTTGTTGGCATCATAGTTTCTTATGATACCTGTTTCTGAAAAGGCTTATCTGAGCAGAGTTAAGGCAGTTTTCTCAATAACATCTGTCCACTGAGTTCTTCACGTGCTTCAGATCTCTGGAATTAGAGCCACACACTGAGGAAACTGATTTTTGGAAAATATAAAAAGGTTAGCAGTGATGCATAAGAAACAGGTGATAAGCTCCAGAGGTCTACAGATCTGAGCCTGAATACCACCGTCAATATTACTGCTTGCTTATATTAATTTAGCTCCTATAATGTGCAGTGTATAATTTTAAGGACTTTGTATTATCTAATTTAATTCTTTCACCAATTGTATGGGGCCAATACTATTCTTATCCCTACTGTACAAATGAGGAAAATCAGGCATCAAAGGCTTAAGTAACTTTCCAAAAGTTACAGTTTATAAATAGGTGATTATATTTATATAAAATATTAAACATATGGTTAATAGCTGAGTAACCTTGACTGTGTTAATTAACTTCTATAAAATGGGGACTAAATATCTATATTTTTTGAGGATTATATAAAACAAGACATGGAAAGTGCCTATGAGAGTGCCTGACAAAAGACAGGAACGTGATACATGTATACTTCCTCCCTTGATTGGAATAAATCCAAACAGAATGAGGTTTAACAGTGGCAGACATTGGGCATGTTATTCCTGATAGAGGTCCTGGCATGTCATTAAAAGGAGGAAAGAAGCAGCCAAGGAACATCGTAAGAATAACTCAGTGGCGCAGGGGAAGAAGAGAGCCACGGGGCACCAACTATTGAGGCTGCATCCAGGCTATACAGAAGGTCTCCCCGCACATGGTGAAGGTAACCTGGCTCTGTGCACGTCAGAAGGTGCTTCCTCTCTGAGGTTTTATACTAGTTACCAATATATTGCCTATCAGCTCCAAATTAACCCTTCATTACCTGCTTTATGAAAATATGGACAGGTCGTTTAAAAAATTTTTCTCTTGAAAGCTGACATGATGCTAAGCTTTGTCAATAGAGGACACTGGACAGACCTTGCAGGAGGAAAGAGTTTTCTTTTCTGGTTCCAGTGTACTCTCTCAGCAGACTCGTGCATCATGCCTAAGTCCTGCGGCTCAAAGCAAAGCCACAAACCAAGTTAATCCAAGACATCACTAGAGGTTTCTATAACTTCCTTGGTCCAAACACTGGCATTCCATCTTTCTGAGGAGAAGGAGTGAACTGAATTCTGTTTCTTAGGGGAATTGGAATGCTCTTTGCCCAATTTATTTTTCAACACTAGCAGCTTCATTGTTAAAAAGAAGCTCCTCAGGAAGCTAGTTTTATAGATGAAGAAACTTTCTAAACAAAAACTTGATGGCCTAAGGGTATTAAAGCGTCCTCTACAAGGTCTATAATTCCAGCTGGCCATGTCTTTTGGCCACAGAGAAAATCTGGCTTTGCATTTCAGTAAAATGTTAAAATTAATTTACTTTTAGCTAAGCTTGAAGTTGGAAAATATTATCACACAGAGTGATAAATCACTCTGAATAATGCTCTAAATACCTCGTAGTTTTCATTTCTATGGCACTGAAATAATCCATATAGGATTTCTTGACTTCTGCAGGAGTGAATATGCCAATGTACTTCAATTAGACCTCTGCAAAATGCAGGGAAAAGTCCTCCTTTTGGAACTAATTTTATTGGGTCAGATTCTTACCATAAAAAATTTCTTACTATGAAATTTAGAATAGCAAAACAAAAATATCATAAAGTTGTTTTACTCTCTTTTTAAACTGTAAGTACATCATCCTTTGCAACCTTATGGAATGATTACATAGAAAACATGGGAACATCTAGTTTTTTTAGATAAAAACTCGACAGGGCTAGATGGGAAAAAGACTTACCCTATTGTTTCCAAATATGCATATCAACCTAAAATATTGAGTCCCTATTGCAGGAATATGTATGGTGACTCAGTAAGGGTAGTTACCATTTGCTTGTGATCTTTCTCTTTAAACTGAAATATTGGAGTGCAATTTAAACTTTGGAAAGTTTAAATTTCAGCTGTTCTGTCATTACGTGACCTGCTTTT
>NW_012149841.1:5119712-5121167 GCF_000956105.1 Propithecus coquereli | reverse complement strand
TAGTTCATCATTTAAGAAACCTAATGCATGTTTTCATTTTAAGTCAAATAATATTTCTATTTCAAATGTACTGACTTTTCTAATGCAGCTTTGATCCCTTCTTGAAACAGTCAAAGCCTGGAATCCTGAAGAAATTTTAATGCAACTTCCAAATGGGTCTAACCCTGCTAGGGAGTAGCTTTGGCACTGGGAGAATTTGGCTCAGCAGATTTTGGTGAAGTCCCAGCCCAGGAAGTCAATTAGTTTGGAAAGATGAAACATCTGAAAATGTAAATTATAAGTTCACTTGCAACTCTATGTGTTACATGTGTAGAAATTAAAAAAAAAATACCACATTTGTTCAAAGGATTTATCATTAGCTGCCACATTGGACTGTATGAAAACTTAGATATGCTTACATAAACACATGAGTCACTTTTTATAAAATATAATTTTCCATGTAAGCAAGCTATTGATGAATGTGGAGTCTAAGATATTTTCTCTTTGGCTGTTGTAAAAGTTTTCTACAAATGATAAGAAAGAACATCTTAAAATGCAATAAGTTCAAGCGGATAACTTGTCACCGTGGGGAGGGAAGCCAAGGGGTCCCAGCATCTCTCACTCCCATGTCCTGATGCAAGCAGTGAGTGCCAGGAAGCTTTCACTGTCTGGGATGAGTCATGGGTCTTGTGAGTTTCCTCCAGTTTAGGAAAAGAGAGGCACATCTTCCTCGTGATGTCTTCTGACATTGGCACTGTTTAAATGTCTTTTATCTTAAAATTTGGAAATTTTTTTTTTTCTAAATCGGAACAGAGAATGAAATGCAAAGTGGCTGGTGTTTTGAGTATGTCCACTCTGTGGATCTTGTTCCAGGTGACTCATGTGTCTGTCTCTTTTTTGAAATAAGTGCTTAGCTGTAAGTATTAGTGGAATTAAGAAAGACAGAAAAATCCTGTTGTTTTTCAACATCGTTCTTATGTAGTCCAGGTCTGGAACTAATGATTGTCCAACAAATAACACTCAAACATTGATATCAATTGCAGCTTTAACAAAAAGCACCCCCTGGCCCCACCCTAACTTCACTTCCTGGAAGTAGTTCTTTGATAGCTCTTCTCCTCCCCTCACATTTCCCCATCTTCTCCTTTGTTGCCTCTTTATTTAGACACGTTTGCATTTGCTCATCCTAGTAACCATTTTCAATTTGTCTATCCCCCTCCTCCTCTGATGCATGAGACTCTCAAAAACATGAACTATGTCTTACATATTTTTAAAAATCTAATCCCTAGTACTGAGACTGCCACAGAGACAATGCTTAATATCAGTAGGATAGTGAAAATGTGAGTTCATTAACTAATTTGGTACTTATTAATAAATACAAGATAATTTATGATATCAGTTTGATTCTAGATTTTTTCTAGCACTGAGAATTCTGGATTTTGTTAGGGTAGAACATTTCTTATAAAAATCATCTTCAGG
>NW_012149841.1:5108386-5118547 GCF_000956105.1 Propithecus coquereli | reverse complement strand
TATATCATAAACAAAATATATAGACACTAGAAAATGTACACATAAAAAGAAAACATTTCCTTTTTTTCATTTACCCAACACTATCTTCTCTTCTCCAAAGTAATAACTGTTAACGATGTCTTAAATATCTTTCCAGAAAAAAGTGAATATACCTGCATATATATATGGAGATTCCTTTTAAAAACTTTGATTCATGTAATATCTTGGGCATCTTTTCATATCATTACATATATAAATCTTCCCTATTGTTTTTAATAACTACTTGAAATGTCATAACTTTCAAAAATGTGTTAGCCTAATAGACAAAATGGTATCACATTGTTTGGTTTTATTACTTTGATTTTTTAGTGTGATTAGATATTATTTTTTAGATACTTGTTTCCCATTTGTATTTTATTACTTCATGATCTTTATCCATTATATGTCTGGAAAAATTATATCTCACAGAAATTCTGGAGGAATACCTTGCCTCTATTCTAATCCCAACTCTAGCGCCCAACCCTTTTCTTCTATATTAAATAGCTGTTGAGTGGTAACCAAGCAGAGCCTAGAGACTGCGAATCAGAAGCCTGCAGGGATTGTCTTTCTCTCTGGGTCCCAGGACCAGCATGGAAAAGCCCAGCCATGGGGTCTAAAGGGTAGTTCCTGGGGAGAGTTTGATCCTTGGAGATGCTTCTGTCTAACCTCTCTGTGACTCCCAGGATGCTGAGAAAATTCTGCACAGTTGCACTGAATCTTTTCTGCTTCCAAGGCAAGAAGAGCCTGAAGACACTAAGGCACAAAAAAGCTTCCCATAGGTGTTTCCACAAATAACAGGCAAACTGTCTCATTTTTCAACATTAGCCCAAAGTTTCAGAGACAGATGTTACCAGTGTTTCTTGATATCAGGTTCTCTTCTTTTTGTATGCATGGGGGCTTACAGTCTGGGCTTCTCTGTCTTCTTGTAGTTGAATAGAGCCATGTGACTATATCTAGCCAATTAAATGTAACTTTAGGGTTTGAATCACCCTTACGTAATTCTTTATTTCTCTATCAACCTGCTATGGAAAATTTTGTACCCTTGTCTTCAAAGGAGGGATGCTTTAAGATGATAGAGCCCATGTTAGTCTTGTTCCTGAACCACTGTAGGAAGCACAACCCTCTGCTAAATCATATTAGACATATAATAAAGAAAGAAACACCCTGGTATTTTTGCAATAATGTAACTTAGTCTAGACTGATTCATAGAATACCTTATTGAAAAGACAAAAAGAGGCTTACAAATCTGAAAGAGTAAGAAAAGATTAAAAAAAAAGCCATTGGATAAAATAAATAACAGTCTGAAAAACATTAAAAAATCTAAAATGATTAAAATAAAAAAAACTGTTGTAGAGTACTTTAACAGAAAGTATAGTGATTGTTAAAGCTCGATTTTATGAAATGGAGAAATATCTCAAGCACAGACCAAAATGCAAAAAGAATGGAAGTCATGAAGAAAAAGATAAGACGTTTGAAAATGAGATCCAGGAGAACTAATGAGGGAGTGTTAGGAATCCCAGAAGGTAAAAGATGGATAGAGGAAAATAATAATTAAATAAAAAATAAGAAAAAAATCTTTAAAGTTAAAAAAATCTAAGCTACAGACTAAAAGCACTGAAGGAAACACACACACACACACACACACACACACACACACACATGCATGCAAATCTAGGCATATCTTGGTAAAACTGCTGAATTCCAAAATAAAGAAAAAAGTCATAGACTTCAGCTTCCAAAGATATAATGAACTATATTTTGAAGTGATTTCTCACTATAAAACAAAGAGATCTTGGAAAAAAATGCTTTAGTGACATTGGTAGGCACAAAGGAATCATGGTGGTTTATGAGGTTCACCGCCATTCAACATAAAAAAATAAGTTGATATATGAGTGGGGATATCTAAGTAATAAAAAACAAAAGCATCGTTTGAAGGGAAATGCCAATATCAGGGCCATTCAGGCTGATGGAAGAACTTAAACTGAGGCCCTCTCATTAAACAAGAATGCTTGAGGGAGCTAATGTTGTCCCCAAAATTAGTGGTCCTATATTAGTAAGGCTCCTCCAGAAAAAAAGGACAAATAGGAGATTACGTATATACATAAAGAGATGTATTCTGAGAAACTGCCTCAGATCTCCTGTCTGCAAGTGGAAGACCCAGGAGAGAGCCAGTAGTGTAATTTCAGTATGGATTCAATGGCCTGAGAGTTGGGAGGACCGATGGTATGATTTCTACCCCAAGGCTGAAGGCCTGAAAACCAGAAATGCCAATGGCACAAGTCCCAGTCCAAGGGCAGGAGAAGACCAGTGTCCTGAGCTCGAGTAGTCAGGCAGAGAGAGAGAGAAAGGGAGTGTACATTGTCCCTTCCTCTGTTTTTTTTGTGCTATTCAAATGCTCAGTGGATTGGATTATGCCCATCCACATTAGGTAGAGCAGTCTTCTTCATTCAATCTATAGATTAAAATGCTAATCTCTTCTGGAAACACCTTTACAGACACACCAAAAATAGTTTAACCAGATAGATATCTGGACATCTTATGGCCCAGTCAAGTTGAAACATAAAATTAACCATCACAAATCCCCAGATCCTTCCAAAGATGAATCCTCTCAGAAAGAAAGGATCTCCTAAGAGGCCTTTAGGATTCCTATTAAAGAAGATTAAATAAATATGTAATTATAAATTATAATTACTAAAAAACATCATGAATGATAATCAATACAAATAAAAATAAAATCGATTTAGACCCTTAAATTTACAGGTGTTAATATTTTCAGATACAAAAATAAAATAATTGTGTATAAAATATTAAAAAATGATGAAATGATAAAAACTAACAGCCATGAAGAGACTAACAAAATATTGGATATATCTGAAAATGAACTAATTAGAATTTGAAGACATATAATTATTATGAATATATATTAGATAATATGTGGATATATAATACATAATGAATACATATTTAAATATATTCAATGAATACATATCTAGCGTTAAGGTTTAAAACTCAATTAATTAATCAAAGCAGAGATTAGAAAGAACTAAAGAAAGAATTAGTAAAATGGAAAACAATCTGATGACATTAACCTGATGTAGTTAGATCAGGAATTGAAAAATAACATGTTAAAAGAATCTAAAATTTATTTATTGTGTGATGGATTACAGGTACTAGAGGAAAGATAATATTTAATAGCTAAGAATTTTCCAGAAGTAATGAAATATATAAATCTGCAAATGTAGGAAATACATCAATCATATGGCAAGCAACACAAATAAAAAAATCACATAAGACACATTTTGTTAAAATTTCACAACCTACAAAAAACAAGGAGAAGATCTCAAAAAACAATAAGAAAGAAAAAAAACAAATGAACTACAACTCTCAGTGATTAGAGTATCATACTGAAAGCTTTTTCTCTAAGATCTGGAACAAGGCAAGGATACCCACTTTCATCACTTCTATTCAACATAGTACTGGAAGTTCTAGCCAGAACAATTAGGCAAGAAAAAGAGATAAAAAGCATCTCGTTTGAAAAGGAAGAAGCAAAATGATCTCTGTTTACAGATGATATAATCTCATATCTGGAAGACCCTAAAAGATTACACACACATACACACACAATATTGTTAGAACTGATAAATGAATTCAGCATAATAGCAGGATGCAAAGTCAATATACAAAAATTAGTTGCATTTCTACACACTAAAAATGAGAGATCCAAAAAGAAAATTAAGAAAACAATTCCATTTACAATAGCATCAAAAAAGAGTAAGATGCATAACAATGAACTTAACCAAGGAGGTGAACAACTTGTACAATGAAAACTACAAAACATTTCTGAAAGAAATTAAACATAAATAAATGGAAAGATATCTCATGTTCGTGGATTGGAAGACTTAATATTGTCAATATGCCAATACTACTCAAAGTGATCTATAGTTTTAATGCAATTCCTATCAAAATCTCATGATGTTTTTTGCAGAAATTTAAAAAAAAATCCTAAAAGTCATAGGAATCTTAAGTGACCCTAAATAGCCAAAATACTCCCCAAAAGGAACAAATGTGGAATACACACACTTCTTAATCTCAAAACTTACTGAAAGCTAGTAACCAAAACAATGGAGTATACAATGTATAAAAACTGGCATAAAAACGGAGATATAAACCAATGGAATAGAATAGACTGTCCAGAAATAAACTCTTTGATAGATGGTCAAATCATTTTCAAGAAGGACATCAAGACCATTCAATGGGGAAAAGACAGTCTTTTAAGAAATGGTGCCAGGAAAACTGGATATCTACATGTAAAAGAATGAAGTTCCTAATACCATATGCAAAAATTAATTAAAAATGAATCCATAACCTAAATGTAAGACCTAAAACTATAAAACTCTCAGAAGAAAACATAGAGCAGAAACTTCATGATATTAGAATTGGTAACAATTTCTTGTATATGACACCAAAAGCACAAGTAACAAAAAAGAAAAAAATAGCTGAATAGTACTCCATGGTATACATATACCACATTTTATTAATCCACTCATGTATTGACAGGCACTTGGGTTGTTTCCAAATCTTTGCAATTGTAATAGCACCTCTTGTATTCTCCTGGATAGAGCTGAAACCCGTTCTACTATGTGAAGTATCCCAAGAACGGAAAAATAAGCACCACATGTGCTTATTTGGTTTCACTGATCAACATCTAAGTGCATATATAAGAATAACATTTATTGGGTGCCGGGCAGGTGGGAGAGGGGAGGAGGGGAATGGGTATATGCATACATAATGAGTGCGATGCACACCATCTAGGGAATGGACACGCTTGAAGCTCTGACTTGGGGGGTGAGGGGATAAGGGAAACATACATAACCTAAACATCTGTACCCCTATAATATGCTGAAATAAAAAATTAATTAATTAATTTAAAAAAGAGGAAAAAATAGACAAATTGGACTTCCTAAAAATTTTAAAATCTATGCATCAAAATATTCTATCAACAAAGTTAAAAGGTGACACACAGAATGAGAAAAAAAATTTGCAAATCTTGTATCTGAAAAAGAATTAATGTTCATAATATGTAAAGATGTCCTAAAACATAACAACAGCAACAGTGACAACAAAACAACCCAGTGCAAAAATGAGCAAGAACTTGAATAGACATTTCTCCAAAGAAGATAGACAAATGGCCAATGAGTGTGTAAACAGATACACAGTGTCACTTATGGTAAGGCAAATGTAAATCAAAACTAAAATGAGTCGCTTCCCCATACCCATCAGGCTGGCTATTGTCAAAAGAAAAACAAAAACAAAAAATAACAAGTATTAGTAAGGATATGGAGAACTTGGAACCTTTGCACACTGTTGGTGGGAATGTACAATGGAATAGCCACGGTGGAGAACAGTATAATGGTTCCTCAAAAGTTAAAAATAGAATTACCCTATGATCCAGTAATTCCACTTTTGGGTGTAGATTAAAAAGGATTGAAATCAAGATCTCAAAGAGATATGTGTACACCCATGTTCATAGCAGCAATATTCACACTAGCAACTCAAATTTCCATTGACAGATGAATGGATAAGAATAATTTGTCATGTACATATGATGAAATATTATTCAGCCTTAAAAAGGAAGGAAGTTCTGACATATGCTACAACATGGATGAACCCTGAGGGCATTATACTAAGTGAAATAAGCCAGACATAAAAAGACAAATACTGTATGATTCCATAGTATTATGTACTTAGAATAGTCAAAATCATGGAGAGAGACAGTAGAATGGTGGTTGCCAGGGCCTAGGGGAAGTGGCGGAATGAGGAGTTATTATTTAATGGATATAGAGTTTCAGTTTTGCAGAATGGAAAGAATTCTGGATGTGGTTGATGGTGATGATTATACAATATGAAAATCCTTAATATTACTGAACTGTACATTTAAAAATGGCTAGATATTAAATGTTATGTATATTTTACCTCAATAAAAAAGAAATGAAATTAAAAAAACTCAACATATATGATACCATTTATATAAAATGTATGTATAAGTATAAACATTTATGTAAAAATAGCAGTTTTATATCACTAAATTCTAGGCATGTCTATAATATATTGCCAAGTAGAAAAGGTAATTTGTAGACTAATCTGTATGGTATAATTATGTTTTGATAGAAAACAACCAGGAATGCTTTCATATATCTGTAAATGTGAAGGTAGTAAAAGGGGTAATTTATGTTGAATTTGTTTATATATAATATCAGTTGTTTCAACAGCCATAAATTACTATCATAATTTTAAAAACTAAATATAGAAAAAGTAAAAAAAAGAATCATTTTGGTAAGGCCACATTATATAGTAAGATCTGTAAACCACTGTCTTTCACTTTTGGTGAACATATTTTCCCAGTTTGAATTATGCCTTTTCTTTGTGTGATGTACAGAAGGTAATTTAAGATAATAGCTGAATACATACATATATATGTAAAATACACCTATGTAATACAGATATATATAATTAATATTCTTATTTTCTGATATTCTCTGTCATCTATCTATTCAACTCCATTTAGGGAAGTTTTGCCACAGTACAACAAGAATATAAATATGGTAGACAATCTCTGCACGACCAGGACCAGTAGCTGCTTGTTTAATTAAGAGAATATATTTGAATAAGAAATCAAATATACTAGGATTGTAGTCATAACCCAAATTTGTTTTTATTTCTCAATACTTTATGCTTTTTTGTAGTCCTCTCTCATACTGACAACAGCCTAGACCATATCACTTTCTTTGGTTAATGGTTCAATAAGTAGCAAACATTTTGTTGCCAGACTTGAAAGGCACTTGTGCATCAGGGCTTGGCTTCTTGTTGTTCTTAGAACCCTGCAACCTCCTGTGCAAGCTTGGGCCAGCCTGTGGAAATAAGAGACCTTGTGGAGAGAGGCCTCAGTCATTTCAGCTGTCCTCAGCCAATCCACCAGCTTATTGTATTAATGGATAGATAAGCAAGCCTGACCAAGATCAGCCACGCCTGCCCCAGAGAGTATTGCTGCTTAGCCCAACTCAAATTATTGACTTGCAGAATAATAAACTGAATAAATGGTAGTTGTTTTAAGCCATAAATATTTTTGTAGGTTGGTTACACAGCAAAAACTAACTGAAACACACCGCTCCACAGACAATCTTTTATGTTTTGTCTTGCCCATGCTCAATTCAACTGAAAGTTATTTTTAGTAGCTTGCCTTTATCTAGTTTTCATAGAAGCAATAACTTTTTATTCATATTTTATTGTTTTATATAACTTTTAGTTATATAAATATAATGGCAAGTACAACTATCATAAGCAGGTTTGAAATGAAAACAACTGATTCCTGGTAATCTTAAAACTTATTAATGGAGAACAGAAGTGCATGGGTGAACTCCAGAGTGACCTACAGTCATGGGCATTCATTTTGTTGTTGGCATCAGTAAGCGAATGCAGCCTGGGCTGTGACAGCACTTTTGGAGCTGTGTTACACTGTGGCAGCGTTTCCTGTCTGCCTTTACTATATTACTGACATTTAAAAAATCCTAACGTCACTGCATCTCCTGCTCCAGTCAGGCAATGAGTTTTATTGGTAACTTAAAAATGATCAGGATCCAATTCCTACTTTACGGAAGATTGCATATGCATTTGTAAATATAAAAAAGAATATTTAAAATGTTAAAGTTTTTATAGATACATAATTGCATTCTATTCTAAAACACTTATCACCATTTTTATTATGTTATAATACTATTTATTACTCATGATAGGAAGACGCTTGCATAGGAACTTCCCATTGACTTTTAATACAGACTGAAATAAAATCATCAGCCAAGTGCAATGGCTTATGCCTGTAATCCCAGAACTTTGGGAGGCCAAGGCAGGAGGATCACTTGAGACTAGCAATTCAAGACCAGCCTGGACAACATAGGGAGATCCTGTCTCTACAAAAAAATTTTAGAAATAGCTGGGCATGATGGTGCACACTTATCCTAGCTGCTTGAGAGGTTGAGGCGGGAGGATCACTTGAGCCCAGGAGTTTGAGGTTACAGTGAGCTATGTTCATGCCACTGTACTGCAGCCTGGGCAATAGAGCTAGAATATTTCTCAAAAAAAAAAAAAAAAGTCATAATTCTCAACTGTTAAGGCAACTGTATTAGTAAGAACAAGTATCACAAAGCTGCTATAACAAACAATACCAACATCTCAGTCACTTAAAATAATATGCACTTTCCTTGCTGATATGTCATAGTCCAATGCTTGTAGGCCATACCTTCAGTTCCATGAAGACATTTTGGGATTCAGACCTGTTCCATCTAATAGGACTACCACCATCCTCACTTGGCCTCTGTGATCCCCATGGGGTGGTGAGGGGAAAGTAAGAAAGAAGAAATTGTGAAGCTTTTAATTGTCTCAGTGGAAAAGTGACACTTGACTCTTCTAATCACATTTCTTGCTCAAAACCTAGTCAAACAGCCTAATCTTTTCTAGACTAGAACTGAGAAATGTGATTTAGCTGTGTGCCCAGAAAGGGGAAACAGGATTGGTGACCACCTATTCACTCTCTGCCATAGCCATTAAGACTACTTTTTCATACCACAAACCTGAGTGTATCAAAATTGTGTTTAAACATAACGAAAGGCTTAAACAAATAAGGATTGAAGTCAGTAGCAAAGAAGTAGTTGTCACAGAAGTTAAAGTGGCCTGGTGATGAGAATGTGGCTAGAAAGTCAGCCATGTGCTCTTGTCTGCATGGTGCTTTAAGACATTTGAATACACCAGTGGCCTTCTCTAGAGTTCAGATTCCTTTTTTATATTACAAATCAGGAATTAATCAATTTCTAATTTTAAAAGAGGTTGGGAAATTGTTCTAGGAATGTTCTGGGATGATGTTGGTGACTGGGAAAGGGCTGAGACAGAAACTCAGCTGGGCTCCCTGACCTTCCAGATCACTTCCTCACTCCACATCTACTGACACGCTGGGCACAAATTCAATATTCTGGTTTATTAAGAACAGATTTTTCCTTTCTGTACATATTTCTTCTTGACGTTAAAGCCTTAAAGGAAGAAACTTATATATATATGTAGATATATGTATATATATATATGTAGATATATGTATAACATCTTCATTTTATTCACTAAACATTCATGCCATGGTTTTAGTGGCTTCATTTAATTTACGTGGCTTTTATTGAGAACCTACCCTGTGACAGGCTCTATTCTGGGAAATGGGAAAACAAGGATAAATAAGCTGTAAATATGCCTTTGAGGAACTTAGAGTCTGTGGCTTAAGTGGCTAGGAACATGCCTCCTGCTGAGACCCAGTGCCCCAACACCTGCCTCTGACCCCACACGCAGGGATGCTTCACTTCTCTGAAATGCCAGAACTCTCTGACTGGGGGGAAGCAGTCCCTGGCCTGAGCACCTGGAACAGGTGAGAGGAGGGACCCCATATCCAATGCCACCCACCTCTCCATCGCTGTGACCCCCTGAGACCTCACTCGGTGCTGTTGCTCCATCTGTATTGCCCTAATCAGACTCTTCTCCCAACTCCTGCTGGTTTCCTGTGGGAAATTCTGACCCTAAAGACCATGAGGGCTCCTCTGCTTTTTATTCACTGCCTTGGCCCCAGCTCTGCAGTTTCTTTGTTGAATAAAGGGCTGAGGCAGCATTTTCTTACACAGTATGGCAAGACCTGGAAAAGACCACTCAGTTACACCAAAGACTACTTCGCTGTCCTCAAACCCCATAGGTTTCCCCTTGCCCAGATCTACTCTATTGCCCACCCTCACTGGCATTTTAAACAGACCTCTCCCACCCCAATTCAGAGTTAAGCATATGTGAAAATCCTGAAAATAAACAATGAAAATCCACTGGGCTTCCTAGACCATTTAAGGCCTGGAGTACCAGTGGAAATCATCTCGTGAGGTCCAGAGCAGAGTTCATGCTTCTCTGAAACTGAGGCTGAGCATATGAGGTTTCCATAGCCAAGGAAGTGGGATTCTCTGGAACCATCTGTGGTACTACCTATGTAATACAGATATATATAATTAATATTCTTATTTTCTGATATTCTCTGTCATCTATCTATTCAACTCCATTTAGGGAAGTTTTGCCACA
>NW_012149841.1:5097447-5108336 GCF_000956105.1 Propithecus coquereli | reverse complement strand
TATATATATATGGCTTTGGGGTAACAGCTGTGATCCGTGATCAATAAATTATCTCTCTGGAAAAAAAAAACAACATTTATTCGTTCCTTTAACAAAGATTCAATGAGCTCCTATGTAGGAATCAGGCGCTGTTCTTATGAAACTGGTCAAGGGATACAGTTAAGCAAAAAAACCACACATAATCACATTGGAGGGTGAAGTGCAATGAAGGAAATAACCATAAAACAGTGGCAGGAGGCTGATTGATTGAGGTTGGGTGGGAGGGCTTCCTGGCACTTGAATTACAGGTGGAGGACATCCATGCCAAACTCCGTAGTCAGAGGGACCATCCAGTGAAAAGACAGGAAGGTATCAGTTGGGTACGTTAAAGAAAAGAAAAAGGGGCAGGGATGTAGGACATTCATGGCTGAGCGGAGCTAAGCAAGACGGGAGGGTTCTCTTCCTCCTCTCATCACCATTCTCCACCCCTGTAGACCAGGTCCCTATAGATACCTGAATCTGCTGGCTGAAGCTGGGTATACATTTTTTACACCCTATTAGTTTGCTAGAGCTGCCATGACAAAATACCGCAGGTGAGGTGGCTTAAACAACAGAAATGTATTTTCACACAAATCAGGGTTGGTTTCTTCTGAGGCCTCTCTCCTTGGCTTGCAGATGGCCAGCTTCTCCCCGTGTCCCCACATGGTTGTTCCTCTGTGTTCTCTGTTTCCTAATCCCCTCTTGTAAGAAAACCAGGCATCTTGGACTAGGGCATACCCACATGGCCTCGTTTTACCTTAGCTACCCCTTTAAAGGCCCTATCTCCAAATAGTCACACACTGAGGTAATGGGGGTTATACAGACTATGAGAAAGAGTATGAATTTTAAGAGCAATTGGCAACTATCGGGGGTTTGTCATGACATGATTTTTAACAGATTCTTCTGGTTGCTGAGTGGAAAATGAATTCTCTGAATAATCAAGTAATGTAGGTGACAGGGAAGATGGCAAGAAATGCTCAGATTCAAGATCTATTTTGAGGTGGAGTCAGCAGAATGAGCTGGTGGAGTAGATGTAAAGATTAGCAGGAAGAAAGAAATCAAGAAAGACACAAATGGCTTGAGCCACTGAGCGTAGTGATGGATCTCGTTGTAGATTCTTTCCAGCTATGTGATCTTCAGCAAATAATTTAATCCCTAGGATTAAATTTATTCGTGAGTAAGAGAGAGCTAATATTTCCTTCCTAAATTAGTTGTAAGGATCAAATAAACTAATGCCTACAAAATGCCTAGCAGAGTGCCTGGCAAACAGTAAATGTCAGTGGATGTATTAAGCACCAGTGCTATCCAGATAAAGAAGATATGTTCATGACACAGCTAGGAAGTATCTGATCGAATGTTCAAATGAGAGACACTGATGAGGTTGCCTACCCCATGTCAGAAATAAGAAAAATCAACATGGACCAGGATGAGAAAATCCCTCTTGGTGGGTGAATTTTGGAGTGATTGAGAAAGGCTTGAGAAGGACTTCATTGAGGAACAAGAAAGTTTTAACCACTGAAGTTTTAACCACCTCACCCAAAGTCAGAGGGAAGCCGTTTGTCCTAAGTTAAAGAACCCCAACTCTGCCACCCCCTAGCAGACCTTGGACATACAAAATAACCTCTCTAAGCTGCAGTTGTCTTAAAAGTAAAAGTGAGATTGTATTAATTGGTCTGAAACCTGGAGCCAGACCTTTAATTTATTTTTTAAAAATCTTAGATCATTAAGCTGATAAATTCAATCCTACTTCAAAAAATGCAGATTAATGTTTCTAAAGGAAATCATAATTTTTGAATCACTTATTTCTTAGAGGATTGCTAATGATTTGTTTAAATTTTGGAAGACTGCTAATCATGATCTAGGCTGAGGAAGATGACTATGTTAATGTTCAAAAATATCATATCATTGTGTCTGATGGACTCTATAATTTTAACTATTGTATAATTATGTACTGACCTGGAAACCATTGTTGGAAATGGTATTATATTAATCACAAATGCCTAAGAAAACATAATAATGAAGTAATTGAACAAGGATCCGGAATTGTGAAAGACTTAGACTTCACCTACTGCACACATCAGCCATCCAGCTGTTTTGTTAATTTGTCCCTTTGAAGAATGATGTGATTTCATCTTCTCTAACAGTTGTCAAACATGGGGATCTATGAGTGTTAGTCTACTGCCTTCAAGTGCTAACCCAGACCAGGTCCCTGTCCTTCATCTGCCCTTGGTATGGTGATAATATTAGCCTCTGGAGGCAGCGCTATAGGTTTCTAAACTCCAAGTCCACTGAGAGACTCCACCTCCATGCAATTCCCCTTGGTTCCCCAGCCAAGTGTGAGCCGAAGCTTCTGGGCACCAGGGTGAGGAAGAAACATGCAATACAAACCAGACTGGAGGTCAAGTATTGTTTTCCTTTGACTACATGCTTGCTGCTCCCCTGGAAACTGCTGCAGGGTGTGTTCTCTCCCTCACCTAATCATTGCCCCCCACCCCTTTAGCCCAGATCCCCATGGAGACCTGAATGCTCTTGGCTGAAGCTGGGAAAGCATTTTTCACACCTTAAATAAAATGTGCAGATTGAGGGTGGAAGGATTATTTTCCATTACAATATGAAACATTCTGGCTTTTTTCCCAGAGTTTATAATAGCCCTTGGAAAAGCCTTTCCCCCTGAAGTTTAGTCCTAGAAACCAGCTAGAAATGAACTAGGAAGTCTGGTCCACAGATTTGCTAGTGAGGAAGAACCTTTGCTGCTAGGAAGGTTGAAGCACTGGTCTTGCTACTTGCCTAGGTCAAGTTTACAAATAGCGGCTCGTACCTACAGAGTCCATTCCTGCCTTCATCCCCTCTACAGCCCCACGGAGGTTAATATATTAACTGAGGTATCCACTGGAGATCTCAAAGACAGCTAAGCACAACAATGAAAAACATCTCCATCCATTGATTCTATCCCTTCAATTATCTTTGATACCAGTTAAATTCAAATCCCCATAGATTAATTGCTGCAGAAAACAACTCGAATCTTAGTGGATTAATGCTATAACTATTTATTTCTTGCTCACACCGTGGCAAGAAGCTTGTGTGAAGGGCACATTTCCATAGAGTGCTTTAGGAATCCAGGATCCTTCCATTTCCAGGGACTTGGAGTTTTCCACCAGATCCTCATCGTTCTGTCTGAAGGACCTTGTGGGAGACATCAAGAGCCAGGTGTGGAAACAGTGCACCTGCATAGTACTATGCCATCATACCACTGGCCAGAACTCAGTGACGTGGCCCCATCCAACTTAAGGAAGTCTACAAAATTTGCTATACTGCATGCCAAATAAGAAGAGGAAACACATGAATGTCGATGAGCACATTCTCTGCTATATCTCACAAAGAATAAAAGTGTCAGTGTGAGTTGTCATAAGTCCTTGCACATCAGTGGGAATGAAGGGTCTGAGAGAGGGTTGAGATAGAGAGGAGCTTTGTGACTGGGAAAAGAAGAAGAAAAAGGTACTGTTAGGAGATTTTCTCATGTTATCTTTCCTGTCTACTGTCACAAACTTTTTTCCAAAATGTTATAGAATTTATTACCCTGTGCTGTAACTATATAATGTTTGTCTGTCTATCTCCCAACTTGAGGGTAGAGGATATTTGCTATTAATTTTTGAATCTTTAGCACTTACCACAGGAGCTGAGTTATAGCAGATGCTGTATTAGTTTTCTATGCTGTGTAGCAAATTATCACAAACTGAGCAGCTTAGAACAATGTCCATTATAATAAATAATGCTCATAATTTCTGTGGGTCAAGGAAAGACATAGTTTAAATGGGTCCTCTGCTTTCAAGTCTTGCTCCAGACATTGTTTAATGTGCAGCCCAGGCTGCATTCTCATGTGAAAGCTCGACTGGAGAAAAATCTTCTTCCAAGGTCACTCAAATTATTAGCAGAGCTCACTTCATATGATTGTAGGACTGTGGTTTTGGCCACTTGCCAGCTGTCAGCTGGGGACCATCTACAGTTCCAAGAGGCCATCTGCATTTTCTTGTCAGGTGTCCTTCTCCACAGACCCTCTCACAACATGGCAGTTTACGTTTTTAAAGCCAGTAAGGGAGAAAGTTTCTAGAGTCAGTCTTCTAGCAAGACAGAGTCATATATAATGTGACATAATCACATCCCATCACTTTGACCATATTCTATTGGTTGGAAACAAGTTGTAGACAGACTCCACCTGCACTCAAGGGAGGGCATTACACAAGGGTATGAATGCCAGGAAGCAGGGATCACAGAGGCCACCTCAAAGTCTGTCCTCTACAGGAGCTGAATTCTAATTTGGCAAGTAGATGGACAGATGAGGAGGAAAGGACCACAGAGAGGCTGACCATGAAGCAACATATACTTTCTATACTTTTCAAACCCTATAACTTGACAATAATTATACTTACCTCACAGGACTACAGGGAGATTTAAAATATAAAATGTAGACCAGGTGTGGTGGCTCACACCTGTAATCCCAGCACTTTTGGAGGCTGAGGTGGGAGAATTGTCTGAAGCCAGGAGTTTGAGACCAACCTGGGCAACATACCAAGACTCTGTCTCTAAAAAAATGAAAGAAAAAAATTAGCTGGGCATGTAGTGGTGCACACCTGTAGTCCCAGGTACTCAGGAGGCTGAGGCAGGAGAATCACTTGAGTTCTAGAGTTTGAAGTTTAAGTGAGCTGTGATCGTGCCACTGCACTCTGCCTGGGTGATGGTGTGAGACCCTATCTCTATAAAAAAGTAAGTAAATAAAGTAAAATAGGAAATGTAGATTAAATATTTGATAAAACACTAGAAAAAGGAGGTATCCAACAAAACTTCCTTTACTCTAATTTGCCGATGGCCTTGAGAGGTTATTTCTTCATGGTGGGGCTCAGTCATCTCCTCTGTAAATGAGCAAATGAACTCCAGAAGATATTCTGGGGGTCACTGCCAACTTGAAAACTCGTGTCATCGCTGAACATGATGACTTGACCCAACAGTAACTTGTACACAGTCTCTTCATGAAAATAATTACTAGAATAAATAAACCGAAGGCAAAAGATAAGGGTCTTCCCTCCTATCACATAATTACGAACTTAAGGGCAAAGAATGTAGTTCTCCTTGGTCAGCCAGTTGGAGACATTCTAGAAGTTGGATATTAAAAGATTAGCCATTTGAAATTTTGTATGAAATACTTAGAGATTAGATCATCTGGCTCATTTTACATATTGTTGTCTTCCTCACTGGTTGGAATCTTCAGGGAGACCATATTGACTTTTTTTCCCCCTTTGAGTAGCTGTTGACAAAACACGAATTTGAGTTAAACAACAACAACGACAACTCTAGCTCCATTGTAACTTAGAGCAGTTTCTAACATTTTTAGGTCTAGAAATAGAAACTTACTTCTCTGGTTAATTTTCTTAAATGGGAATTAGTTACTACATGTCACAGGGAGGAGATGGGGGAAAAACAAACGAGGGTAAAGTCACCACTTGGATTGATAACCATGCTGGCTGAGGATGCTCTGGGTTTACTGGGCTCTGGTCTGTGGTTTTTCTCTCTGTCCAACTCTTTTTGGGATTCTATTTCTCACACTCAGAAATCCCTGCTTTCCCCCCTTCTCCTTGCCATCTATGTCTGGCACACCCAGAAGAATTAGGGAAATAGTAATAGAATTATCATTCAGCCTGAGATTGTTCCCTTTTTTTTTTCTTCTCAAAATGAAGTGTCTGAATATTTGGAAAATTTAGCCAACTGGCCAGATAGAGTCTCTGGGGTTTTGTTGTGTTTAATAAGGCCACTATAAATCTTTCTGGGGCGTTCCGAGGTGTTCTGACTGCAATTAGAATGTCCTAAGTCTATGAGATTGAGAATACAGTTGTAGATGTAATGTGAATTTAGAATTCAAGACAAAGTTACATCTACAGTGTATTTTCTTTGTCTTGATTTCTAAAAGCCTTCGCCACCTGGGAACCAATATGGACGATCACTGATGTTGCAAGGGTAGGGGACCTGCTTGATTGAGTGCCCCCTTAAATGTTTTACCCTAGGTGCCTCACTCACCTTGCCCCAGTCCTGGCTCTGCTAGATAGGGCAGGAAGCTCCTCACTGAGATCTTAATTGAGCTGGGTATAAAGAATGCGTATGAGTTTACTAGGGCTGCTATAACAAACTGCCACATACTTGGGGGCTTAATAACAGAAATTCCTTGTCTCACAGTTCTGGATGTTAGAAGTTCAAAATCAAGGTGTTGGCTGTGCCATGCTTCCTCCAAAGACTCTGGGAGAAAATCCTTCCATGCCTATTCCAGCACCTGGTGGTCCCAGGTGTTCCTTGGTTCAGGGCAACGTAAGTCCAATGTCTGCCTCAGTCTTCACATGGCCTTCTCTGTTTGTGTCTTCTTTTCTTTAAGGACATTTGTCATTGTATTTAGGGACCACCTGGATAATTTAGGATGGTCTTATCTCAAGATCCTTAATTTAATTTCATCTGCAAGGCCGTCTTTACAAATAAGGTCTCATTGATAGGCTTCAGGTGGATATATCTTTTGAGGAATCACCATCCAGCTCACTATAGATTGGAATCAAGAGGCTGAAATCCAGAAATTGAGACCATAAGATATTGTGTGCAGAGTTATGTATTCAACAAATCTTTGCTCAGCGCTCACACTGTCACTGGTACTACTGGCTCCACGTTAGACAAGAATGCAGATGGCAGTGATGAAACACATGTTCTGCCCCACACCTCCCCAACACAGTAGCAAAAAAAAAAAAGAAAGTTTCATCCTCACTCTCTCAAGGAACTTACAATCTATTGGAAGAGAAGGACAAAGACAATTAAATGGAATGTTTGATTAGCTTGGTGTGTGCTAACAAGGCACACAGCATTAGTTTACAGAACAGAGTGGCTGATGGAGTTTAAATAACACAATCAATATTCAAGAAGCTCCAGCTTCTCAATCTCTTGGTATGATGTTTATTTTTTAAAATATTATTGTTTAAGAAAAAAGATGAGGGATTGCTTTAAAAAATAATATTAAGTAAAAGTACATTTGATGTGCCAAAAAAAAATTACAAATGACTGAAGTTAGTGAAGTAATAAAATAGCAAAAAAATTTTCAAGTCATTCTAAAATCAGCTTCAACAATTCATCATTAAGTATTCAAATTCTACCCATTCTTGGAAGTCAAGCTCAGGTTCACCTCTGGGAAAACTCTTCTAAACTTCCTGAACCAACAAGGGTCACACAATTCTGAATTCCTACAACCTCTCAAACTAAGTTGGCATTTCTAAGCCAGTTCCTTCCTATGCCTCTTGTCTCAGTATGTGGCACCACTATTCAATTCCACAGCAAGTCCTGCTGGTTCCACTGTCAAACATATCTGTATTCTCTTCACCTCACTGGTACCTAGTCTGAAACACCATGACTTCTTGCCTGAAGATCTGTAGTGCTCTCTTTACCAGCCCCCTCCTTCTAGCCCTTTCCCACCATCATCCACTCTCTGCAAAGCAGTAA
Source organism: Propithecus coquereli (assembly GCF_000956105.1). Taxonomy (NCBI): domain Eukaryota; kingdom Metazoa; phylum Chordata; class Mammalia; order Primates; family Indriidae; genus Propithecus; species Propithecus coquereli. Next base: position 5,100,800 of record NW_012149841.1, on the reverse strand, counting down.
TCATAATTTCTTGCAAACATCAACCATATTAATCCTCTGCTTAAAACTTTCCAATGGCTTTCTGTTGCACTTGAAATACTATTGAAGCTCCTTACCTTGGCCCAAAAGGCTTTACTATGACCTTGCTCCCATAGACCTCTCTGAAATCATCTTCTGTCCCTCTCCTTCTTGCAGACTAAGCCCCAGCCAAAGTGACTTTCCTTCTGTTCCCTGAACAAATAAAGCTGGTTCTAGCCTTAGGATTTTTGCATGTGGTTTTCCTGCCTGAAAACATGTCCTCTGTTTATCATTACAGGTCTATCTTTGCAGTCTCAACTCAAACATCTCTTTCTTAGTGACAAGTTCCCTGATCACTCAATGTAAATTACTAAATTATTCTATCCTCATTCACCCTCAATCATCCCACTCTGCTCTGTTTTCTTCATTGCTCTGGGTAACTAAAATAATCCTCATTTATTGTTACTTGTTTATTGTCTATCTCCTCCCCCTACTAGAATATAAATGTCAAGAGACCTGAGACCTTGTATGTGTTTTCACCATTGTATCCCAATATCTAGATCAGTCTGAAGCACGCAGTAGATACAACAAATATTTGCTCAATAAAGGAGTAACAACTGCAATGTCATTTCTTGCTCTCGATTGCTTAAATATATTAATTGTGTCTTTTAATACCATAAGCTCCACGACGGAAAGCATCATTTTATTGTTTTCCACAAGCAGCTTAACACAATTTTCAACACACATGGTTGCCCTCAGTAAATACATATATAGCTTTTTTGGAAAGGGGAACAAAGAATGGTGTTCTACAGTTTCTGCTGAATATCCTCTATCCCTGGTCTAACGCCCTTTGCTGTTTATTTGATGAGATGAAGGCAGTCTATTGTGGATAGCTTCTATTTCTCCTTTAATAAGCTCATAGTGGACCATCGATAAACCTAGTGTGAACAGGTCTCTGTCTCTTCCTCTGTCTCTCTGGTTCTTTGGCTCCACCTCCACTGCTAAGTCTCCTACATACTGCAGGGAACTCCATTTCGCAATAGCTTCCAAGTTCTTATCTATAGAAATAAGAAACAAACAAATAAAAAATGGCTGTCATCTGGAAGAGCATACTGTGTGCTTTACCGAAAGACACCCAATCGGAACGCTTCAACTTTGACCTTCTAGAAACACTTGCCAACTTTCTCTAATGGCCATTATCGTTGCATTGATGACACTTTGATTCTGTCTACTTATGGCCAAAGGAAGTCCTCTCCATATCTCTTTGGCTGTCAGTGCATCCCTGAAACCAGCAAGATTTGTGAATGATGTGCCTCGGGAGATGGTGTTAGGGTAGCCTGGGTCAGACAGACTCTGCTCTCTGTGTGAAGTAATCCTATCTGTGAGTGCTCAAGTTTGCAAGTTGACCCTCATTAATCATGGCTTTGGTTCCCGTAGACATTCCAGAGCTGATCTATCCCCGTTTTCCCCTGAGCAACAATCCATATAGACCCCCAAATAAGTTATTTATTCCTGAAATGACTTGGTCTGGCATCACCCAGCCTTCTATACCTCCTGCATATGAAAGAGAAATGAATGACTTGGGCAACATCAAAGTGTTGTTTTACTTTCCATATAGTCATTAACTTTAAATGTTCCCAAACTAATAGTCCAAGACATTGTAAAGAGGTAATAAGTTCAAAGGAATATGAAACATAAAGCAGAACTCCGGAGTCATTTGAAAGTATTTTCTCTAAATGTGTGCAAGTTTTCAAGGCTGCTCGGCAAAGAAGCCTGGGTCGGCATTTTGGCTAGTGCTGAAAAGAATTCTCCCCAAGTGGAGTGTGTAAGCGAGTTGCCAGGCCAACGTCTTTGAGAGCAGAGCCATGTCCTTAGAGGATCTGCTGTTCCAGAGAACACGGCACTGAACTGACTCATTCCTGCTTCTATTAAAGGCCAATTTGTCTCTTTCTTTAAATCTCTTTCCTTGTTTAGATCTGGGTGCTCCGGGTCACTTAGGGAGCGTTGGTCTATTGTTCTACAAAATAGGTGTCTCTGTATGAGAGAAAATTACAAATGGATTAAGTTATATAAACTAAAGATCCAAGTTCCAGTTATAAAATCTCTAGTCATTGAATCAAATCGGGTGTGGGATAAAGGTCAGAGTCCTATCTCTTGTCTCTTGCTCTGGGACATCTGAGCTAAAAGATTGCTTTTTTTTTTTTGAGCAGACAAATCTCATCCTTTGAAAAAGGCATCAGAGAATGGAGTTTTCCGTGAGCAGGACTGTCTAAAAAGCTGTCCGTGGACATGATGTGCTCGAATCTTCAGATTCTCATAAGTTTTCATTTCCCTAGGCAACTGTGTATTTTCACTCTGGCCTCCCATTTTGGGCAGGGATTTAGAAACTAAAAAGAGCATAGGTGACTTCAGTTTGAATAAAAAACAGTGAAATTAAAAACTATTTTGATTGTTATATCTTCTCTTTACGTATTTTCTTCTTCTCTTTCTTTACATGCAGACTTATTTTTATGTCCTCATAATCACAGAAAGCCAACTAAGTTTTATTCCACTTATTTTTCACTTAACATTATGCCATAGGCATTTATCATCCTGCTGTCCAGTTTCCTCATGAGCTGTTTTAATAAGTGCTTCAGTTTTCATTGGATGTATACCTTCGAATTTACTTAACCATTTACTTATTACTGGATATTTAGATTGTTTCCAAACTTTTCACTATTAATGATTTTTGAGCATGAATACTTGTCTTCTCTCAAGGCAGTTATGTCATTAGGATAGAACCCTTATGATGGAATTCCCCAGTGGAAGCACACACCTATTTCTATGGCTCTCGAAATGGGTGTATATGTTGCTTGCAGAAGTCTTTATTCAGTCACAGTGTTCACCTGGCATTGCTCAGGTGCCATTCCACAGACCCGCACCCACACCGGCCCTGGCAAAGAAGAAAATATTAGGCGTCCCAGTGACTTTGAGCTGTAGTAGGCACTGACCAAAACCAAAAATTATGACAAGCTCAATTCAGTTGAATTGGATATTATATACAGATACAACCTAATACAGATCTTGCTTTCATTAGGTTTTAATCATTTACTTCTTAAAACTATTATGAGGATTATATGACATTATAAAACATTTTTAAATATAGGAAAGAAAATAAAAATCACTCATACTGCTGCCCCCTAAACAAGATATCGTTGATCTTGTGGAGTAATTCTGATTATTGTTCTATGCACATATTTAAAAAATAGAATCGAATAGAATATGCTGGATTTTAATCTATTTTCACTAAATAATGTAATATGAATAAGAAACATGTAATAGATGTCTTTACTACAATATCAATTTTAATGACTATT
>NW_012149841.1:5094601-5096642 GCF_000956105.1 Propithecus coquereli | reverse complement strand
AGCTGTGTTTTGGAGAGTGTCCAGAAGGTGGCACCATTGTAACATGTCTGTTGCCTGAGCGTTTCCGTCAGGGATGTGTAGGTTGGGTGAAAACATCTACTCAGAAATATTCACTGATCTGAGGGATGGACACACTTGAAACTCGGACTTGGGGTAGGGGGGCAAGGGCAACATACATAACCTAAACATCTGTACCCCCATAATATGCTGAAATAAAAAAAAAAGAAAAGAAATATTCACTGTAGTCCGGACTGGGATGGATCTTCCTCAAAACTGAAAGAACTCCTTTTATATATGTCCATTTCCTCCTATAACTTGTTTTTAGTTCAAGTATATCTCTAGTGACCTGCATTTTGGATGGAAGGTTTGTTCAAGGGCTCACGCCAGTGCCAGGCTCCATAGAGCCCGGAAGAAGACATGAGTTTCCTGAACTCCAGTTCGATGCCTTCATATACATTAGCTATTCCTTCTTATGCCAAAACCTGCTTCTAGCGAATTATTATTGGCCTATTTAATGAAGGCCAGAGTAGTCGCTTTCAACTCTGCAAAGCTGTGAAAATATCAATGTGGGAGGAAAGACATGCAGTACACAACACACCACAGTATGGTAGACTTCTTTATTATTACCAGTTGCATACTGATAAGGCCAAATGATGAAATAATGATTTTCTTCACCAAATTCTTTATGCCAATGAAATGAAAATAACAATATTAATTATTGAATATCTTAAGATATGTGAGCAAACTCAAGAATCCCTCCATTATTCTAAAAGGTATTTTAAAAATTTAATTATCTTTTGTAATTTGATTCAATTTGTTTGAAACTTCTCCATTTACATAAAAATAAAGGTTCAGGACAAAATATGTGTTCAAATGCTTTTCACAGAAACCCTCAATGGATCTGCTCTGAAAGACAGTGAGGCACATGTTTGTAGTTGGGAATCTGGCAGCAAGGAGCTAGAGTTCTGATGGTCAAAATGTTTTGGTTCAGAAGTTAGAAAATAAATAATTCCTGAGAGGAAGGATTCTTCAGCTCTGGGCAGCTGATACGGTAATAAAATAAATAGGCAGTAAAACACACTTCCTGTTTTGAGAGTTCACATTTCATATTGGCAAAGTGCATCTCTTAAATTCAATCTCATGCTTCCATAAATAAACCTGGCACCTTTTTAAACACTTTTCCATCTGCTTCAGAATGAGGAGTGCATTATTGAATACACCTCAGGGAGTCCCAGAAATGGGAAGACTACTTGTGAGGAACACACCATTGTAGTTGGCCTTGGCCCAGAGAGGCCATCATGAGATTTCTTGAGTTCAAACCATTGTAACAAGACATTGATGGTGTTTCCCCACCCCCTTTTCTTCTATTTGAGGTTGTCATAGTTAGAGCTTTATACCAAGAGGAGCCAGGAATGATCTTAGGTTGAGTCAGGGTTAGGCATGTTTGCAGGATTCTTTGCTATAATACCTGGGTAGTTCTCATTCAGCTCTTAAGACTTTGTTCCAATATATTAATTTAGTTTCCTAGGATGGATAGAAAGTCCATTATCCACCTACATTAGAGCCCAGAGGAAGAGCTCTGCTGTGCAGACTATAAAATAATTCGTGGAGTTTCCAGGGCTTGTAGTAATCAACTCTGTGTCCATCTATTCGATAGTAGAAAGCATGAATTTGGTGTCACATAAAAAAGATTCAGGATCCAGTGTTCCTATTAACTGCATGATCTTAGATAGTTAAGCAGATAATTGTATCCTAAGAGGGCTATAAGATAAAGTAAAATAAAACTCGTAAACCCAGTTGGCACAGTGCCTGGCACCAATTAGACATTCCACAAATAGTAGCTATTTTTATTACTCTACTTTCCCAGGTGATCTTTGTGAGCCAAGGACTGGGGACAGACCCTGCCTGGGTCAGGTGGCCAGGAGGGAGAGTTATCATTCAATAGCTACATTTATCATTTGAGTCAGTTATTACATACTAGATATGTTTCTAAATGTTTTGTACATCATCTAATTTAACCTTTGTAGTAAACTTCTAAACA
>NW_012149841.1:5090646-5093531 GCF_000956105.1 Propithecus coquereli | reverse complement strand
TTTCTCCTTGAATATCTGCAGCTTGAATTCAACTTGACCTTCAGTATTCTATCTTAGTGAGAGGTTTTCCTCCCTGATTTTCGTTCCTCTATGTAATAAATTACTCAACTCCCTCTTTGCTTCTGAAAAATGACCCATAGTTAGAACTTGGGTTACGGGTTCCAAAATAGGATGTCTGAAGATAAAGAAATTAAAAACTTTATTGCTACAAAAACGACGTGCCTACAGAAGCAGAACAAGTTGTATAGTTGCATTTCATCTAACCTGTACAAATTTTACTAAAGTTGAAAAGTAAGCATAAAATTATACTGCCTCTCAGAGGAAATAAAACTAGATTAAATTTAGCTTTCCATTTTACTCCTGGCCAGTACCATATCTTGGTAAGTTGGTTCTCCTCACTGAGCCTTAGTTTCCCCATCTATAATCAAGGGAATTGGATTGGTTACTCCTTCTAATTTTTCTCAGCCCTGACATTTTGATTCTCAGACATTTCTCGCTTTACTGGTGTGGGCATCATTGTTATTTATTGTATGAAACTCTTTGGGAGTCTCAACATTTTTACACCTTTTGCGGTATCACCAAAATCTTGAAATAGCCCCAAATCTTTTCTCTGACAACGTGCCCTGACATTTGCTTCAGGAAACCTGGTGGCTGTGATTTCTCCAGATGATTACAGAGAAATTTTCCATCTATGATTACCATAGCCTTGACAAACATCCTGACCCAGCAGCATGAGAACGAGGACCACAGCTGAACTCCCTGCTGCAGCTCTCCAGACCTAGCAGGGCCTCTTTGGACAGCAGCACATCTGACCAGTGGCTTCATGCAAAGCTGGACCCCGTGCCCAATTTTGATCTCTCCTCTGGGTTCCCTTCTTGCCTTGCACACAGTTCTACCCCAGCGTGTGTGGTTGTTTACTTACACACTGATTTCCCCAAATAGGCTGTCAGCTGTTGCAGATCCAGAGTGCAGCCGATATATCTATAACCAGAGAAGCCGACCCAGCACCTGGCACTATGATGCAGGAATTCAGTGAGTGCCTAAGGGTGAGATTTCCTTGGTGGCCAGGGGTGGGAGGGGGTGCTTCTTATGGGGAGAACTAAGGAGACCTCAGAAGTAATTTCTAGCCTATTGTTTACCTTTTTCCTGCCTGCTATTGTGTCCTGTGTGTGTGTTAATTTGACCTTGTTTCCACGATGCCCTGAGTCCATGTGGTGTACTGCTCTAGAATTCATTATCCTATGTGGTGCTTATGTTTCTATTTGGTATTTGCCTTTTATTATTTGCTTATCATGCTTCCTGGGAAGGAATTAACACTCTCTTTGAGAAGTTGCAGCAACAGTTCCTTTTTTATAGCCCTCAGATTCCCTTTTATCTCCTTTCAATTTGCTTCTGGAGTGATGCTCCAATTATCCTAGTATCTCTCTCTTGGACCTCTAAGCTTTCCTTTGTTTAGTTTTTGTCTTAGATTTTCTCTGAGGATAAGAAATCACTTTGCTTTTTTATCATCCTCTTTAGAAGATTTTTCTTGATTAACTTGGTTATTTCAATATTTGAGTCATCTTTGCTATTTCACCATCTATCCGTGTTGCAAGTCCCTTTGATTTATTACCAGGCTTCATCAGGCACATTTTCCCTTGCTCCCTACCTCCGTAGATTCATCCAAGCTCATCTGCAAGGCTTGTTCAGAGAGGCCAAATCATTCCCGCTTACTTGCTCCTCTTTAGGGCTGTAGAGATAAAGCTTTGGTACCTTGCCAGCTACATCCAGCATGGTTGATCAACCTGTTAAATATTTTAGCCTTCCTCAGAAGTTCACGCTGCCAGATGTGAGATGCGGGGAGGGTGGAAAAAGTGAGCCTCCCGGAGAGCATTCAGCCTCTCCTGGGACCAGAGTTCGGGCAAGTCTGGGGAGGTCAGAGGCACACCTCAGGCCATCGAATGCGAATCGTGTGTTAGGAAAGCATCTGTCCCATGCTCAGAGCAACCCCTGTCCACAGCCTGTAACATACAGAGAACATCAGCCCTTTTGATCCAAGAACTACATCAAATCATTCTGACCCTTTGAGAAAGATATGTAACCTGGGCCGAGTGGAGCCAGATGACTTTTTTTTTATTATTACCACAGCATAAAGTAATATTAAATGATTTCATGAGTTGTAGCCAGAACATCTGTTATTACATGTGAGAAATCTGATTTATTTGATTCTAGCAAACTGGCACTCAGCCCTCTCTAAAGTAATGCCTCACCTTTGGGGCAAGAAGGTGTTATTTGCCAGTTTTCTTTTTAAGCGTATGATCCTTTCCACATGAAATATGACTTCATTTCTGCTCTCTAGAGATGATGTCCCTATCGGGGATTAAGAACTTCCCTGGACAGAGGACTGGCTGAGATGTGTAACATGCTCAGCTGTTTCCAGGACAGTCCTGGGGACCCAGAGCCATGTCCACCTAGAAAGGCACATAAGCTGTCACGGCTGGGGAGCAGGACACAAAGAAAAGGTTTATATGTAGCCCTCTGAGGGCAGGTAGGTCCTGTGTCAATGACCAACTCCAGCAATTGGCTCACTGTTTTCCCCTTTAGCTACCACTTCTGCTGGCTTCTGTGGCACACTGTTCTATCCCACATGCGATCCAGACTTTCGGAAAAATTTCCATTGTCAAGTCTTTTATTCCTTATAGATGGTGGAGTACTTTTCTGAGAAATGTGGGCCACTGATCCTTGGGGCATCAACATGCAGAAATCAAAGTAACAAGTGGAAATCATGGTGTTCTACTGGTAGGATTTCAGGCTTGGGTCACCTGGTGGATGTATGTCTGTGGGCATTGGGGCAAGCAAAGGGATAAAAGGGCAAAATCTTTTGGAAATAAGAAGAAAAAATCTTT
>NW_012149841.1:5088326-5090596 GCF_000956105.1 Propithecus coquereli | reverse complement strand
GAGGCTACAAGAAGAAGTCAGCTGTCTGTGCGATGGAAGAGAGCCCTGAGCAGAACCTGACCGTGCTGGCTCCCTGATCTCAGATTTCCAGCCTCCAGAATTGTGAGAAATAAATTTCTGTTGCTTATAAGTCAATCAGTTTATGGTAATTTTTAACAGTAGCTTGAGCTGACTAGACGGTGTGTCATTATCTTACATACTGTCACCTAAGGAATTAAAAAACTGACAATTATAACTGCAAGATACCACTCTTTGTAAGGCACGGCAGAGTTTCAGAGACTTTATAATATAGGGAATAGAATGTGCCTTTAAAATTAAGGAGATAGAGTAAGGAATTTGCTCGATCTCACACAGAGTTAGTGGCAGAACCTGGATTTTAATCAAGGGAGCTCTGCCTCTAAGTCAATGCACATTGGTCATATCAGTTCCCCTCCAACACCCAGTGCCAGTCTCATCTCTGACCAATCTGGTAGTCCTACTTCACTGCTTGGGGCAGCCTTTCTACTCCTCCAATTTGTGTTACAGGGCACCCCCCGCCCAGCTCTGAGCTCCTTGAACATGTCGAGCCAGACAGAAGCTGCTGAGTGCTTAGAGCTGACTAAAGTCCTTGAGGAATAGTGGGTGTTCAACAAACGGCATCGTTATCACATTAACGGTATCATCAGCTTACCTGCCTGCAATTAGATTGGATTGTGATTGGAGTTGGTTTTCAGCACGGTAGGATCCCCATTTCCTCTGGCAGACATAGGCCTGTTTTTCTCTTTTCTCCTTGAATATCTGCAGCTTGAATTCAACTTGACCTTCAGTATTCTATCTTAGTGAGAGGTTTTCCTCCCTGATTTTCGTTCCTCTATGTAATAAATTACTCAACTCCCTCTTTGCTTCTGAAAAATGACCCATAGTTAGAACTTGGGTTACGGGTTCCAAAATAGGATGTCTGAAGATAAAGAAATTAAAAACTTTATTGCTACAAAAACGACGTGCCTACAGAAGCAGAACAAGTTGTATAGTTGCATTTCATCTAACCTGTACAAATTTTACTAAAGTTGAAAAGTAAGCATAAAATTATACTGCCTCTCAGAGGAAATAAAACTAGATTAAATTTAGCTTTCCATTTTACTCCTGGCCAGTACCATATCTTGGTAAGTTGGTTCTCCTCACTGAGCCTTAGTTTCCCCATCTATAATCAAGGGAATTGGATTGGTTACTCCTTCTAATTTTTCTCAGCCCTGACATTTTGATTCTCAGACATTTCTCGCTTTACTGGTGTGGGCATCATTGTTATTTATTGTATGAAACTCTTTGGGAGTCTCAACATTTTTACACCTTTTGCGGTATCACCAAAATCTTGAAATAGCCCCAAATCTTTTCTCTGACAACGTGCCCTGACATTTGCTTCAGGAAACCTGGTGGCTGTGATTTCTCCAGATGATTACAGAGAAATTTTCCATCTATGATTACCATAGCCTTGACAAACATCCTGACCCAGCAGCATGAGAACGAGGACCACAGCTGAACTCCCTGCTGCAGCTCTCCAGACCTAGCAGGGCCTCTTTGGACAGCAGCACATCTGACCAGTGGCTTCATGCAAAGCTGGACCCCGTGCCCAATTTTGATCTCTCCTCTGGGTTCCCTTCTTGCCTTGCACACAGTTCTACCCCAGCGTGTGTGGTTGTTTACTTACACACTGATTTCCCCAAATAGGCTGTCAGCTGTTGCAGATCCAGAGTGCAGCCGATATATCTATAACCAGAGAAGCCGACCCAGCACCTGGCACTATGATGCAGGAATTCAGTGAGTGCCTAAGGGTGAGATTTCCTTGGTGGCCAGGGGTGGGAGGGGGTGCTTCTTATGGGGAGAACTAAGGAGACCTCAGAAGTAATTTCTAGCCTATTGTTTACCTTTTTCCTGCCTGCTATTGTGTCCTGTGTGTGTGTTAATTTGACCTTGTTTCCACGATGCCCTGAGTCCATGTGGTGTACTGCTCTAGAATTCATTATCCTATGTGGTGCTTATGTTTCTATTTGGTATTTGCCTTTTATTATTTGCTTATCATGCTTCCTGGGAAGGACTTAACACTCTCTTTGAGAAGTTGCAGCAACAGTTCCTTTTTTATAGCCCTCAGATTCCCTTTTATCTCCTTTCAATTTGCTTCTGGAGTGATGCTCCAATTATCCTAGTATCTCTCTCTTGGACCTCTAAGCTTTCCTTTGTTTAGTTTTTGTCTTAGATTTTCTCTGAGGATAAGAAATCACTTTGCTTTTTTATCA
>NW_012149841.1:5084638-5085916 GCF_000956105.1 Propithecus coquereli | reverse complement strand
ATAAAAACCTAAAGAAGAAGCAATCCATTAATTAACTCAAGAAGCTGACAGTCTGATAAGAAAAGTAAGCCACTGGCACAAACTCTAAAGCAGAAAGTTATGAGTCATGAGAGAGTCACAGAAAAAGGTCTGTGGAAAGTTAGAGGGGAAAGGAATAAAATGTCCACTGGAAGTTTCCAGGAAGGGTGTAATGAAGGGTATGGAATTTGGGCTGAGCCTTAAGGAAAGAGAGGATTTTGGAAGAAAGAAAGAAGTGGGTGGTGATAATAAAAGGAAGTAGTGGCTGAAAACAGGGAATGGCTAGAAAACGGCATGAGGTGTGTTCGAGCATTGGCAAATCTTTGGCTTCCCTGAAAACCACAGTAGGTGGAGAAGAAGGGTGGGAGACAGAGGGGATAGACATGCTGAGGCCACATCATGAAGGTCCCAAGTGCAAGGCAAAGGCGTGGCAGATTCAGTTGGCCGCAGGATCCTGAACATGCAAACAGAAGTGCAATTAGGAATATTAATCTGATGCCAAGAGTAGAAAAAACATGGTGAGGACCTCCAAAAAAAGTGCAGGTGAGAGATGCTAAAAATTTTACCTGGAGCAGTTGGTATGGAGAAGAGGCAGTGTGTGGAGAAGGTGTACAACAGAGGGAGTGATGAGGTTTCAGAAGTTATGTGTTGTTGTAAGAGGAGTATGGCTTTTGGAATCAGATAGATTCTGAGATGAACCTTCTTTTTACCTTACTCTCAGAAGTAACCTGGAATAAGTCGCAACCCCCCTAGGCATCCCTTTCATCCTCCTTGGCAGGGTACACATGTGTGTATTATTGGCAGCGTGGTGGGAGGGGAGGGTTCATCTAATCCCTCCCAGGTTGAGATCATTTATGTGGAAACACTTCATAAAGTCTGAAAGAGCCTCAGAAGTTCACTGGGGTTAAGTTCCTACCTGGATCTGTGGGACAAATAGAAGGGAAGGGTCTCAGATGGACCTCAGGTTTTGAGCCAGGAAGACTCTGGAGGTCAAGAATCACAGTGTTGGAAAATGAAAGGAAGTAGGAAAGGAAAGAGAGTCGCCACTCACCCAGTGTCTCAAGTTAAACTCTACATGGATCGAAGATTTAACTGTAAACTTGAAACAATAGAAACACTGAAGATATTTGATAACATAGCAGTTGAGAAATTCTACCTAAGAGTTTCAGGGAAGCTAGGAACCAGAAAGGGGAAATACTGACAAATTTGGCTACATTAGAAGTTAAACTTCTATATAACAAATAATAGTAAATAAATAAG
>NW_012149841.1:5070252-5073748 GCF_000956105.1 Propithecus coquereli | reverse complement strand
CTGATTATCAAGAAGACACATTAAGCACAGTGAGTCCTAAACCAAACCCATCGTGTTTTCCCAAAGCCAATATCTCCTCCTTCCTGGTATCTCAGTCAAATGGTAACCATACCTACAATCTTTCCAACTCAAAATATGTCCACACCTCTACAGACATACTATCCTAAAGCCTTGATCATAGCAGGCCTCTTTGAAAAGGAATAAAATACACAGCCATGAATGATCAGCTTCCTGAAGTCACAAAGCTGTGCAGATTGTCTTTATTAGCTTATTTACACTCTCTGAAGCATTCGATGACTCTCTGAGGCATTCAATGACTCCTTCTTGGAACTCTTTCCTTGATTCCTGTAACCTCTTATTCCTTTATCTCTTTTCTTTGTAAGTTTCTTGCTTTGGCTCTTCTTCCTTATTCCCTTTAGTGGTATTGTTCCCTAATAAAGATATTATCTAATCTCTCTTGTCACTCTACATTAGCATGCTTAAGAAACATCCTGGGAGCTTCTTATTTAGTGGATCTGAGATTTGTATTTTTACCAAGCTCTCCAGGGGATTCTGACTCAAGTAGTCTGTGTAAAGTGATTTGATATAAAATTTGTGAGATCAACAACTGCAAGGTTAGTACTATCTTAGCAAGCAGTACACATACTATAATATACCTGTAACCTATATTTCGCCTCCCAGGACCAAGTGGCAGAAACCGACCACATGTTCACCAAACCTACTTCCTCTTCTTCCAAGACATTCGGCTCTCTTACAGTTCCCTGTGGCCATGTGAATGAGTTTCTAGCCTGTGAGGGGACATGATATGGCCCTTAGAAACCTTCCATGTGTGCTTCTCCAGGCTCTTTTCCTCTTCCAACTGTTTGAAATGGAGTCAGTCAATTCCTATGGTAAACTGGGAAGTTATGTGTTGAAAATGGCAGAAGCTGTGTCACCTTGAATCCTTAAAATACTGCATGGAAAAGGGCCTGCTGACCTGTTCACTCCTACCATAACTGTTGTATGTCCAAGAAACAAACATATTGTTTCAAACCAATGAAATTTTGGAATTATTTGTTATAGCAGCTGACATTTCACTAATACAGTTAGATGAAAGGCAACAGTAAATCTGCCATTCCCAGGGTGTATCTCAAGAACATCTGACTAGTCTCTGCCTCCTGGATCCCTAGTCACTGTAAAATTGTTTAGCACAGGGGTTTATAACTTTTCTTGTGTCACACAGGCCTCTGGCAGCTTGGTGAATCCTATGGATACCTTAGAGAAGAAAATGTTTTTAAATGCTTAAAATAAACCATGTAGGGTTACAAAAGAAACTAATTTGATTTAAATAGTTATCATAACCTTAATAAGCAATATTTATGATATTGTTATTAACATGTTAAATAGAAAAACAACACATTTAAAATGTAAGAAAGTTGGAAGAGAATTTTATTTTTTACAGACATGTCAATAGGAAGGCTGGCTAATGTTGCTTGCTTAGAATGAGAATATTGAACTACGGGGTGGTCTTTGTCAAGGCAACACTCACATCACGTTGGGTATTTAGTCAGTGTTGAATTATTTTGATGGCTGCAAGTATAAAAATCCCAATTCACAAGAATGTATTGAGGCATTTGGAATGAAAGCTTCCATAGATGGTATAACAAGGCCAGGACACACTTCTCTCAAGAAATACCAGAATTCTCCAAGGATTTTTAAGTTAGAATTCAATATAGTAAGATTTTAGTTTTAATATCAATGATCTCATATTTGGCTAGATTAACATTTTTGAGATACTGTTTATATCAGAAACTGTTCAGTAACACTTAATGAAAATGACTCATCCCATGCCACACATTGACCAATAAACAACTGTGAAGAGAGAATGAATGTACTACAGATGTCTGGGTAACCAGTAGTTGGTGACTAAGTACTACCTGGCCTTGGGTTGTCTGAATGTTGGCTGGCAACATTGTTCAAAGAGACTGTGATCATTTGTGATCTACTGTTAGGTCTAGTACCTACTATAGTTTAAAGAATTTTGAGATTTATCTTATTAACATATTTTAAAGTACACAATGCTATTCTACTAACTATAGGTTCTATGTTGTCTATCAGATCTGTAGAACTTATTCATCTTGTGTAACTATATCTCCATACCCATTGAGCAACAATTTCTCATTTCCCCCTCCCCCTAGCCACTGGAAACCACCATTCTATTCTCTGCTTCTATGAGTTTGACAGTTTTAGATACCTCATAATAGTGGAGTTGTGTAGTACTTGTACTTCTGTGACTGGCTTATTTCACTTGGCCTAATGCCCTCTAGGTTCACCCACATTGTCACACATGGTGTCATATTACATTTTCTTTATCCATTCATCTCTCTGTGGATAATTTGATTGTGTCCATATCTTGGCTATTGTGAATACTGCTATAGTGAACATGGGGGTATAAAGATCTCTTCAAAATCCTGATTCCAATTCTTCTGGATAAATACTGAGAAGTGGGTATTGGAGATAAATCTCATGTCGTGTTATCATCACAATACAAAAACAACACAAGGAAATTTTGGGAAGTGATGGATACGTTTAGTACCTTGATATGGCATTGCAGGTGTAAAAATATGTCCAAACTCATAAAACTGCACACCTAAAATATTTGCACTTATTTGTGTGTCAGTTATATCTCAATAAAACTTAAAAAAGAAATTTGAAATATCAGCAACTACACTAATGCAATGGGCATTATATTATTGCTATTAGTGAAAAGTCACAAGTACTGATAATAATCCGATGGCTTATTGTTTACATTTATAAGGAAAGGAAATGCTAAATTTCCATTAAAACTATTGAAAATACAGGTGTAGCGCTGTAGTATTGTTTCTCCACCAAGTCCAAGAACCCACTGAATTTTATCCATGGATCCCTTGGAGAGAAGTGTGGGCTCCAGGTAAAAACCCTTGCTCCAGCCCCTTGAGATACCATTGTGCTGAGATCGAAAGCTCTCTTCTTGCCCCTGGCGCAGGCTGTGCATGTGGATGTGGCTTTTATGTGGCCACACATATGTCCTGAAATGGGGAAATAATTCAATCCTCCCCTTTTTTCACCTCAAATAGCTGCTTCTACTTTCTTTCCCTTACTTTTACGCTATGACAGGACACATTGCTAGGGCCAAGTCTTCAGGCCAGGCCAAGTGTATTCCAGTATTGCCAAACTTAGAACAAGTGTCAGACTCCCTGTTTTTCACGCCTGTTCAGTGGTGGGGTTGGGGCAGCTTTCAAGCTTCTATTCCATTTCTTTCCTGCAAGCAGTCATTTTTTTTCTCATAATTTTGTATGAGTACCATATAAAATATGGGGTATTACATAAAATAAAGTGAAATTAACCTATCTAGATACAAAAATACAAACAAGTACAAATGTTCACCACGTGTATCCTTCCTTAGTTAAAATAATCTAAGCGCTAGGTTTCATATGCATGAACACACACACACACACACACACACACACACACACAC
>NW_012149841.1:5054656-5059017 GCF_000956105.1 Propithecus coquereli | reverse complement strand
AAGAGAGGGAAGTAGGAAGTGGGGGGCGAGGGGGAATTAGGGCGGTAGGTGTGTTAAAATGTAGGGGAGTTAAAATGTACCCACAGGGCTTTAATTTACAATGGTGACTAAGTGATGACACAGAGAAGTCAGTGCCATTGGAAGAAGAGTGTGTTACTTACAGTTCTCAAAAAAGGGAGCAGGCCACACCACACAGGGCCACAGGGGGAAGCCCCAGCTTGGCCCGAAGGCAGAAATAGGAGGAAGAAGAAAGCATGGCCCAGAGCTTTCATTGTGTTCTATGATAAAGGCAAGCAGGGCAGGGAAAACAGCTTAGGATTGGCTCATTTGAACAATGTTAGCAGGCTCTAGGCTATAGAAGTGGTCTATAGTCGGTCCATGGCCCTGAGTTGCTTTAGGACAGGGACAATATTGGCTTGGTATGTGAGAGTTAGATAGAGTTGGTTAGATAAAATAGATAAAGATAAAGGCTGAGGGTATGGACCCTGAGGATTGGTTGGTTTACATAGGAAAGGTGTGTTGGCAGGGAAGTTGTTTATTGTCCCTGAGAATTAGCCAGCCCTGGGAAGGGCAGTCTCTCTCTTTCCAGTTAGACTCCCCACCTAAGATGTCAAAACATCATGTAATTGTCTTAAAATTGTGATTAATATAGAAGAGAGGGAAAGGAGAAAACAGAGGGCATACTTGTTGGGATGAGCAGAAGTGATGGGATTCTGAGGATAAATGAGAGGTCTTGCCATGGTCTGAAGGAGAGGCAGTGCCTCCTCTAAGGCTGAAGACAAGGTATGAGAAGATAGAAGAAATTCTTCTACTATTCAGAGAAGCAAAAGGACCTCACCATCAGATTGCCTCAGTCTTAGCAAAAAAGTAATCTAAATTATCCCTGGAAAATGACTTGGACAGAGTTTGATAAAGGATTTGAAAAGAGTGGAGGCAGTTTCAAACAGCTGTTTGGAGAAAATTCAGCTACACTTTTCTAGGTGTGAGTAAAAGGACAGCCATTAGGGTCCAGCTGAGGTTATAGTTAGGCACAGAAACAGGAATAAATTTGACTCAAGATTAAGTTTGGATATTTGCTAATAATGGGTGTAGACCCTTAGACTTTTGCTGACTTATTCTTGAAGTTCAAGTCCTTGAACAAACAAATCTTTGCTCCAGGAATTGTGAAGAAGATACAAAAACCTGTGTTGGCTACCATACAGACCACTGCCCACCATCGCGGTTCGCTCTTGACGTACATGGGAAGTGTCCTGGGATGCTCCTTCTCTTCATTGTCAGCTGAAAGACACACCCCTCTACCTGCCAGCCCCTCCTCCCTATATAGTCACATTAGGAGATGGGTAATGACAAACCCCCTCCCAATCCCTGCCATGGCATGAGAAAGAAGTAAAAAAAAATGGTGTTATAAACTTTTCCCAATATTTGACAACCTGAAAATTTTTACATACCTGTCTGTTTAAACCCTTCTCTTTATTAAAATTAGGAGCAACCCCTGCTAGTAGCCCACACGTGAGACTCACATAGACACCAAATGAATTTGTTAATGAGTTCATTAATTATTCCATTCTTTATTTTGATAGAGCTTTACCACATGCAATGCACTATAGAAGATGATCTAATGAGCATCGCTTGTTTCTTCGTGCTTGGTTTAGTAACTGATGTCTCCAAATGCTTGAGTGAGGGCAGATGAAGAAGAGAAACATGAAACAGCCCCCAGATGTCAACTGATTCCACATGACAAAGCCTGGCTGTGTGAGGCGATAAATGTGTTCCGACATCAGGCTAAGCAGTGCCAATATGAACATCCTCAGAAAAATAACAAGCCAGCGTGGCCATTTCTCTGGGCCTTGCCTTCTTTTCTTCCAACTGAGCTGCATTCTTTACTCCTGATTTGGAAGCTATTTACAGTATATCCCAGGGAGCTAGCCCGTGGCGTTGGCTCCACTTTCCTTTGGAAATATTGGAATTTGTCTGCTTGGAGAGTCAAAAAGATTATTTGTTAGTTTAAAAATAAATTATACGTTTGATCATGATTGTGCAAGACTCTCCCCTCCTCCATGAAGTCTCCATCTTAGGACTGGTGGAAACGAAAATGTCCACAGGGAGACCAAAGACAGGCCCATTGTCCACAGGGACACACTGTCTCTTATCTGAAGATAAGAGAGCCCAGAAGAGAAGCAAAATAACACTGTAGGGATTGCCTGAAGTGTAACTGATGCCTTTTACCAAGAAATGAAGTCAAGGGGAGGGGATTAATACCCATGCCAACTTTTCCCATAGCATTCTCCAGTGGATTCTGTGAAATAATAAGGGCAGACAAAACAAGGAGTTGTACAATACCTACAGATATCCAAAATAGAGAATTAGAAAGTTCCAGCCCAGCTCAATGATCATCCCATTGTGTCACATTTTCTGAGCACCAGCTTGAATCTACCCTCTGATCATATGAAAACCATTTCTTATTTGAATTACACAAATAATTCCCTATTTCTTCTCCAGGCACACATTCTCTCTGGACAATCTCATCCATCTGCATAGCCCAACACCACATGTAGGAGGATGAAAACTCATTTGTAGACTGTAGACTCAATCTCCTTTCTGAGCTCTAATTATTTCTGTAAAACAATATCTGATTATCAAGAAGACACATTAAGCACAGTGAGTCCTAAACCAAACCCATCGTGTTTTCCCAAAGCCAATATCTCCTCCTTCCTGGTATCTCAGTCAAATGGTAACCATACCTACAATCTTTCCAACTCAAAATATGTCCACACCTCTACAGACATACTATCCTAAAGCCTTGATCATAGCAGGCCTCTTTGAAAAGGAATAAAATACACAGCCATGAATGATCAGCTTCCTGAAGTCACAAAGCTGTGCAGATTGTCTTTATTAGCTTATTTACACTCTCTGAAGCATTCGATGACTCTCTGAGGCATTCAATGACTCCTTCTTGGAACTCTTTCCTTGATTCCTGTAACCTCTTATTCCTTTATCTCTTTTCTTTGTAAGTTTCTTGCTTTGGCTCTTCTTCCTTATTCCCTTTAGTGGTATTGTTCCCTAATAAAGATATTATCTAATCTCTCTTGTCACTCTACATTAGCATGCTTAAGAAACATCCTGGGAGCTTCTTATTTAGTGGATCTGAGATTTGTATTTTTACCAAGCTCTCCAGGGGATTCTGACTCAAGTAGTCTGTGTAAAGTGATTTGATATAAAATTTGTGAGATCAACAACTGCAAGGTTAGTACTATCTTAGCAAGCAGTACACATACTATAATATACCTGTAACCTATATTTCGCCTCCCAGGACCAAGTGGCAGAAACCGACCACATGTTCACCAAACCTACTTCCTCTTCTTCCAAGACATTCGGCTCTCTTACAGTTCCCTGTGGCCATGTGAATGAGTTTCTAGCCTGTGAGGGGACATGATATGGCCCTTAGAAACCTTCCATGTGTGCTTCTCCAGGCTCTTTTCCTCTTCCAACTGTTTGAAATGGAGTCAGTCAATTCCTATGGTAAACTGGGAAGTTATGTGTTGAAAATGGCAGAAGCTGTGTCACCTTGAATCCTTAAAATACTGCATGGAAAAGGGCCTGCTGACCTGTTCACTCCTACCATAACTGTTGTATGTCCAAGAAACAAACATATTGTTTCAAACCAATGAAATTTTGGAATTATTTGTTATAGCAGCTGACATTTCACTAATACAGTTAGATGAAAGGCAACAGTAAATCTGCCATTCCCAGGGTGTATCTCAAGAACATCTGACTAGTCTCTGCCTCCTGGATCCCTAGTCACTGTAAAATTGTTTAGCACAGGGGTTTATAACTTTTCTTGTGTCACACAGGCCTCTGGCAGCTTGGTGAATCCTATGGATACCTTAGAGAAGAAAATGTTTTTAAATGCTTAAAATAAACCATGTAGGGTTACAAAAGAAACTAATTTGATTTAAATAGTTATCATAACCTTAATAAGCAATATTTATGATATTGTTATTAACATGTTAAATAGAAAAACAACACATTTAAAATGTAAGAAAGTTGGAAGAGAATTTTATTTTTTACAGACATGTCAATAGGAAGGCTGGCTAATGTTGCTTGCTTAGAATGAGAATATTGAACTACGGGGTGGTCTTTGTCAAGGCAACACTCACATCACGTTGGGTATTTAGTCAGTGTTGAATTATTTTGATGGCTGCAAGTATAAAAATCCCAATTCACAAGAATGTATTGAGGCATTTGGAACGAAAGCTTCCATAGATGGTATAACAAGGCCAGGACACACTTCTCTCAAGAAATACCAGAATTCTCCAAGGATTTTTAAGTTAGAATTCAATATAGTAAGATTTTAGTTTTAA
>NW_012149841.1:5007933-5051986 GCF_000956105.1 Propithecus coquereli | reverse complement strand
TTTCTAGATAGATAGAAACAGATAGATGTCTCCCTAATATGTGAGTTATCACTGTGTGTTTGCATGTGTGCCAGCGTCACTTTCCTCTTACTCCCCTTAACACGATTACCTTCCCCATCCTCATCCCTGGTCATCAGGCAACAAATTTGCTCAAAGCACCACAAGGTCATGGTTGGAAAACAAAGAACTGGGTGATTTCACAGCTCAGTGGCCACTTCAATAGTTCATGATTTATGTACACAAACAATTCTAGGCCTCGGGTGTATTTAGAGATGAGTAGGACTGGCCAGCCACCACAGTGACATTTCTTCCCATACTTTAGATTGCAACTAATAAAACAAAAGATGATATTTCTTCTTGTCAACAGGCTGACATGCCCGATGTGATGTCTGGCTACTGCTAGTGGGCAGGGGTAGGGCCATGGCTCGCCACACTGGTGGATGTGAATAGGGCTACACAGTCCCACCTGTTTCAGCAGAGGAGCAAATATCGGAATGTTTAGCTCTGCAAGTGGTTGTGTCATTCTTGATGTATTTCCTGCCGCCTAACCAGTTGGTAATACAAAGTTTATAAATCTAACCCTATGGTGGAGACAAGTTGGATGGGAGATTTTGTGTTTAGGAAGAATATGCCCCTGGGGCTTTTAAACAGAACAGTATTGAGTTGTTTGTGTCACTGTTTTATGGCTCTGAGTAGTCCATTCTAGCTAGACATGATTTCAAGATTTATGGTGACATCTGGCTGAAGAAGGGTATATTTTTAACATGCGCACATGTCACTTTGCGGCTCAGGGAGACTTCTCATGGTTTCTACTGCTTTGGCTGGACCAGTTTCCCTTCTGGCTTCCTGAACAGGCCCCAGTTTTGAGGACGTAAGCCTTCCTAGGACAAGGCTTGACTTTCTCAGTGCACATCAACAGCATGGCCAGACAGGAGGCAGATCCCATGGAGACAGGAGCATCTGCTTTGGGGAAGTACAGCACAGGGAAAAGTTCAGGGACTAGGAGTTACAAATGTAGGCTTCAGGTCTTAGCTCCATCACTGAACTTGCCATGTGATTTGCCTTGAGCAAATGCCTGGAGCTCTCTGGGGATCAGTGTGGAGACCATGGTAGTATATCACTCGGATCTTCCTTTAGGAGGAAACTTCCTGCAAGGATTGTGATTAGCTGACATCTCCAACTGCCACACCCCCAGGACCCACCACAGCATCCTTGCCGAGGCCACATCCTTCCTGAGGTGCTCCCAGTGACAGCACAGCAGTGGGACAGAGCCCAGCAATCTGCCCAACGAAGGGCTTCTCTAATGAGTGAATGTGCTCTAAGCTCTCCGATGCCTGGCCCGCACTCCAGAGCTTCACTGGAGTCTGGGGCTCTTTCTACACAACCCTCCTTCCTCCTCCATTTCCTCTCTTCTTTTACAGAGATCAGACCTGCATGCCACTTTGCAGACCTCCCTTCCTGCTTCTGCCCCTTCTGCCCTTTTTCTTCACAGGAGTCTTCCCCATAGATCTTTTGCACATCAAACTCCATTTTGGTATCTGCTTCTCAGAGGACCTGAACAGACACAGTGAGTGGATATGTGTTGTGTTTTGCTCACCTCATACATTTTCCCTCTTCTTATAGTAATTCCATCTCCACGTAAATCCAACCGCTTTATGGCTTTTCCCCAACTCTGATCATGGGATTATGGGAGGACCACCCCCCACGTGTCCTGCCACTTCATTCTGTTGCTATGCGGGTGGACGCGTGAGCCAGGTCAGACTAATTACTGTGCTCATCTTCCTGGTCGAAGTGGTTCAAGTGGGCATGGGACCAAAACAGTGCAATCAGAGTCCTCCCCTTGGATATGGCACAGGGACTCTCAGAGGGAGAGTTCTCTCCTTCCTGTTAGACATGAGCTTCGTGTGTCAACTGAGAACTTCTGCTAGCCATGCCTCCTGCCACAGGGAAGAGGCTGAGACAAGGAAGCCGATGGTCAGAGAAGAACAGAGGGAAAGGGCTGGGGGTCCAGAGGCCCCAGTCCAGGGTCTCCCAGAGCTTCCCAGCTTTCTGTAGTTTGTCCTTTGAATCTGAAAACTGCTCCAGAATTCTTTCACTAAATCCCCTGCCTTTTTTAACTAAAGTTGGTTGAACTAGGTTTCTGTCACTTATAAGTGAAATGATTTTCAATAATAAATTCAGATTCTAGTAGACTGATTCTACATATTAGTTCTATAAACTGAGAGTGATTGGAATGAAATGCAGGATGGTTTTAAACATTAACGAAATGTCAGGCACTAAACAGGCAGTGAACCAGTATCTTTTGAATGAAACTATAGAAACAAGAAAGTGAGAGATCCCAGGTCCAGGAATAAGAGTATAGTTTGCAAAAAGGCATAATAGTGCCTGACACATTATAAGCACTCAGTAAATATTTTGTCATCCTGAACTAAGAAAATGAAAATAACTGGTTTTACAGCACATTTGTTCCACCATGTGATCTGTGCCTCTTCATCACAAATCAGCGTGCCTGAGAATGGCACCCTTCTTAGATGTGACCCAACTTCTGCTTTCAAGGCAGAATTCACCAGCTGGAGAGGAACTGAGGAGAGGAGGCAGTGAGGAGAGGGGTCTAGGGATTTTCAGAGGGGCTGACAAGAGGCAAACAGGGCATCTAGGAGTCATCTGCCGCCACCCATGGCCTTTTCTATCATTTCGGTCAAAGAACCTCAGTCCATGGCGACATGGAGACACATGGGTTCTCCAAGCAGACCCATAATTTGGCTCCCTGCCAAACGAATAGCCTTTAAATATTTGTTCAACACTTATTTAGTGGGGGTGAGCTGGTGTTAGTGAGCGATTTTGTCACTAGTGATGACTTCCATGCCATGCCACTGCCTGGTTTGACAATCACAATTGATTTAACCATGATCTGCGTGCCAGGAGTCCACAGGGAGGGCAGGGTATGTTGTTACCACATTGGTGCCTTGGTTGGGGTTAGTGTGTCTTCTAGGTTGGAAACCTGTGGGTTAATCAGGCTGTGCTCTACCAAGGAGTAATAATTGGAGAGGAGGCCTGCAGGGAAGCTTTCTCAGATTGCCTGCCAGCACACGGCCCAGGGCAGCAGAAGGGGTGGTTGGGGAGGGCATGGCAGGAGGGCTGGTTTCTCTTCACACATGTGATACAGCTGCCTTCATTTCTCTCTCTAGCCGTCACAAATCCTTCAGCCTCTCATCCACTTTAAATAGCCACAGTAACTGGCCTTGATTTCTAACAGGGGAATAAACAGACACCAAATGAAACTTAGCCTTGAACCTGCAAGTGCCCTACGTGTTTTCTTTTAAGTTTATGGACGAATGTAATTAAAATTTTTGAGTGATCGGCTTACTGTTGTAAATACTAATTGTAAGAATGAGAGGAAGGCACGATGGGAGACTTTGTGGAGATGAAGCGGAGTGTGCGTGACCTGGCAGAAAACGCTGGTGAAATGACCCTGGGGGTCTCACCATGGGCTCCAGGTGTGGTGGGGAAGCGGCTCCTCTGAGGCAGCAGGCATGTCCCTTGGCGATGACTCAGGGTTGGCAGCCCTGCACTGAGCACATGGAACATTCGAGATCTCAGAACCCACAGGCTCATTTACCTCAAGAGCATATTTTGGCATCAGGTGTCAGTGAATAAAAACTTAGCAATTTGCTCAGGAAAATGACACTGTTTGGTCACAGAGTCACAAGAGGACTGATAAACCAGAGGGTCCTTGTGAGAACATTTACTCCCACCCCTTCCCCACTGAATTCCAGGGTAGGATGCTTGGTGGCCATTGTTGTCGCTGCTGCTTTTGCCTTGTCTGGAGTCCCCAGGTTCAGACCTGAGATCCTCCCTCTCTTCCCCAACACATGATTTCCATTCCAACTTCCATTTTGGTGAACGTGTCCCCATTCTCCCTTTGAGATTGCCACACCCTCGTGACTTTTTGTCTCACCTTCACGCCCCTGCAGCCTAGCTCATCCAAGAGCCTCTACCAAGCCTAAGCCTCTGTCTCCCTGCCTCTCCCCAAAGAAAAGATTCACTTCCTTGTTTCATAATAAACGTTATCAACAATCATCAAATGAGCTTTGACTAATAGCATTTACACAGAAATGAAATATACATAAGCCCCAGAGGCTATTCTCCAAAGGAGCTCATATGCTAATGGAGCTAGACAGAGGTACACAAAACAGGTAAAAAGCAAGGGAAGGCAGGAAAAGGGTCAGATGGTTCCAGCTAGGGAAAGGAAGGACATCGTCACTGAAGAGGTGGCTTTGAGTGGGACGATGAATGACAGGTGAGGGCTTAATACATAGGAGAGTGGCGAAGGCAGTGAATGCTTAGGTACCAACATGCAGAAGCAGTGGAGGTATGAAATCAGAGCCAAAGAACTGAACTGAACGGGCTGCAGCTATGGGAATATTAATTGTACTAGCAGACGGCTCACTTTCTGCTACCTTATTTTACTATGGCCCCTGGAAGTTGTAGGTCTGCTTAAAACTTTTGCTCCATAGAGCAGGAAGCTGGTGCCCTTCTCTACTGCCTGAAGCAGAGACTGGCCCCTAGCAGGTGCTTAGTAAGGCCTAATGTGTAGGTGGGTGTTCAGAGTCTGCAGAAGAAAAAGCAGGAATGACGTTATCTAGCCAGCATGTTACTCCTCCAAGCAACCTGTTTTCCTAGGATGACATCCCAGTCTCAAAAGGGATGGGCCACAATGTAGTGCAATGCTCTGGAGAGCAGCCTCACAGCTGCCCTGTGTCTGCCTAGCCCACTGACTTTGATGGAGTGAGCCTCCACTTTTCAGTTTACTTTGAGTCCGTGGACGTGGAACAAGAGCTTGGTTGGTGGGGTCACCACATTTTCACAAGGACTTTTGCCAGTCGAATGGTTATCGAGCCAAGACCTTTGCTAATACATTCATAATGAATGAGGCCTTGTTCTTTTGCTCTTTTTTCTCTAATGAGTTCTTGAATCCACTTTCAGAACTTCTAGGCTGTATGAGATTTGAGCTAGGAAGGGAATTGTCTCATTTGTTTTCTCTGGAGAAATTTGCAGTTCTTTGAATAAATAATCAAGGGGGTCTTTGCAAACAATGCTGAAAATGCCTCTGATTCAGTCAGGGAAAAAAAAAAAAAAAAAACCTTACAACTTTCCACCCTGTTTTCCCGTCAGTTGATATTGCTAATGCTGACACATAATAGATAATAAATATACGTTGATTAAGTGGTTGCTCAATTCTTGGGCCAATGGAGTTGTCCCAGGGTTTGCTTCCCTTTATTTTCAAAACTACTCCTTTACTCCAAGTGCTCCAGACACCCTGGGAATAGGGCCACCTCAACGCACTCTGAGGCCCCCCGTCTGTCCTCCATGTCCCCTCTATTTCTGGGGAATGGAGATTCTGTATTCTTTGTTGTTCATGCTGCTCAGAGTGGGATTTGCTTTGTCCCTGCCAAAGAATTATGTTTCAGTCAGCCTGATTTTCTTGGTTTTGGCAAACCCTGGTTGATATTTCTCAATTAGAAACTAATGACTCATATTGCAGCATCTCCTGATTTAAAATTAGCATAGCAGAATGGATTTGTGAAATCAAAGAGAGCTGGAAAGTAAAGCCAATCCTTCCTAGTCAGGGACAACCTCTGTAGTCTGTGGTACCACAAGCAAACCTGAAATAAAAGGCAGAGAGATCTAGACAAGAAGAGTTTAATTGATTAGGAATTTTGATAGTGTAACCTGTGTTGGGTGAGATTCTGTGGAATAGTCATTGTACTTACCAACATCATCTTAAATTATGCAGGGGTAACAAATTAACCTAGAATCCTTAGAAATTAATACAGCAAAGTTATATTTCTCTGTTCACTCACCATGTCCAACACAAGTCAGAGGGGGACTCTAACCAGACCAAGGACTGGTCTTTGTGGCAGCAAAGAGGAGAGACTAGATAATTTCACAACAGGCTTTTCATGTTTCAGCCAAGAAATGACACTCGTTACTTCTGTTCATACTTCTTAAATCAGAACAAATCACATGGTCTTCCCCAGTTGAAAGAGGATAAATACAATTCTCTGTGCACTTGGAAGGAAAAAGAACCAAATATTCTATTTGATTAGTGAATGCTAATAATATCAACGATATCTGCCTGATGTCATCAAACGATTGCTTCACTTTTCTTACCACACAAAGAAACACCAATTTTCCTGCCCACAGTAGCAAATTCAAAGTTTCATTCATTCTTCACAAGTAGGTCAACATCTAGAATGTCAGGGGCATGAATGGTAGTCCCTATGGTAGGTTCAGGCATTTTTTTCTTTTCAATCCAAAGATTCATGTGCTAAAAAGGCACATGCAACAATGGAATGGGGTAGGGTTATCATAAGAAACACTGCCATGTAGGAGAAGAGAGAATAAAAATATTCATCAGTCACTGATCTGACAATTCTGAAATCCATCTGGGGGGATACTCCAGGGTCCCCTAACCCAAGAAAGGAGAATAATATTTGATTAGACCCCGATTCTGCTCCGTTCTTTGTTCTCTTCGACCTCTGGATCTGCCTTGTGGGTGGGTCTTTCTTTTTTCATTTTTACACATCTTGGCTACTTCTGATAAGAACATTGGGTGAGGTACCCTCTTTGGGAGCTGAGTGGCTTTCTCATACTTCCTCTTCCCTGAGCTCATCTCTTTATTATGATACTTTGACAAATGTCACAGCTATTAACACACTAGTGCCATCCTCATTTCTTACCCTGTCTCCTAGAGCCGTAGCTGCATCAAGTTCATGATCTGCCTCCCACATCACTACATCACTACTGACAATTACTTTACCCAACATTTTTACACTGCGTGCCATGAATCTCATCTCCATTTCCCCCCACCTCCAATATCACTCTTCTCAGAAGCCTCTGTCTACTAAATGACATGAAAGCCAATGCTACATATTTAACATTTTTTGGCCAATCCTCACTCTTGGTACCAATTTTATATTAAGCAGATTAGACTAGATTATGTTGCAGTAACCAATTAAACCTATAACCTTAATAGCTTGATACACCAAATGCTTGTTTTTTTGCTTCTGACAAATGCTATTAACTAACTGCTCATTAAATATCGTACGTATCGTATCATCCAAGGCACACTGGGTCAGTGTCCCTGGATTTAGGTGGGGATGAAGAAAAACAGAGTTGATGCTTACTGAGCAGCTGGTATGCTCCATAAATTGATTAATGCTTTCATATGTTAAAGATGCCGAGGAACTTATTCAAAGTCATAGAGCCAGAATTTGAACCCAGGTCTGCCTAATTCCCAAGCTCAAGTCTTTTATATTTTCTATTATTCTTATGAATTTCTATATTTTCAGTTTTGTGGTGTGTGGCACAGAAAAGAGGATGCTTTAAAAAAAACTCTTCTAGAATTTTCCTGTGCAAACAAGTCACACGGGGATCTTGTTATGATGCAGACTCTGATTGGCCTGAGAGTCTGTATTTCTAACCAGATGTGCTGATCTGATGCTACTGGTCTTTAGGTCATTTCTTGAGTAGCAAGTTTCTAGAACATTTTTGTCATAATCGAAGACAATCTGATAGAAGGGAGACTTTTGCAGATGTCAAGTTATCCAAAGCAATGTCTTTTCTGGACATTTAAAAGAAATTGTTTTAAATTACACATTGAACAAGCAATAAAAGTTTTAAAATACAGATAAATGATAGGTAGATAGATACATTCACAATTACCACTGGTAGGAAATTAAATACATATTAGCTCGTGGTGTTAAGTAGACTTTACATTGAAAATGATCATACTGAGGGACATTAATGAGTCTATTCTTAGGATTCATTTGGTGAGGTTATGCCTTGCAGTAAAGAAAACAGAGGGTTCTTGACCAAAATGTTCTGAGCTTTTGATAGTCAGTAGGACCAAAACATGTGTCATTGTAAGGTACCTCTTCATTTCAGCCACATCTAAAAATAGAAAATATGAGAAAGGTATGTGTGTACTGAAAATACTCTTCTGAGAATGTGTTGTTGATAGATTTAAGGGTAAGAATGGAATCCATCCCCAGATGAGGTGGATATTTTAGCCTGTAAGGCAAGAGTTGTGAAACTCTTCCAGTTACTCAGCCTTCAAGAATTTTCAGAAGTGGGATTGGTTAGTCAAGGAGGCTGCTCTACTACATTTACATAAATGAAAGGAGAACTTTATGTAAATGCCATCCTTAATGTGTGAGCAGAAGGACATGAACCAGAAATAAATAGAAAATATTTACTCCAGAAAGCCTGAAAATCAGTGGAGCCCATTGAGGTAAGTTATTCAATGATCTCTGGAAGATACAAGAATATAAATAGAAGATCATTTAATGAGGAAAAAAAAAGAGAGATCCCTTGTGAAGTATATGCTATTCAGTCCATCAATGTGAATTTAAAGCATTGTCGAAACAGTTTTGTCCTCATGACACTGAAGCCTGGATGTTTCCCAGACATTCTAGGAAAGGTTACTTAGGGGTGTGCATTGTGTGCTGGAGTCCTAAATGGGTTGATATCATAATGTGGCTGTAATTTTCATCCTGCTAAATCAGCGCTCTACCTTTCATGTATCTGCTCAAAATATCTTTTACCAAGACCACTATATCTCCTCTAATAATTCAATAATAGGAGAGCTATGCTGCTAAAAACTGTGCTGTGAATTAGATCACATTACACAAAACCTTCTTGTTATTGCTAGGGGATGGTCTCTTGAGAAAGAGTGGGTTATACTGCTAGGAGAGAATGTCCAAGGCATTCTGCCTATGAGCACAGTGTTCCTGTAGGGAATATCCAACACTTTTGCTAAGATATTCCTCTAAAGAACTTACTGCTTTCAAGGGAGAATCATGGCCATACCGCTTGGAAATTGCCATTGTTATAAGTGACTTGAAAGCTAATATGACTTTTTCTCTAGGAAAAAAATCTGAAGAAGAACATAATCTATGATCAATCATGGGGCTTGTGAGGGCATCCTGAGGGCTAAACCTGGTTGTATCACCTGTAAACTCCTGGACAAGATGAGGATTGGGAGCACCACCAATGACTGAGGTGTATAATACATAAACAGTGTTCTCAGTCATTCAACTCTGTTTTTGTTTTGTTTCATTTTGTTTTCCTGTGCAATAAGGAAAAAACTAAAACTGATGTATTTCAAGTGTTTCAAATTGTCCTAAAGAATCATCATTCCACAGAGGAAACTCTACATCCAGCAACAATATTAGTGAGTTGGAATTAATTTATGTTTTGTAGATTTCCCACAGGTTCTCATTAGTACTTTTTTTGTTTACTCATCCTTGAGTATGGAGAGTTCTAGCTTGGACTGTTAGTACAAAAATTGTACTAATCATAATGCCTAAATGGGACTGATAATGAAAATCTATATAATCTAGTTGTAACTTGGTAAACAGAGGAGTTTACAGTGCCCAAGTAGGAAAGTAAAATTCAGGGATCCCAAGGAATATCTAGCAGCATAATTTTACCAGACTAGTCTATCAATAACTGTCATACAATAGAAGGGGGATAATTCCATGAATAGATCCAGTAGGCAAAGTTTCTCTATTAACATTTTTCTATATAGCATTTTTTGATTTATTTTATACTTGATCTCTGCTCAAGGAGACCACGGAATGAAACTGGTCTACTTCAGGACTATCTGGGGAAGATGTCACCTTGACTCCATAAGTGTCCCCCCCAATTCAGAATGAACTTATCTGCCACTCTGAGGAAGTATTAGATGGGAGTGAATCTTTAGTCCTCTAAATTTAATTTTGCTGTGGTCATCTGCATTTTTCTTCCTGTATCTGCTTTTGTAGATTAATGAAGTACACCCTCAAGTCAGAACAGGAATGCTTTTGTATTAGGAATCCACATGAAGTGGCCATTTTCAATCTATCACTGTGGCCTCTAGAAACTTTTATTCTGCTCTACAACAAAGGATCAACAACTGGAATAGTGCTTGTCTCACACTGCCATCATCCCTTGCCCCCCAAATTGGAAGACACTAGGGGAGTTTGCTGGACTTCTTTCTTGTTGCATCTGACAATAGGGCATGGGAATGATTTTTCATTCTTTGGGCCTCCCTATAAGGGATTATCTGTATGGATGACACTTCTGGAGTTGTGCAGTGCAATATTTGCGTGGCTGTATATAGCCCCACGACCTTCCTTCAGTTGTTCCCTGCATAATATTTGACCAATATTGTTCTAAACTCACATGTATCTTCTAGTGTAATTGCTGGTAATGCTTTTCCCTACTATTATTTTTCTTTGGACATTTGTTAAGTCTCTAGGAAGAAAGTCTTGCTAGTTCCTGAAAGGACACAACCCTGTTTCTCACCTTCTGTCTTCTAATGTCCCCTGGCCAACTCCCACTGTCACGATGCCATGATTTCACTGGTTTCTCTGTGGTGATACTTCCCCTGAGACTCTGGCCCAAGTATTGAACCAAGAAAAGACACTTTGTAGTAGACATCTCTTAATCTATACAGATCTAGAATTTGTTCTTCTTTGGTCTGAATCAGCATGTTGCTTTTCCTCTGGGGAACCACTCCTGGCCCACTCTGTGTGATCTGGTGGGACATCCTGGGTGCCCTCCCTCAGCCCTCACTGGTGCCAGTGACCCAGGTGACCAGTCAGAGTCTAGTACCCCGTTGGCAATGGCTGTTGGTTCCAGGTTAAATACATCACTCGAATGGAATAAGTCAGGGTTGGCCCAGAGTGTTGATTTGGTCTCTGGGATAAAAATTCACTCTTTTATTCAGAAACCATGAACAATAAAAATTATGCAAACCTGGAGTTTCTAGGATTATTGTCTTCAGCCATATACCAAAGAAACATATTGTTGGATGAAGTAAAAATAAATTAAATAAATATAAAAGTTTTAAAAATAAATCAAGGCTCAAGGTATGGGAATAGCAGCAGTTTTCAATAACTTTGTGAAAGGCTCTAGATCTTGCAGTGCCTGCACCCCAATCTGGATTTCCCAGTTACGGGTCAGTTAGATTTCTATCTTTTGCTAACAGAAGGATCACGACTAACACACCCACTTTTACTTCCCAGTACCACAGCTGATATTCAGGATTTAAATAAGGCTTTGATAAAGGCTCTGGAATAACAGTAAGGAAATAGAAAAAGAGAAACATCCAGTTAGATAGTCTGGCTTACATATCATAATCCCCTCATTTTATCTTGCAGTTGACTGCATCTCCTTGGCCAGGATCCATATGTCAGAGGACAGTGGTCACCCCTCCACCGGACAAGCCTGAAGGGACTTCCAAAAGCCTAACCTGAGCAACCTATGGTCTTTCAGTAAAGGCATGCTGTCTCCCAGGAAGGGGTATATGGTGCCTGGGTGTCTTCTCTCACATGATGTGCTGCCCTATAAAGTCCAGTGGGTGAGGCTTGATGACATGGAAGATTTTGCCACATTTCTCTTCAGCGTAGCTGAGGCCCTTCCGCATAAAATGCATATATCCACACACAACACATGTGATATGGCTGCATCCTACCATGCCCTCATATACACGACACACGCCTGACACATGCCATCTGCACACAGATACCCACACATGATGTGTTTTGCACATGCATACACACTAGGAGTGGAATTAACTGTGATGTTTTTGAGATACAGTGTCAATAATTATCAAGAAATATGTAGGCTGACTATAGTCAATGGGTTATTTAAACAGAAACATCGAAGCAGAATAAAATCCTCAAATCTTCCCTTTCAGCCTTAATTCCTTCTGGTCCACTCCAAATCTTTATCCTCCAACCCATCTTGTCCCCTTTTTGTGTTTAAAAATGACTTGAACTCTTCCAGTTCTATTCTTTCACTCATATTGTTTATTCAAATGCCTTACTCAATTCTAAACACCTAATGAACAAATCTAATCTTCAGGTTCCTGCCCAAAATACCCCGCCTAAGTTCAGATCTTTCTGAAGATCCCAGTCTACTGGGAACTGAATTCTTATGGTGTGAATTAAATATCCATTTAAATGATGCATGATGTTCTCATATTATAGCAATTTTATTGTAAGGCCTTAAAATTTGGATCTATGTCTTGTATATATACATTTAGTGCTTAATGCAGTGCTGCATGCATGCTAGTTGCACAGGACATCTGTAAGGACAAGCCCTCTATAGAAGAGGAACAGGCAGCCTCCCCGTCTCCCCCTCCATCGTGGTGTGTAATCCGCTGGCCCTTAGCCACAGGGCCTTCCTTCTTCAGACACCCTCTTAGAGAATAGGTTATTAAAGCCATAAACCCAAGACAATAAATAACTTTCCCAAGTCCCAATAAATCTGTATTTCATATAAAGCATGTTATTTTTGAGAAGAGGCCCAATTCCTTTGGAAATCACGTAGTAAGAAATAGGGGAGGTATCTTACATGGAATCACATAATGGTTTCACATAAGGCTCTTGTCAGTCCTCACTCAAAACCTAACACACTGGCCAATCTGATACCACAGTCTTGGTGGCTTCAGCCTTCAGCACAGAAAGCTCATTTTCTTCCTCTCTCTTGGGGCCTGAATTTCCACTGCCCAGAAGTCATTTTTCTTAAAGATTTCATTTTTAACATCAGTGTAGGAATAATTTTTTAAAAAGTCATTTTGTGTCTGAACAAGATTGAGATAAATCGAGTGTTTTTCTCTTTTGTTTTCCCGCTTGTTTTTAGCTTCATTGGGACTTCCCTGGCCTTCCCTGGCCTTCCCTGGTGACCCTAGGATGGTAGGCACAGGTGGGGCAGCTATCAGAAGGTGCCAGGCTTCCCATGACTGAGGAATAGAGACACATTTAATATGTTAGGATACAAGAACATTGATGTCCAAAGCCCAGAGAATTTAGCTAACTCTGAATTTAGCGCTTTCTAAATGGACCCATTGGTATCAATGTTGTCATTAATCAACTCTGGGAGCAATTTACCAAACTCTGAGTCTAAATGCTGGCGTGAGTTTCATCCAGTTTATCTTTGGAAAAAGACTATTAAGTTATGTCAACTTCACAATCAGGAAAAAGTCAAAATGTTCCTAACTTATTTTGAAGTATCACAGACCATTTTTCCATGTATTCATTGATGTAACAAACATTTACTAAACAGATACTTGCTGCCTGGGGGGTTAGAGATACATTGATCAGGGGTGTCCTCAGGTATGCAGGCCTCTGGGCAAGTAATTTTCTATATAAACTATTTGAGCTGCCAAAAATCAGTATGTCAGCAGCATGTGGCAACCTAATCTCATGCCATTCCATAAAAGGAATACTATGCTGTCGAGCGGGAACTAACCTGCCCCGAGACTCTCTCCCAGAATCCTAGAACCGAGGCCTGGCTGTGTGACCCAGGATGACTCCATTTACCCAAATGGAACTACTGACCCTAAATGATCTTTGGCACTGGAAGAGAACTTATGAAATCCCTGGGAATCTACTCCAAAGTGAGGTTGCCTCATGCTCAGAGCCTGGGTCAGGCACCCCTTGTTGTGGGTCAGAAGGTGGTGTGGATATTGGTGACTAAGACATGATCCCTGTTCTCAAGAAAATCTCCTATTGTGTGAAATGTTCTTCTAAGTCTGCCTGTCATGAAACATAACACTCGAGTGTTACAGATGCTGTGATAAAATGATACATATGGTATAGTACAAAATCAAAAGAAAAGTGGTCAGTATTTGATCAATCTGAAGAAATAAATAGAAATACATGATTATGAAGTTGGAGATTTATGCTTATGGGACGTCATTTAAAAATGATTTGGGGAATTTTGTTGTTTGATTTGTTATGTGATTCAGGTGTCTGTAGAAACTTCAGCATTTTGAAACAACAATCAGACATGGGTCACTAGAAATAGCAATGGGTTTGGATACAAAAAGCTTGCATTTGTATCCCAATTCTGCCCACCACTTACTTGCTGCATGGGACTGGAGAAAACAACTCCACTAAGCCTTAGTTTCCTCATCTGTAAAGTGGGGATCATAATATTTATTTCACTAGGTTGTTTAGAGGTTTAAATGACAGATTTGTCTGTAAATCCAAACTCACGGCATATAAGATTTATTTGTTCTTGGAGTAAGAGCAATTGTAAAAAAATATATGAAAAGGAAAATAGGGAAAATGATTTTTAAAGTAAGATTGTCAGCTCAGTCTAGTATAGGAACCTTTCCTATGAGCTTACTGTTTGCAGGCATGGAACTCAAATGTTAAATTCCAGGCCCTGTGGTGAAGGCCAAGCTACGTCAACCACAAAGAGTGGGCTTCCAGGCTGACACATGCATTCCACATGCTTTCTCTAAAGGCAATTTGTGAAAGATATGTCTATCAGCCTCCAGGCTTCCTCACTGTCTTAGTCAGTTTGGGCTGCTATCACAAAATACCATAGACTTGTGGAATGAGTGGCTCAAACAACAAATATTTATTTCTCAAAGTTCTGGAGGCTGGGAAGTCTAAGATCAAGGTGCCTCAGAATCTGTCTGATGAGGGCCCTCTTCCTAGCTTGCAGATGTACCTTTACGTGGTGGAGAGAGAGAGGGCTATGGTCTCTTCCTCTTCCTGTAAGAACACTAATCTATGGGGGCTCCATCCTTATGATCTCATCTAAACTTAATTATCTCCCAAATGCCTCACCTCCAGAGATCATCACATTGGAGACTGAGGTGGGGACACAAACATTTAGCTTATAGCACTCAGTTTCTAAGTACAGGTTCAGACACATAGGAATGAAGGTTGCTTGAAACTGGAGGAGTCAGAGGAAGACAGATCCATCTGATTTCTTTTACCAGATGTCAGCAAACCTTCCTCAGCACCTGCCTGTGCCTGTGGAGAAAAAGCACTTCCCCACAGAGCAGTGCTCTCGAGGCTTCAGTCTGCCCAGATATCCCAAGGACCCAGCCTGCTTCTACCCCAACCCTTGAAGCAAGCATAGCCTAAGCTGGCGGATGGGGCAGGGTGCGGGGATGGGAATCAAGGTTGAAGTTGGGACCCCTGTCACATAGAGGGAGGTCACTCTTGTATGATAAAAAACAAAAACAAAAACAAAAACAGTTCACTTAAATATCGACCAAATAGTAGCTTGGCAGAAATTTCTTTTACAAAGCCCTGATGTCCTAGAAAGACTCAACGTTCAACTAATACAACTTCTTCCTTAATAGAGGAAGGACCAGAGGCCTAGGATGCTACATGAGCCCAAGCCCATGCTCCTACCCAGGGTTCTAGCCACAGCTTCTCCTGTCCTCCATGTGAGGAGGCCTACACATCAGCTACTGAGAGCTCTGATATCAACAGCAAGTGACCCACACCCTTATGGAGGTCAGCTAAAGAAAAGGTAAAATTAGGCGTCAGAGAGTCAGAGACTCAGAACAAGGCATTTGAATTGGGTGCAAAACTTTAATAATGAGAGATGAGGAGAAAGAGCACAAGGCTAAACCAAAACTGCAAAGATGGGAAAAGAGATTGTGTTTAGGCAACATGAAGAACTAATCTAGCTCAAGGTGAGGGTGTGCTCAGGAAAGGGTTGCTGGAACACTAGGAAATCTGGGGAGTGAGGGAGGTCTCTGTAGATCACATTTCCACACCAGGGTTTGTCTCTTGGCCCTGCTCTGCCCAGGGCCTGCCTCACAGTAAAGAAGTCAGGAAGAAGCCATCTTTTCAGCACTTCTTGATTTTTCAGTTGGAAGGCTGAGAGTAAAACACTAGAAAATTTAGAGAAATGTTTTGCACACTTGTATAGAAAGGGCCACTGTTTTGGAATAGAAACATCTCGTTATAATAAGTCTGCACAGAGAAACAGATGGAAGGAGATAAGTATCAGGCTCTTGCCTCCAATTCTGTCAGCCAAGAGAGAAGGAAATTTGAGCTGTTAGTTATGGAGGCTTCCTCACATGCAGGCCGGCACCGAGTTTTTGTGGTTAAGTTACTTCCTCTTTTTTTTTTTTTTAAGAGACCCTCCACTTCCTAAGATTGCAAATATTTTGGAAGAGAAAACCCCTTTAAAGGAAAAGAAAGGAAACTATCATTTTTATTGAATGGCTCTGCCAGACTTATTTGCATCTAGTGTTCATAAAAACCTTCCAGGCAGGTATTATTATAATACCATCTCTGTTTTTACAAGAAACAGGCTCAATATTGAAGTGGCTTATCTCATATCATACAACTTTTTAAGGGCCTGGCTGCAAATCCACTGGATGCCTGGATCCACGTTTAGCACTTCTACAATCTAACCTTCCAGGCTGTGGGCTTTCTCTTTCCAAGTAGAAAGACGCAGTGGCAGGGAAAAAAAAACATGAATCTGTAGCTAGAGCCTCAAGTTGGACCAGATCGTCAAAGCCCATGACCATAATCGAAGTTGGAGTCAACTCGCCAGATGTGGAAGGTGCCGGGGGGCTCCACTCCTGTCCCTCAGCCTCCTCAGCAGGAACTGCACATCCTCCCTGGGAAGGCTGGATTTTCAGCATACAAAAAGCTGCAAAAAAAAAAAAAATGATGATCAAAGCCAACATGAAAGAAGACACTTCTTAATTCCTAGGAGTATCAAGTGGTATTGCGTTTGTGTCCATCGCGTTTGTGATTCATGCTTACGTTATGGTGTGAAGGGGTGATGGCTCTATTAGCTATCTTGAGCCATGAGGACAAAGGCTACTCCCTAGGTACCACAGTGTGACCTTTGGGATGGAGTCTGGTTCCTACAAGATTGTGGCGCAGTTATGCCTGTCCTGGGTTGCCCAGACTCCCCTCCTACTCACCACCCAACCTCCAACTTGGTACAATGCAGCTCCACCCAGCTCTTGCCTCAATCACATCTTACCTACCGCACTGAATTGAAACGGTCTGTCCACTTGCCTGGCTGCCGCTTGGCAGTTGGGATCTCTGAGAAGGCTGGGACCCTCAAAGCTGGATACCTCTTGTGTCTAGCAAGATGCATGCTATGCAATGATGTTCATTGTATGCATCAAGGAATGAGTGAATAACTGGATTAATGAGAGTTTTCGTATGAAAACATTAGCAGTGCAACAGCATGTATAGTGTTCTAGAGAATAAAATCCTGTGGCTGCGGGCAGCCACAAAGGGCAAGGCAGCTTGGGTGCTAACTAGGCCAAATTCATGCTTTGGAGGACTGCTATGTTCAAGCTGTATTCCCTCCCCTCCAGCTCTGTGAACACACAGCAGGAATCGATAATGACACTGACTCATTCAGGAATGTGAGGCTTTGGGGAGGCCACGCAGGGGTCTGAGGACTAAGGATTGATGGGGAAAAGACACCTGCCACAGGAGCAGAAGTTGCTCTGTCCCTCTTCTTCCCACCACTTCTCCCCAGAGGCCAGCACGTCCCAGCCTGCCTCCTGCCCTCCCTGGCCCTGACGGATGCTGTCATAGGCATCCTCCTCTCCTCTCACCTCTGGGAGGATTGGGTGGGAATCTGTTTGCGGCCCCCCTCCACACTGCCGCTGTCCCGTGGGCCTTAGTCAGCCTGCGTGGGTGTTGTTTATCTTTTCGTCCACCCCCCAGTCCAGGACACAGTCTGTTAAGTGAAACACGATGGCGCAGAGGCTGCGGCTGCGACAGAGTGTTTTCTTTCCTTCACACCTCTTTCCCCTTAACCTTTTGTCTCTTTGGCCTTTTTCTCCAGATTTCCTGCCACAGACCTCTCATCACGTGTCTCTCTTTCCCTGACTGTTCCCCGAGAGGCCTGAGCCACGTCTTTGGTGGCTCTCTGGATGAATGACTGCTGCCTCTCCTCCATTCCTCGTGACAACCAGGCGCAATACTCTCCTCTCCTCTTATTAGCTATGTGACTCCAGGGACTCCTAAACATTTCTGAGCCTCACTGTACTAATTTATAAAATGAGATTGCAAAGGCTACCTTTATAGCCTACTCATTGTGCGGAATGTAATGAGAAAGCACGCTGGAAGTTCTAGAAACTTGTGTGCCACAAGAAGAAGGTAGCAAAGGCATTACCATTATTTACAGGCATAGGAGAGGAGAGGCAGAGAGCTGGAAGGTACACTGAAGCCTGCTCTCTGCTCTCACCACTGCAGACACTACTTTCGTCTCTTCTCCCTTCTCTCCCTCCATTCTCCTTCCTACTTGTCTATCCCTTTCCACTTCTGGCTTCGTCCAGGTGCTCTTTGAGGGTTGCCCAGTGTACACTCTGCACTGACTAGGTGCACTGCCATGTTCTCTTTTCTTCTGCAAGCCAGGCTGGCCTACAGTGCCAGTGAGATCCAGTGACCTGGTAGAGCTGCTCGCCCTCTTCCCTTCCCCTTAACCCCCGACACACTGCAATGACCCTAAGGACCAAAGTCACTCCAGGGGTGGAAGCCAACCAGAGGCAATGGAAAGGACTACTAACCTCAAAATTCTTCTAGCTACAGTAACTTGGCAGCCCCATTTTTTTTCCTAGATGGTTTCCTCATCCGTATTTTTCTTCCCTTCCTTTGGTGGCTCACAGAGGTGTCTCCTGACTTGTACTCTGCAGGGATTGAGGCAATGCCTATGTGCTCCCTCCTGTGCTTTGTCCAGTCATGTCTCCAAGAGCAGAGTGGAGTTTGAAGCCTTCTGCAAAGGGCAGACTCTGTGACCCACAGGCCATCGGGGGATCTGATATCATCAGATGATGGAGGAGAAAACAGGAGGAGAATGAATCTACGATGGCCCAAGCGTGAGCCTCAATCCTGTGCTTTCTCTTTCCCAGTCTGTATCTAGGTCTCCAGAATACTCCCATCCTCCCAAAAGGAGCATGCTTCCTGTTTCTCAGGTAGGCCACATGCTTGGGAAAGTCATCCAGCATCACCTTTTGAGGACATTTCAAGTCAGGGTGAAACTTTGTCTACAATCTTCCTGTCCTCACTTTTCCACCAATCAAAAGGTAACCTATTACTGGAAATACCTCCAAGATATTTTGAATCCAAGGCCTAGTGCATCTGTTTTCTTCAGGCTCTGAAGCCAATTCCTCTGTCATCTCAGGCTAAAAAGGGTGGGGCTAAGGAGAGTAGAAGAGCTCTTTGGTAGGGAAGTTCCTGGCTTATAACTCCTAAACTCCCAGCAGTATGCCTTTCTGTGGGACATCTTTTTTTCTGTTTGGCATGTTTCCAGTTCCTCAAGGTATTTTCTTCAAATAATTTGTGAAAAAAATTCACTCTGCAATTTTAACAAATAAATATTGAATCCTTAGTGTATTTGAAAGCAAATGTTTTAAATCAAGGCTTTGAGTGGATAATGCTTTATAGACTCACCTTTTCCCCACTTGCCTTTCACAGAACCATCTTCAATTTCCTACAAAAAAGCTGGGAAAGTAAACATCAGCATATTCATTTAATTTCCCTTTGGCTCACCAGGACTTGTTTCTAGAAATATCTTTGATTCCCTCTGACAACTCCACTATCTCTCTATTTCCCTAATCCTGACATCATCCCTGAACCTTCCCTCTTAGCCTTCTCTGCTTAAATCATTACATTTTTCAATTTGTCTCTACCAGTATCTTAACTCCTCTTCTGATAGTTTGTATAAGATGATGATGATGATGATTGGGGGGGGATAGAAGAGAGAGAGAGAGAAAGAGAGAGAGAGAGGAATTTAAATTTTGCCCTTTTGAAACTCTGCCTTTAGCCTAGGAATCCATGTGGACCTGCTCATCCATTTGGCATACTCACTCACTGCTACATAAATTTACAAGACTCATAAGTAAGTCTGTGAGTTGCTATTTTTTGAACATACCTATACAACCTCTGGATTCTTCTTCAAGATCCTCCTTCTCCTCCTCCATTTCTCTTTTCAGAAAGTAGAAGTTTCCCATATTCCTGGTAGGAGCAATCCTGTCTTCCAAAAGACTAAGCCATTTCTGGGAGACAACTCTTCTCTGGTTATCTGTAAGTTGAGCAGTTGGACATGACGGTCCCTGAGGTCCCTTGTGTAAATAGGAAAGATTAATTGAGAATGTAACACATTAACTGAGCTAACATGAGGAAGGACTAAGGAGAAATCAAGCTCTGACAGACATAGGGTTTAAAGTTGTGGATTGTTTGGGAAGAAAGCAGAAGAGAACTAAGAAAGAGAGTTAGAATTTTGAGCAAGGCATTAAAATGCTCCCAAGATGCAGCTGTCCCTCCATTTCTCAATGCCCTTAAACTTACGACAGACACAGTCCACTTTGGTTGTGTCCTGTGTTCTTTAATGTAAATTGTACAGTGCGAGCAGCTACAGCACCACAACTGGGGTTATCACATAATCTTGACAGCAGCGCTTGTTACTAGTCACAGAGATAATTCCACTGGGATTTGACTTTCGTGGCTTTTAAGGATCTGGCCTCTTTGAGGAGGATAGAGAATTATTGATAAGTGGCAGGGTGCTGATTTTGCAATGTGAGCAAGTGTCCACCAGGGCCCCTTTGCTGATACAGCCTGCCCTCATTAAAGGAAGATTTGGGTGGCAGAACTTCAAAGCAAGACTCTGTGCACCCACGTTGGACCTACTGTAGATGTGTGACTGAAGAGGCAACACTGACCTTTCTACACTAGGTCATTCGTTGAGGGTGGCCCGGGATGGACTAGATGCCACAGCAAGGGTGGCTTCACCCATTTCTATTCTAGGCATAAGCTGACACCACCACATTATCTTGTGGCTTTCAGATATCACGGAGTCACAGATTTTTTTATCCCCTACGAACATGCAAGTTTAAAATATTCACCACAGTTAGAGTATAGTAAATATAGGACCATGCTTTATTCATTACTGTGCCCACAGAGTGACTAGAACAGAACTTTTCAGGAAGCAGATAGTCAGGAAATCATGTTAGTTTCAATCATGATGGTAATGAACATGATGAAGATAAATGATACAAAATACTAAAGTGATTTACAAATGAGTTCTATATATAGAAAGTTATATGAAGCTAGTTATCTTGCTCTATTTGAATCTCAGAACTGTAGGGTGATAAACATTTGAGTGCCAGACTGTGAGCCTGTGCAGAGTGGAGCTATGTGTCACTCATCTCTGTATCCCCTGCCCTGTTCACAGAACCCGGCCAGTAACGCATGAATAATGTTGTTACCGTGCACTTTGTACACAAAAAGACCCATTAAGCATCCATTGCAAAGCAGCAGGACTGGCAAGTACATGGCAGGGAAGATTGAGCATTGGTACATCAGGGGTGCTGTTCACACAATGTGAATTGTGTCCCCCAAATTGGTACCTTACTATATCGTAGTGTCTTTGAGAAGCAGTTAAGAAAAGAGTCAAGTTCCCACTCACTTGTGACCTGTAGTTTTGAGAAGAAAGTTGTACAATATATTCATTAACCAACAAATAAATAATACAAATGCAAGTAGCAGAAAGATCTTCAAAAAAGAAAATTGGATGATGGCATAAATATGGATGCTGAAGGAAGAGCAATTCAGCTTCTGGATTCGGGAAAAGCCTCTCTTGATAAGGTGAACTTGGAGCTGAGATCCAAATTACCAGACAGAGGCAAGCCTGAATTAGTTTATTTTGTCCTCACAACAATACTATTGGGTGGAGATTGGCTCCATTTTATATGTGAAGAGATCAAGGCCCCAAAGTCACACAACTAGTAAGTGGGCTGAATCTGTTCACCTACAAAACTTCTGTGTATAAACATCATATCACACTGATGCTTGTAGAAGGGGAAACTGAATGGAAGCAGTATTTATACATCTGTAGTCATTTTTAATAAACATTTCTGGATGTAGTGGTACTGGTTATATACTAGGCATTTTGATATATTTTTATGAGATGTCTAGGATAAAATCCTTAACAACGTTGATGAATGTCACAAAACTGTCTTAAGCAATTTAGATTTTCTATTTTTTTAAGCCCAAATAAGGTGATCACTGAAAGGATAAGGCACAGGTAGATTAAATGTGGAGTCATAAAAGTAGTCCCAGTACTGATCCACCACCAGGCATCTATGAGACCTCGGGCAAGTAAATCGCTTTTCCTGTCTGGACTTCAGTCTCTGTATCTGATGAGTATGATAATTGCCCTTCTTAATTCAGGACAATTTCAAGACTCTAAGGTCATGATAAATGTGGCAGTGTTTTGAAAAATATAAACATAAGTCATTTGGACTGTATTAATTATTTTGACAATCATTAAAATGATACAAATCACAATAGTCCTACTCTTTACATTCTTAGTTATTTTGCAGCCTATGGACTGCCTCCATGTTCATTTTCTTCACTGATCTTTATCACAAATCAATCCTCATTGTAGAGATAACAACAAAAAAAAGAGGCTCAGAGAGGGAAAGTGAGGTTCAGAGAGGGAAGGGATGGGTATTGCATGGCCTCAGACCCAAAGCTACCCTGTTCTCTGAATCTGGCACTCCTGCCACCAAGCATATTGATGTTGAAGGAGCTTGGCCCCAGATGGATTTCAAACAGACATTATTACATTAATATCTCTAAGTATCTTAATTAGGTCTTAAGGAAGGAAAATAAATTATTTGGTCACCAAACAGCCTGAGTATTCCAACTTGAAAGAGTGAGTCTGTTTCAGATCACTACGCAGGGTGGTGGCTCCATTCGGTCAGGAAATGTCAATATAGAGGGTGAACAGTGAGTAGCAGAGGGGTGCTTGGATAAAGCCCCTGGCCTATGAGGAAATGTGACTGTATGTGGTATGCGCACCCAACACCTACAGCAAACACTCCCACGGCCGACAGTGTTGGATTCAATTAAACGTTAAATTCATCATCTTTAGCAAAGAAAGACAACAGCAAACAGTTGCTCTCTCATGGCTAAACACCCCTCGGATTTGCTGGCCTTTGATTTATTGGAAGAAACCTGCTGGGAAGAACATACTGTG
The DNA here is from genome assembly GCF_000956105.1 of Propithecus coquereli. Taxonomy (NCBI): domain Eukaryota; kingdom Metazoa; phylum Chordata; class Mammalia; order Primates; family Indriidae; genus Propithecus; species Propithecus coquereli. The sequence continues at coordinate 5,029,156 of NW_012149841.1, read as the reverse complement.
TAGCTGATTAATGTCAGCTTCTGTCATCAGTTTCCACTTAGATTCTTGGCCAGCCCTGACATCTCCTCCCTTAAGGATCCAGAAGAATTTGAAGGCTGATCCAAGAGCTTTACTGGCATGGGATTTGCAGAATGCGGTGTTTGCAAAATAAGGAAGATGAATGGAAGTGGAATCCCATGTTCTCCACTGGACTTGTTTCCTTAATTCATTTCTCTAGAGGCCCAGCTCCACGCCAGGACCACACCAGCAAGGGGCCGGGGGAAAGTGTGTTCCCAGGCTCCAGTACAGATGTCTTGCATTTCCTGAGCTTCTTTATGTGCTGCCTCCTTGGAGCTTGTCAAACTGGGAAGGGGTTCGAGGAGGAATCCAGCAGGCAAGCACCATCAGAACCCTCACTGAGACCCTGGGACAAAGCCTAGGGAAGGGTGAGCATCACTGCCTGGCTGAGGACAAGAAGACTCACTGCTCCCCAGGTTGGGCTCACCACACTTTCTGTTTCACAGGGTCACATAGCACCATCTTTTCTCCAGTGGTCAACTATTATGCAATGGCATTAAATTTAAAGCAAACAAAATTTTGTGTACATGTTCTTCTTGTTTTTCTGGTGGAGGCAAAGCCCACTATTTGAGTTTTTATGAGATAAACCTACCTTTTCCCCTCCCTCTAGTATACAAAGGACCTAGGAAGAGGTGGCGATTTTAACCAAACCCTGAACCTCCTCCTCCTGAACTCGCTCTTGGATGTAGAACAAAAGAGAAATATTAATAATTCAACTGAGTTATAAAAAAATCTGTTTTGATTATCTACTGATGTTTAACAAATCCTCACAAAACCTAGCGGCATAAAATAACAACACTTATTTTATTACATCTCACTATTTCTGGGAGTCAGAAATCTGGGAAAGGAGGAGCCAGGCGATTGTGGGATGGGATCTCTCACGCAATTGCAGTTGGGATCTGGAAAAGCAGGGGCCATTGGAAAGTAAGTTGGGGCTTGGGTGGGCGTCTTTCCCTCTTTCCATGTAGTTTCAGGGCCTTTCAATGTGTTCTTTCCACTGGGGCTAAGTTGGGCCTCCCCAGAGCATGGCTGTCTCTGGAAAGTCAAACTGCTGACATGATGACTGCAGGTTTCAAGAGTGGATATTCCCATGAGTCCAATTATTGTGTTATTTTTAATATATTTTTATTTAAAAATTCAAAAAGAGCTTTAAGGTTATTTTTAAAGGTTTACTTTTACTTCCTTATCCTTTTATTAATTAGTCCTAAAGATTAGATAGGAGATTGGACCGAGTTACTCCTAAGTTCCTTTTACACCATTCATCTAGAATTCTATGGGGTATTGTTGCTAGATGTGTCATCCTTAAACACAAGACAGTAATAACAACTTCGTTGCCGCTCACTGAAGTGCCAGGCACTGTTCTGTATATTTTGCATAGATTGAATAATTTAATTGTCACAAATATGCTAAAAGCAGGAATTATTGCTATTTCCCTTTCACAGATGAGAAAGGTGAGTGTCTTGCCAAAAATCATACAGCTACAGGATTTGAACCCAGGCCATCTGATGCAAGAGGCCATCCTTTTCAGCATCATACTAGCCTACCTCCTCCAAAAAAATCACAGTCCAGTGGCTTCACACTGAAGTCACAGAGAATGTTTTGCATGTTCTTTTTTCCACATGTGCAAGGGATAAGACCCCTAGACAAGTAGCTGGCAATCTAACTGAAGGAACTGGCCACATATGACAGCATCTAGACGGGACCATAGGCAAAGTCTGAGGAGAGAGCTGGGAGTGATCTGGGTGTTCAGAAAGGAATCCTGGTGGAGTGAGAGGCATAAATGGGCCCTTAAGAACAGATAGAAGATAGAGCAGCAGAAAGACAGAGTTGACATTCTAGATGGTGGGAGGACTTGCTTTGCCACATGGCCAATGACATCGCTGGTTCCGGGCCTGAAAGAAGGGGCTCCTCTTCTAACGGTAACTGCACTGGCTTTCCTTGGGTCCTTGCCGTTAGATCGTCACCTTGAGGGGGAGGAGATGATAGGATTTCTCATATCTTTATATGGCTGTCACTTATTCTCCGTCCTCATTCACACCTTCCAGGGACAGATGACCCTCTTTGCCCAATTTAGAGCCCAGCCATGGTTTGGAGACCAGAATGGGGCCAAAGACTATGAAAATGAAGATAGGATGCATAGAGGATCCCCATCACCCTCAGATCCAGCTGCTGCCAGTGCACCACAAGATCCAGGAGGCAGGGACCATGTGTGCCTTGTTCACCAGTGTGTCCCCAGCAAGTGGCCTGGGACTCATGTGTGGTAAGAATTTGTTAAATAAAGAAATGAGCAAATGAATTTCTGAATATATGAACAAGTGAATTTGTATAGGGTGCTCTTAAAAACTGACAACAGGATTCTAGAGCATTTAAAATGGAAATGGGATCTCCCCTCCCCACAAAAAAGGCAGTCTGAGGTGAGAAAGGGTCCTAGGTCCAGAGATATGGCTTTTTCCTGGGTGGTAAAATCCATTCTTCCTTCTAGAGGCATTGAGTAAGTTGTGTTGGGATATTTCAAAGACCAAACAATATAAAATTTACTACACTTAATTTGGAAACCTCCTTTTCCAGGCCCTGGGAACTCAGGGGTGAATCTGTTTTGTGGAAACTGAATTCTAGACTCATCGCAAGCATACAGCTGCAGACACTATGTTGGAAGCATCCTTACAGGTTACCAAGATCAACCGGATGTGATGTTATCCTCGCCAGCAGGTGGCTTAATCTGAATGACCCGTTAAACAGAAACTCATTACCCCTTGTGATAAATTGCTCTCTTGTCATATAGTACTTACTGTAAGAAAGGATTTCCCATAAAGGAGACAAATTGTGATCTCCTGCTGAGAAATGTTAAAGCAAACTTTAGCCACCTTAAAATAACTATTTAAAGCACATTGAGACCCTGGGTAAGAAACTAGTGTGCCCCATATATAGATGGAAGAGTATCCACTAGTGTATTGGTGGTGGTACTTTCTAAGGTGTTAGAAAAGTAATTATTCTATTCATTTATTTTGCCTGCTTCACTGACTGGGGAACCTGCTCATCTATACACACCTCCGTATGCCCATGATGCAATCACGTCTCTTTATGCTCTTACTGTGCCAGCAATAGTATCGCCTATGCTACTTCTCCAGGCAGAAAACCCCTCCTTGCCTTTTCTATTATCCCACTTTTTAGATCCTCCCTGTCAGGATTAATCAGCCACTGCATTGTTTCTGTGGTTCTTTGTCAAGCTGCTTCCTGTGCTGACTTTACTCTGCCTAACGTTACACTAACTAGGTTGCTTGCAGAACTGTGACGTGGCAGAGAGGAAGTGAGTTTGAATCAGGACTGCCAGATTTAAAGTCCAAAGGACACTTTCCCTTAACTGTTGGATTTTAGGGAAGTTAATAGTCTATGTAGTCCCCACATATTTCAGACTCACAATAATACCAATTCGACCTAGTTTATGGAGTCTTTGTAAGAAAATAGATATGAAAAATGCATTGAGACAGTAATGCTATCATGTGAGAGAGTCACTGCAAAATGTTCAATGAGAGCTGAAGTTTTATTCTCAGACTTATTGGATGAGCTTGAACCAGCCTTCCCCTCTCTTGGCCTCGGTTTCTGGACCTAGACCAAGGGTTCTTGGCTTGGGGTCCGCAGAGGGGTTTCAGGAGAGCCACAAAGATCTGAGATTGTATGCAGAGTTGTGCCTGTTGGTGCATTTTTCCAGGTTGAGCAGTCAACGGTTTTCATCAGATTCTCAAAGAGGTCTGAGACTCAAGGAAAGTTAAGAAACTTGAGCCAAATGCTCATGAGGTTCTCCCCCAAACCATCTCAAAGTCTGACAGTTTATGTCTCTAAGAACTTTAGTCCAACATATTCTTGTAAAAGGCACAGAAATACATTTTGCAAGAAGAGAAAGGGACTATCACAGATGAGGAAACTGAATCCTGGAAGCGTGAGGTCAGGTGCCAGATGTTAGGAGCTGGCAGGGACTCTGGAATCCTGCAAGGGAGCCAGTGAGATGGGTAATCACAGACTCACAGGTCATTTCCTTCTTAGATTTGAAAATCAGGGTGGAGTTGTCAATAGCAAGTTCTGAGAAAAGTCCTGCTCTGTAAATAGAAGGCATTAAGTTTTTTAAAAATCTGGATTTGGCTTATAATTTTGTAATCTCCTGCCTACAAGCACTGTGCTAGAAGCCCAGGATTGAGGGACACACGAGGCTATGAGGGGCCCCCATGCTACACTGCAGCCCTGCAGTCAACTGACTGTCAAACCAATGGGAATGTAGACTATCTAGAGTCAGAATGGCTGAATATTATATTTGGTTATTACGAGTTGAACTGAATGGATTGAATAAAGGCTCCCAGATGCTTATTGCTTTCCATCGTGGCATCCAGGTACTGTCCATGATGGCAGGCCCCATGCCGAGTTGTTCGTATCTCTTTTAATTTTTACAACCTTCTCGCAAAGTAGGTTTATAATCCCTATTTAAAACTGAGGAACTGGTTGCTAGGAGTAGAGTAACCTGCTCTTGGTTACACAGAGAGGAAAACATATCCAAGCGGCTTCACTTCTCCTCACTGGCCTGGTGCCCCAAGGTCCTCCTTCGCTGTCCATTCTGCTCTCTCCCTGTCACCCAACAAACTGCCCAATGATTCCGTCCTGAGAAGGATCCCACGTCTGTCCAGCTTCTGATAACACTGAGCACTGATACTGCTCTAGAAATAGACTTCAGGAAGAGGTGCCAGCCTAATCCAGTGTGAGCCAGCCTGATAGTGTCTGCACTTATCCCTGAGTTTGCATTTGGAGCTGTTTTTGAGATGAAGATAAGGAAAACATCCTCAGAGCTACAGAAGTAACATGGAGGCAGGAACATCCCATGGTCATCTCACCTGCTTCTTGGCCCGAGTAACTGGCTCCTTGCCAGTTCTTGCTCCCTGCTGAAACCATGGGCCTCGCTAACACTGTGGCCGGTAGCAGGCCCTGGGGTGGTCTCTCCTAGAGCAGCGCCATCTGAGAATAACAGAGTGGCATCTCCACTGCATGTTCACCTCTGCCTTGTCTGAGGCCTGTAGAGGAAAGGAGAGGACAAGTCCCTGATAGCAATGATCCCACAATCCAGCTGAAGAGACAGAAGGGTTTACATGTAAATAACAAGTCTGGGCAAGGCAATGGGAAGTCCAGACTCCTTCACTGGGCAGGCAACACTTTCTGCAATCTGACTTCAACCCATTTCTTCAACCGAGTCACTCATCCTTTCCTCCACACACAAAGAGCCACACTGTTGCCATCACTGCCGACTCCGCCTTGGCTTAGGCCATTCTCTTCTCATCACAGAGCTATCTCCACTGCCTTCCACCTCCCATCTGTAAATCCCTGCACAGAACCAGCTTAAGGTCCACCTTTTACAAAGGGTTGCCAGAGCCCTGCAGAGAGCTTCGGCGGGCAGCCCTCCTTCTCCAGGAGGAGAGACAGCGCTAGGCTGAAGACCTCTGTCCCTTACTGCCTCATGGACTGATGGCATGAAGACTGGGGTATCTCAGTGCCACCCACAAAAGCCTACTCATTAAACCACAAGGAAATGGCTCTGAGCAGGTGGGAGCAGAGCTGGGAAGAAGTGCCGACTCCCAGCACATGGCTCTGTCCTCTTCCCTTGAAGCCTCTGATCATCCCAGAGAGCCTTCCAGTGGGGCATGTACTCTGGGGAGGAGCTCAGTTTCTCTTTCTAATCAATGATCTTGCTCACTGATGCTGGCAGAACGTTCAGTCCAGGTTGACCCAAATTGCTATGAAAAGCCCTGTGGAATGCCTTAAATCTCTGTAGGTCACTGGGGAGAAGTGACGGCAGGCCCAGACAGAACCTGAGAACAGCCTCCCGGATCTCTCCCAGAGTCTATCTTCGAGCAGCAGACAAGGCAGTAGAGAGGCGCTCAAAGGGTGTAGGTGAGAAGGGTGCATGAGCCTGTCTTCCTACCCCACACATTAGCCCTTTGTTCTGCTGCTCATGAGTAACTGTGGCCCAGTTTCCCTAAATCTCTGAACCAGGGTACAGAATTTCACCGGACATATTGTAAATCCTGAAACGTCCTTCTAACCTGAAATGGAGGTGATGAGAAGTGATCAGTTCTTCTGACATCAACCTCCAAATGGCCAATTTTCTCATTAAAACCAGGGAAAGGACAATTTTAAAGAGATTATTTTTCCCAAAGATAGTAATCTGCAGTTTAATATTACAATATCATTTCTCAAAGTCAGGAATGAGAACAGCTGCTTGGAGAAGTTATTAATTTCCAGCAATGGGCTGTGATCGGGAGCTCGCTGGCCAGAATGTCATTATTTTTTAAGATGTACATTATACCTAGATGCAGTGCCTGGAAACTCCAGTGCATTGTAAGTGGTCGTGCTTTGCTGTGGGACATGTTGAAGAGGAGTGATTTAGTGGAGTTAGATTTTCTTGTGTTGCAGAAACACATGGAAACTGATCAGGGGTCAGGCTGAGGTGCACATAGTAAAATACATATTGTATTTCAGGTCCAACTTTGTTCCGTTACACCTGGAAAGTAACAGAGATGAGAATTAGAGGCACTCTGAGTGTCTCCCTCCTACTAATATACTCCAAGGATGGCCTCCTGCTTTTTCTTTCTAGTGAGGCAGAGTATCTTAGCCTCAGCAATATTGCTATTTGGGGCCAGATCATTCTTTGTTGTGAAGGACTGTCCTGTGCATTGGCAGATGCTTAGCAGCATCCCTGGCCACTAGATGACACTAGCACACTTCAGTCGTGACAACCAAAAATGTCTCGCCAGACGATATCCGATATTCCCTGACGTTAGGGTTAGGGACAAAACTGCCACTGGTTGAGAACCGCTGCAGGAAGGCAGACCTGTATGTTTAGCCAGAGCTCCTTCCAGGACAGGGGATGTGCCAATGACTTCTCACCTGTGTTCTAGCTCTAACATCCAAAGTTAATCCAAAGTACCTGCATTTCATTGTTCATTCATTTCAGATCCAAGCTGATTTCCAAATAAAAAATGAAAAATTGTTCTACACCTTTCCTTTTGGCAATTTACAGTGAGTAATGGACAATTTTTAAACTTCCTAATAACTTATGGGAACAAGAAATTGTACCAAGCTTCATTCCTGCAGGGTGACTATTTGGCTTTAATAGGATAAAATTTAACTATCTGCCTAAAGTGTGCTGCTAAGCAGTGAAACAGATACCGGTACACAATTACCTTTGACATGGCTATAAAATAGTCATTTAAACCATTTTCCCTGGATACTCTTATCCTGATATTTAACTCTTCCATCTCTTCCAGCTCCACTCAGGGCCCCCTGAGCCTGAAAAAATATGTTCAATCTACAGCTATTCTCTCAGCAGAAAAGCATCTAGGTCTTCTCTCACCATGACCTTAACCAGGATTTTCTCTTGCCTCCCACCTACCTCCAAATCAGTAGGCTGGATATGAGCTTCAGATTTAGACAGACCTGGTTGCTAATGCCAACTCTGCCATTCACAAGTTGTGTGCCCTTTAGTAAGACACTTGGCCTATCTGGGTCTCAGCTTCCTTCTCTCTAAAGTGGGTTGAGAATGCCTACTTCCCAGAGGGATGAATGAAATGATGAATGAAGGAGCACCAAGCATGTGCTTGGCATGCACGAAACCACACAAGCACATACATGCGCTCTCACACATACACTCAATGTTTGTTTTATTCAAACGGTAGTCAGACCAGTACAGTATTGATCATGTTTATGTGGCCTTTCCTTCAGTGGGTCCAGCCATGTTTCCTGGGATAGCAGTGCTCATCTTCTCACCACCTTGCTTTACTTAGATCTATGCCTTGACACTGTCACCCCAAGGCTTCATTTAGAAGAGCAAGATTGCCCTGATGGAGGGAGTGCATTGGGCCAAGTAAGGCCTTGCTTGCTGGGGGACCAATGTGAGTGAAGATTTTGAGGCTAGTGTCAAGAATGACGGTGCTTAGTAGGCTAAGGTCAAAGGCCTTCCCTGTGTGAAAACTGCCACATAATTTATTTTAGCCTCCAATGCCATATAATGGCCTCTAACATTTCTATAAATATTTTCACCATGCAGTTTGGTGCAAACCATACTGTATTAGCAGTCTAAAGATTCATTTTAGTCACTTACCAGCTATTTGTCCCTGAACGAATAACTTAATGAGTCTCGATTTTCCCATCTGTTAAAATTAACAAGATTATTGTCTTTCCTGCTCACCATATGGATATCATAGGAACAGAAAGCATTACCTACCATACAAAGGAGGTACTTTGAAAATTACAAATTAATAGACATAAGTGTACCTGTTTTATGAATATAATACCTACATAAGCTGAATAAATGCAGTGGTTAAGTTTTCTAAGTTAAATCAAATTTGACTTTCACAAATTTCCAAGAAAGGAAAAGGAGGTCCTAAATACTTGTCTTCAAGAACCACGGAGTATTACTCAGCCACAAAAAACAATGGTGATCTAGCACCTCTTCTATTATCCTGGGTGGAGCTGGAGCCCATTCTACTAAGTGAAGTATCACAAGAATGGAAAAACAAGCACCACATGTACTCACCATCAAATTGGTGATCAACACTTATGTGCACATATGGAAGTAACATTCATTGGGGATAGGGCAGGTATGGGGGCGGGGAGGAGGGGATGGGTAAATTCATACCTAATGGATGCAGTGTGCATGATCTGGGATGGGCACACTTGTAGCTCCGACGCAGGTGGTGCAAATGCAATATATGTAACCTAAACATTTGTACCCCTGTAAAAATTTTGAAATTAAAAAAAGAACTCACAAAATGAAATATCCTATGCTTTTTCCAATTTTCCAAAAATGAACAAAAGTAAAGTTCCCAGTTATTTAAAAAAGCACATATTAAATAGAAAATGAAAAAAGAAAAATTCTTTCCATCTATGCAGCCCTGGAGGCAGAACAGGGCTACAAAAGCAAGGAAGAAAATAAAGTCTTTTTCCCTACTGAGATTAAACCAACTATGCCAATATAATATCCATTTTTTTCTAAGGTTTGTTTTCTCCTTCTGCTTCTTCAAGAGCCAAAATAAGAATCTATCAGCATAGGAAGCTAAGGAGTCTTCATAGAAATCTATGTGCCCAGCCCTGGTCTAGATTATGATGTAAGTTACACCCTAGATAAGACACACCAAGAGACAAGGGTCCATAATCTATGGGCTGCTAGAGGTGGGGGCTCTTTCAAGTGTATCCCAAGATGCAATAACAGATGACTACCTAGGCCAAATGGACCTGAACTGGGTGAAGAAGAACATCTGGAGAGAAAAGTAACCTAAAATGAAAATGTTCAACAGATGACTAAGATGTTCAGGTTTGGGGGTTGGTGGACCCTACAAAATATCCTCTCCACATTCAAATTGCTGAGAAAGGGTCATGATTTCTCTATCTCATGGCCTTTATGAGTCTTAAAAGAGATCGTGTTTATAAATGCACTCTGTAAACTTCTCTAAAAATGCCATTTGTTTTGCTATTTCTTATATAAACTACCTTTTAAACAAGTAATGAATTTTACAAAGTACATTTAATCTTGAAGGTCATTCTCAATCACATTAGCATTTTAAAAGGCCAAGTGTCCTCACTGCAGTGTGGTAGTAAACCCAGGAAGGCTGTGCTGCATACTCCATGTGCCCACCACCTATCTTAGCACGTAGTGACCCCACACACAAAGGTGCACGCAGAAGTCAGCTGTTGGATTACAGTGAATGGCTGAGTTAACTCATTTATGGCCTGCCCGTCCTGGCCACTGGAATCCTAAGTGAATAGTTAACCACTCTCACCTGACCAGTTATCTTTCTAGATTGAACACCTGGAGAGACTGTCTATCTTGGGGCATTATGGAGATGACAAAACATTGAGATGAACCGAGCTCTCATCCTAAATGAGACTGGATATAACTCAAAAACTTGAACAATAATAATGTATGAATTCTTTTCCAAGTAAAACACCAGGAATTTTAATAAAAGCCTTGAAATCCTATTTGTTGCAATTCTTGGGGGAGTTCCTAGCAAATGTTAGAGGAACTAGAACGAACATGTCTGTTTTGGGTTCCTCTTACTTATCTTAGGTTCTGCTCTCTAATTGTGATGTTACTTTATTATTTCCTTATTACCATATGCAGAACATTGTACATTTTCACCCGTGGAGTTACCCATTTTTCCCCTAAGAACTCTCTTTATTTATCGACTTACACAGAGATTTTGCTCCCATCAAACAGCTCTACACAAGGTTACTGTTCCCTTTTTTGGGGTTAGGCTCATAATGGCCTCTTTTTGTTTACTTAGTTCTGCAGTTCTGCAACTTTCTTTCAAATTTGAGCAATTTGCCGATAATTTGGAGCACTCACTCCCTCTCTCTTTCTTCTATCCTTCACTGTTTCTTTTAAATTTGGCAAACAATTTTTAAGATACAGAAAATGCCACTTACCCATGTACTCAGGACTCAGAATTAATCAGTATTAATCTTATATCATAATTGCTTTGGAGTTTGCTTTTGTTAATAAAAGAAAAACTATTACTAACATGAAAACGTAAAAGTACATCTAACAAACTCTAACATTGGTATCTCATTCTCCTCGCAAATAAGACAAGGACCTTAGAAAGCTTTAATTTTCCTCTCAATTTCCTTCTCTCATCCTGTGTTTTTATCATCTTGTAATTAAATCACATTCTGACGTTAACTTCTCCAAATGTTTTTGATATTTGTGGTTGATACGATGTTGACATACTGCCATATTTTACCATCATCTTTTCTCATATTACTTCTTGTTGGATCCTTTCCTTCTTTCTGGGTTTATTTTTCTTCTTTAAGTGCATGATTTAGTATTTCTTTCACAAAGAATCTGTTAGTAGTAAACTTGGTCTTGACGTCAGGGTTCATGTTTAACCCTTTAACTCCTTTCCAGTTATATGTAGGCGAGGCCAGCTCATAGACCTGACCCCAGTATAGTCTGGGCACATTTCCAGGTGCTCTTTCGTGAGCCCCAAAGTTCCAATTGTGCTCACTGAAGACCAGCGATGACTAACTGACCCTGTGGCTATTTCTCCCAGTATTGTCTTAAAGATTTATTGCTTTATTGGAATTAGATCTCCTTTGGTTCCAAAAACATTTTAGGCAACATATTGAAAAAGGAACAAAAACACATTATATTAGGGAAAGAGCCCTACTAAGTGCTGAAGCTTTTCAGCAAGGTTCCCAGGCCTCCCCTGAGTCTCTGCCACCACAGGCTGAAACAGGACATTCTGCTCCTCCCGCATTCCGGCTGCCCTCCGCTCTCGCGCTCCTGTTATTGCTTGCTTCTGGACAACTCCCTGTCCCAAGGGAGGCTGACCATTTGGGTTAGTTTGTCTCTTCCCTCTGCTGTCCTTGGAAAGCCTCTTCCCTCTGCTTGCAGCTTCAGGGATCAATTGTTCTTTGGCAGAGAAAGAGACTCGATGACAACGAAGAGTGTTTCCATTTCTTCTTCCTGCAGCTGCTGACCCGAGCGAGCGAGCCAGACCGTGCACCTCCTCACAGGAGAGGAAGCAGCGTGTGAGCCCTGGAAGCTCCTGGAATAACTCCCCCAATCACCTGAGCCAAAGGAGACAGAGGCCAGGGATGCTTTCTTCCCGGTGGGCCCATCTGATGAAAAAAGAAGCGTCTTCTCACATGGTTGGATATTGTACAGCACAATTCTGTATGTCCAGATGCGAGAGTGGAGAAGTTACTCACTGACACACCATTCGATCTGTAAATTTCTGGGGGAGAGCTGATGGCATGCAGAGGAAAGCATAACTCTTGGTAAAAAAAAAAAAAAAAAGACAGCAAAGTTAAAAGGCAGAGAATATAAACTCTTCATTGATTCTATTGCCAACAATTGTGTTTTCCTATTTATCAATGTATTTCACGGTTTTCCCAGAGATTTTAAGAAGAAATTGAAAAGTGTTTCAAGATCTCTTTTTTCCCCAGGTATTTTGTTGGTTGTTCTTTCTTTCAAACAGTAACTTCAATACCAGCTGAGGTGAATTAAAATCAAGTTTCCTTGACATATGCCGTGACAAAGAATTCAGTTGCAGTGAGCCTCCTGTTAAGGGGGCGAGGGAGGGGGGCGTTGTCACGTCACCTCCCTCTTGGTTCCCAAGTACTTCTGGCCTCTCCTCTTCTCACTGTGTTTTGTTTTGTTTCAGAACATTCTGGATGAAAGGTGTGGGAGAGTATGTGATCCAGTGTACTTCCAACTAAGCGGCGAAGTACAAGCAAGGAGATGGAGCAGTTCCTTGGGGCATTTTCTTTCTGTGGGAAAAAGGTGCCTAAGACTAATTTCAAAACTGGAAAGAAAAGAAATTCCTAAACACAAATATCACTCCTCAATTAGTGTTCATTTTCCTTTCCCTACTTCTCTCATAAACACACACATATTTACTTAAAGCAATCTTACCTTCCAGACTTTTTTTTAAGACACAAAAGCCTGAAAATTCAAAAGTTAGTTACCTTTGCCCTGTTTGCTGTGTAACTGTTGGTGAGTCATTGTTCTCCAAAAAATAGGGGTGAGAATCTCCATGATTAATGAAGGTTTTCAAGACTGGCAGGAGGCCTTACCCAGATGCTAATAAAATTTTCCACCTACGTCTTGGTTTTAGAATGAAAATAGTGGAGAAAGACAAAAATTTGCAAGTACATGCAGATTTTTTAAAGCTCACTCCTTTTGAACACATTAAGGGTTAGTGTAATCATTATGGTGGTTACCATTATTCATTTAACTGTTTTTCAATTACTAAATCAAACTCTTCCTTTTGAAAAGTTGAATTTAACCTCCTTGACATTCACAAATGGGTTGCAAAATAGCAATCACATTTTTTTAGAGCGCCACAAGTTATATTTTCAAAGAGTACCAGTCTCTCATCACTAAATCACAAATTACCACCACCCTTGGAAATAACCTAGATCTGCAACCAGTGTCCTCTGTCATGGGCTCCAGGCATGGCAAAGATTGCATAGATGGTGGTTACAATTTCAGTTTCTTATCCTGTTGTGAGGAAGAGACCCAATTACATAGAACTTACAGAGAAAAAGAAGAGTTGCCTTCACTTTTTGGCAATAAGAACCTCAGAAACTGTACTTCCTCCCTGCTGAGGATCAGGCATCTGAAAAACGTGGCAAAGCTGATCTTTCCCACCATCTCACTTTCTCTTTTAGTTCCCTACTCCCACCTACCACACCTACCCTAACCCTCAGACACGTTTTCCTGTTTCCCGTTTTCCTAGGGAAACCAGTGCTTATCCAGAAATCAACCAATTCTCTTTTGCCTTTATTGTGGTAAAAACCACTAGCTGTACAACAAAATCTACTCTCCTATCTTTTCTGAACACAAAACTACATTTCAAGATTTCAAAACTATATTTCAAAGATTCCTTTGGGTTAGATGTGACCATGTGACTGAGCTCCAGCCAATAACATTTGGAGAGCCACCCCCAGCTGTGGCCCATTAAAACCTGGAGTTTTTGTTCCTCTCTGCCTTTTTACCTCTAAGGCTGATGGGAGTCATGACCTCCCCACCCCCTGCCGTGGTAACTTTGTAAGCCCCATGTCAACAGCTGTCATCTGCAGTCCCTGAATGACCCCATGGAGCAGAGTCCCCCTCACCACGCCCAGACCTGGAACCATCCTGGGCCATTAAGTAATTTAGAAATAAATTTCTCTTGTATTGAATAATACCTATACGGGCTTTTTTTGTTACCTTAGCCTAGCCTACATAAAAAATTTATATCTGCTTTAGTGCCCTCTTCAGATGAATTTGTATTTTATTATCGTGTCATCTGAAAACCTTCAAGATACAATAATACTAGTCGTCCAGTGGTGGGACTCTGATAATTGGTGAAAGGGAAACCCTTGGCTTGATGTTTTGTGCCCACCAAGAAACAACCACAGTAAAATACCAACCACACAGACAGCAAATCTAGTATTCAATTCATGGCAACCTCCAATCATGGCTAAATCAGCTGAAAATTAGGGGAATTAGATAATTTGCTTCAACCAAGGGCCAGTGTGGCATATGGCAATGGCTTTTCAAGGACTAGTTATAGGACTTCAAAGGAATATGCCAGAGTAAATATTAAAAGGAGGTTCAATCTCCAAATCATCTAACAGGGAAGCAGTTCCTGCTGGAGCACTGAGAGGAATTCTGCAGCTTTCCTAGGGCCGGTGTCTCTGAGAAGCCACCAAAACCTCCCCAGAGTACTGTGGCCCTTGTGGGAAAAACCCTGTCATATGGAGAGAGCCCAGTGTTTATAGAACCAGGCAGATGTCGGTTCAAGTCCTGGGTCTGCTGTGCACTAGTGCTGGCCACCAGTCAGTTAGGGAAAGGCATCTTGACTAAACTTGGCACAAGCAAAAGGAAAATTCATTGACTCCTGCAAATGCAAATTTATTTCAGGGTCTGGGCTGGCTTCATCTGTGGCCTGATGCAGGATTACATGGTCAGCATTTCGTAGGTCTTGCCTTGTGAGGGGCCTTGTTTGAAAACTTGACCTTCTGATTGCCTTTCTGAGGGGCAGAGTGCATGGGTCTGGTGTCTAGGAACCTGGGCTTGGCACCAATGTGTGCCTCTCAGGCCCAGGGAGATGAAGGAGGCACCTGGCCTGTTCTCAGGAGCTTGATCCTGCAGGGTGTCCTGTTAGATTACAGACAGTGTCCCCAATTAGGTCACCACCTTCAAATGGGAATGATGAAACTAAAGGCCAATGCTCATGGGCAAATGAGTGAAGAATTGAGGGAAGCTGGTTCATGTGGAGACCTGGAGAGCTAGGTGGGAAGGTAAGGCCAAGAAGGATGAGGCTACTGAGGATGCAGAGTTGGAAGGAAGCAAAGAGAAAAGATGTATACGTCTCCCTTTAGGCTACTCTTTCTAGATTCATGACACGTGTCTCTCCATTTCAGACATCAGCTCCCTTCTGGCTCTGTGTGTTCTGTAACTCTGACATGGACTTATGGAAACCTCCCCTCCAAGAAAACTTCAAAGAATCCAGCCTCTGAAGTGTTTTGCCCTAGAAACTCAGTGCCGTGGAAGAGGACGGCTCCCCTACTCAGAATAGTGTCCTGTTTGAATTTGGAAACACAGAGCAAAGGTCAGTCTGGTGTTTCTCACTTTATAAATTCTCATCTGTCAAGAGATGCTGAAGGCATCACTCACACTCAATCGTACCCCAAGGCCATCAACATTTTAAAAACCGATCATTGTTTACTAAGTTCTGTCAACCAGAATCGGGCATTTCTTTCATTTGTTTGTTTGAAGAAAAAGTTATTTTGCTCTCTCTAATGGCCCACCCTTCAAAAAAGGAGAAAGTGTTTAAACAAACACATTTCACAAAATCGTCCTCTTCCTTTAGTTGAGGGAGGGCTGGCTCTCTACACTATGGTACATAAAATTGACTTTGTCAATAAAATGAGTAAACTACAAACGCAGATAGCTGCTTTAACCTAACACATATGCTTTAAAACGCCTTGCAAATAATCTTTGAGAACTTTAATCATTTGAATGATGCTTTGTAAATTATAAAATTCCTTTTAAGATATTTTATCTTATTTAATCCTCTTACAACCCTGTGAGGTGAGTAAATTTATGTGTGTTTTACAGGTGATGACTATGGTGCTCAGAAGAGTTTAAAAACTGTCTGAGGTTACTAGTTAGGAGACCAATGGCATGGGATTGAATTTAGGTTAGCCCGATTCTATACTCTATGCATTTATGCTAATCTGGTGCCTTTAGCTACAATTCCTCCTTCCCTCACATTTAGACAGGGCCATCTGCAGCCAGAGTGTGTGGCTAGGAACAGAAGGGTCAAATGCAAATGAGCGGCACTTATAATCTCAGTCTAGCTCTTGGTTCACTCACATGTGGCCTTTAGGATTGAGTTGTCCGAAAATAAGATGTCCTTGGATTAAAATTGCAGTATGCAGAATAGTCTGCATATAAAACCAATGCAAGTGTTACCACAAACAAGAAAACCCAAGCATCGGAAAACACAGAAAAGAAAGCATTGCAAAGACCAGCCTTGATTTCTGAAGATGTGGGAGCCACACTGTTAGGTGCCAGTTCCCAAAGGGCGCCAGCCACCCACTCCTGCATGCTTAATAGAATGCCATGGAGGGATCGTGATCTTATGACTGTTTGTAATATAGAACCCACCCTTCATGGAAGCCGCCAAACCTCCACCCTCCAGCTCTTTGCATGCAGTTCTGCAACTTAAAATAAAAAGAAAAATGTTAAAACCTCAACAGATTATTTTAATTTGAGGTTTCTCAATCTCAGCACTATTGACATTTGGGGACTGGATAATTCTTTGTCGTGGGGGCCGCCGATCTGTGCATCGTAGGATGTTTACTATACTTGGCTTCTACCCATTAGATATCAGAAGCTCCCCCAGTTGTGACAACCAAAAATGCCTCCAGAAATGTCCCCCGGGTTCAAAATCACCCCCTGTTGAGAACCATTGCTTTGATGATTCTCAAGAGAGGATACTTCGTTGCTTTTTTGTTTTTCCTAATGAACTGGAAGACATTAAAAACATCGTATGCTTTAGCCATTGTTCTGGAGGCAGGTTTCACGTTCTTTATAGCTTGCATGGGCTCCTTCCCCTCTTTTAGGATAATCAACCAATAGTTAAATCCTTTAATAGTTAAAAAAATATCAAGGCTATTTTCATTTGCATCTTGTGAGAAACTGCTATGACCATAGTCTGTGAAGTAGACATACATATATGAGTGTGAATCCTCTTCTTGTAATTGTGTGATCTTGAAGTTAATCTCTCTGAATATCCATCACCTTATCTAACCCTTTGAAGGGTTGTTGCAAGAATTAAATAAAGCTATATATTATGTTTGTGTGTGTGACATATAGTGTCGCTAGATTTAGCAAAAAAAAAAAAAAAATGCAGGACCTTCATTAAGATGAACAAACAACACACACACACAAACACACACACACATTAGTGTAAGTATGTTCTGCCCTAGTAACATAAGTTCAATGGTAGCCATTATTACTGTGAACTTAAAACTAGAAAAAGTCAGTTGAGAAAACCATAGGCAACTCCTGTCTTTAAAGCAAATGGATATTGAAACCACCCAGCACGAAGAGTCATTTGAGATATTCCTAAAGAGCCAGTGGCAAACACTTCGAACCTTTCACAGGCTCTTATTCTTTCTCTGATTTTCCCTCATTATTCAGAGGTTCTCCTGTTCAAGTGACACAGCTTCTACTTTATTTTGTTCTGTTATTACCGCAAAACTCTATATGGATAAATAATCAGGAAACAATCTTTCAAATATTTTGAGATATGAATAAAAGCAAAGTTCAGGTAAAGAGTCAGAAAAAGCAGTGTTCAAATCCCCATCTGTCACCTTCTGACAGGATGAGCTTACGAGAGTTTCCTAACCCCTCTGATCTCAGTTTCCTCATCTGTAGAATAGTATTACCTACTCAACACAGCTGCCAGGAGGGTAAAATAAGGTCATGTATTTTTTAAAAAGTTAGTAAATAATGCCATGAGTTAGTTTCCTTTTCTTCTTTGCTTTCCTTCCTTTCTCCACCCTGGGTTAAATAATTTTGATTTTTTAACCTCTTTAAAAAATAGCTGGCTATAACTAAAGGATAGAATAAATGGAAAATCATAACTCATTAGTTGAAAAATAATTAGGGAGAAATGACAGCTTTTTATCAATTTTAAGACAAAAGAATGTAGGCTTTGGAGTCAGTCTGATCTGATTTAAATCTTTTCCCATCCACTTACTACGTAGTAGGTAAGGTATTAAGCTTTTCTGAGCTTATCTCATTGTTTGATAGTGTCCATAAAATATTTATTTCTCATGATTGCTGTGAG
This sequence comes from Propithecus coquereli, assembly GCF_000956105.1. NCBI lineage: Eukaryota > Metazoa > Chordata > Mammalia > Primates > Indriidae > Propithecus > Propithecus coquereli. Next base: position 5,011,211 of record NW_012149841.1, on the reverse strand, counting down.
AATCATATATATATATATATATATATATATATATATATATATATATATATATATATAAATTCTTCGCAAACTACAAATCAGTATGTAAATGTTGGCCAAAAATACTACTTTTCTGTAAAAATAAAATACTTTCTTCCCACTCTGTTCCTTGCAACTCACCACACTGTATTATCATCTGCTTTCATGTTCTCTTCCCCATGAGATTGTAAACTCCTTGGGATCAGGGAGTGAGTCTTATTTATCCTTTTAACCACAGCACTTTTCATGTAATGTCTATTATATAGTATGTGTTCAGTAAATAATAGACGGAGGAGGAAGGAAGGATAAAAGAAAGAAAGGAGGGAGGGAAAGAGGAAGGAAGAGAGGGAAGGGGAGGGAAGAACAAAAGAGGGGGTCACTTGACCAAGTTTGATCTTGGGCTAACAACAACAAAGTAAGATTCTTCAGTCCAACGAATTTCATCAGGTCAATGGTTATTACCTTAAAATAACTGTCTCTTTATGAGCATAAAACAGACTCTAATCCTGCAGTAATCTCCCAAGGCCTGGCTTTATATCCTCAGGAGCCTCGTCCCTCTAACTTCAGGGATGTTCTGGTTCTCTAACTTTGGAAAATCACATCAACCAGTTAAGTTCCGGTTTACATATTAGCTGAGTAGCGCAGTTGTAGAAGAGGCTTAGTTGCCTATGTAATACTCATTCTGCCTTCTATTTTGCTAACTGCCATCTCCCACTTTATTAAGGATGGCAATGGGCAGAGATAAATATTACATTTCTCAGCCTTCCTTGCAGCTGTGAGTGGCCAGTGAGCTATAGATACTAGTCAAGGAAGTGGAGGGGGTGGGCAGAGCTTCCCAAGAAACGCTGAGGTTGACTATGCTGAGCTCTTCTTCTTCCTGACTGCTGCCTGAAATGTGGATGGTGTGGTCGGGCTACAACTCATATCTATGACATTGAAGTAAACTTGAGGATGTAAGCTATATGCAAAAGAAAATGGAAAATAATAGAAGAGGTCGACTAAATTTCTGATGACCTCAGATCTATCATCCCCAGCCCAAATACTTACTTTTTCTGTGTGCATGTATATCTGTGTGTGTGTGTGTGTGTGTGTGTGTGTATAGTGAGAGTTTTTGAAATTTTCTTGTTGTTATTGTTATCTGCAGCCAAGCATATTCCTAAACAATCCACTAAGAAAAGTAAAGTACTGTTATATGCACATTTCAAGCAAAGACCCTTCAAAGAAATACTTTGCTTCTTCAAAGAGGGTGCTACAAATCAAAGCTCATACCTGACTCCACATGGCTTATATAACAACTTTTTTCCCACCTTTCAGTTCATATTTGTTTCTCACTTTGAAGTACAGCTGTTCTTCTGCATGTAAGTGCCAAGGCTATAACTGGATCTGTTGCTTGTATCTAACTACTGCATGAGACAGACGAAAGGTTCCGCCTCACAAGCTAGGCATGAAATGAGGCTTAAAACACATAGCAATGAATGTGTAGTGATACTTCATGCTAGCACTATGACATTGTGGACTCCCTGGTAGACTGCGGTTCTCCATGTTTCCTGGGAACAACTCAAAGAATCCTCCCCTTTCATCTTTGGCTGGTTTATCCCAAACTGATCATCATGAATTTGTATCTACTAAATTTCTCGTGTTGGATGTATGTAGAATATTAATAAATATATTCAAATGTTGAATTTTTCTCAGGTTTTTAGAAAACCATTACTACAATAGTATTAGTTATCTTCTACAAACTTTGTTTCCTATTTCAAGTTTGTTAACAAGCATTTATTAATCCAAAATGCTCTTTCCATGCTTTTGTATAATCATAAAAGCATTTAGTGGTCAGTCTTAAAAGAAAAAAAAAAAAAAAAAAAAACCTCACTTTAGAAACTAGCCAAAATTAGATTAAAGTGCTTAGAATAAATCTAATTGTCTTTTTTTGTTTTTCTCCCTATTCTAGGAATTATTTTACTATTCCATTATTAGATAAAGCAGAGAGCCATGGATTACAGCATAAACCCTTTAATCATACAATAAAACAACAATATCCATTGACTGAGTATTTAACTCTGAACTAGGCACTGTGTTAAGTGCTTTGCAAATGTGAACTCAATTAACTCTGCAGTACAACTCTATTGATTAGTATCAATTTCGTCTATTTACAAAAGAAACTAAAACTTAGAAAACTTAGATAACTTTCCCATGATTTCAAAGCAAGTAAACTGTATGCGTTTGGGGGTAGGGGGCATGGGACATGAGTGAAAGAATTCAAACCCAGGCTCAATTTCAAAACCTATACTCTTTCTGTTAGATTCTACATCTCAACCTGTATTACCCTAGTTTCATGGTGCATGATGTGAAAGCAAGCAAACCCTGTAAAACCCTCAGCCAAACTTCTTGTTCACATAGGAAGCTGAGTAAAGGAAAACATGACAACCTCAGATGCAGGACCAAGCCATGTCTTCTCTTGTATGTGGTGTGGCTCAGGAGAAAAGGCTATGTTAGGATTGGGTCATACTCAGATCCCTGGATGAGAGATCTCGCTCTCTGAACTTGGACAAACCACTTCCCTTACTGAGCCTTTGTTTCCTCAGCATTAGCTCAGAGGTTAGACTAGGTAATCTCTTTTGTTTCTCAAATCCATTGAATTTGCACCCAGGACATGGGAGAAAGTTCTGGATGAAATCTATCTGAGGAGAGGAAGTAATCTCTAGTAGTTTTCTGCATGATTTTCAATCTGTAAGAAATATTCCATTCCTTTCCATATAATGCTTTGGAGAGTGCTAAGAAATAAAGAATTCTAAATTTGAGACAAAAACAATATGTTATCTTACATTCTTGCAATGGTTAACAATTAGCAGAGTGTTATGTGTATTATCCTCACTACAAGTGCTACAAAGAGCAATAGCATTGTGTTCTAGTTTTACAGAGGAGAAATTAAACCTCCAAGAGAATGAGTGGCTTCTTGAAATTACAAAACCAGTCATTGGGGGTGCTGGATTTGGACCCAGTTGTGTTCTTTGAAATTTCTCCTTCCATATAACACTGACCTGATTATTTCTGTAACCAGAGAACAAGAAACACAAAACCACTGATGCTATTACGACCAAAAGTGCATTATTACACTCAGGTGGGTATTTGGAAACAGGGATTCACAATAACAGTTTCTGCAACATGGAGGTAGCATTATTCCTTAAAAAAAAATAAAGAAAATGTTACCTCTTACTTCTGGAAATCATATCAACCTGAAATTTCTATATCTATATCTATAT
>NW_012149841.1:5002670-5007883 GCF_000956105.1 Propithecus coquereli | reverse complement strand
AGAATTCTAAATTTGAGACAAAAACAATATGTTATCTTACATTCTTGCAATGGTTAACAATTAGCAGAGTGTTATGTGTATTATCCTCACTACAACTGCTACAAAGAGCAATAGCATTGTGTTCTAGTTTTACAGAGGAGAAATTAAACCTCCAAGAGAATGAGTGGCTTCTCGAAATTACAAAACCAGTCATTGGGGGTGCTGGATTTGGACCCAGTTGGGTTCTTTGAAACTTCTCCTTCCATATAACACTGACCTGATTATTTCTGTAACCAGAGAACAAGAAACACAAGACCACTGATGCTATTAGGACCAAAAGTGCATTATTACACTCAGGTGGGTATTTGAAAACAGGGATTCACAATAACAGTTTCTGCAACGTGGAGGTAGCATTATTCCTTAAAAAAAAATAAAGAAAATGTTACCTTTTACTTCTGGAAATCATATCAACCTGAAATTTCTATATCTATATCTATCTATATCTATATCTGCATGTAGATGTGGCAACATTTGTAGGGGTGTGCATTTTTGTTTTCTTTATTTATTCATATGATTTTTCCCATTTATTCCTCTCACCAAGCACCTGTTAAGGGCGAGGTGCCACACTAGGTTCTGTGGAAACCAAGATAGATGGGACATCTCCACATCCACATCACCACATTCCAGTAGGAGATTAAATATGTACTGAAATAATGCAGGAAAGGAAGTATCCATTAAGCAAAATTTAGTGGAGGCTTAAAAGAGAGATTGAATTTTTAACTTTTATTTTTAAGATAAAAGAAGCACTGACAGAAAAGAGTAACAAAAGAAGAAGTCTTACCAACAGAAGGGCATGTTGGGAAGTCTCTTCCCTCAAATATCTGTTCTCGTCCTGATATCATGGTGCCAGAATGAAACCATATATTAGAAATCACTTAGAAAAGGATTTCTGAAGACCTCCTAGAACAGAATGAAGAAATAGTTAGCTTGGACCCTGCCTGTCTTCTTGCTTTAGCTGTGGGGGTAAAAAAACCTATAGCGGTTTCTTTGATGATGACTCAATACTGGCTGCTCTTTCAGGAGTCCACTAGTTCTCTTGACTCTGTAGGTAGAGGGAGACAATTTTACCCATTAAATATTAAATAACTAATTCACATAATTAAATATTGCAGATCTTACCAGCATAAGCCCCTTTTCAGCATCCTCTTTGAATGTACACCCTCAAGTTCACTGAAGATATTTAGGCTGTGGCCCCTGTCTTGAGACCCCACCTTTGCCTGCCACATCCTTCCCTCAGTTCTTGCACGTGCCCCTACCCCTCTCCCACCTCTCCAGCCCTCCCCTGAGACCTACCCCAAGACCCAGCTTTTTCGTGTGGTCTTTGCTACAGCAACCCCAGAACCACCACCTTCTTTCTCCCCTAACTTTATATCAGTGATTTGTCAATTATCTTTTAAAAATTATACCATAATTTCTCTTGTTCTGAAATGACTGGCTTCCTCAACTATTCTTTTGTGTTCTTTAAAGGAAGGGATATACCTTCAAGAACCCTGCATAAAGGCAAGTCTATTTGGCTTTCTTTAAGTGACACTTACTTAGCAAGTTTATTGATTTGAATGAAGGAATAATGAATTGTAATGTTTTCATGCTGAACAGGGCTCTCCAAAGACCATACTTTAAGATGCTCAAACCACACTATATCGAACATATTAAGATGTACTCACATCTCATTTGAATATTGCATGCATATGCATATTTGTGGATACCCCTACATATACATACATATGCATGTATATGTTTATATGTAGGCATATATATGTTTATATGAATAAATATATATGTTTGAAAAAATATATGAGATGAGCTCTAATTTGCAAGTTAACATAATGTTCTGTTTTGTACATATTTAATTGACCACGTTGATTTCAATTTTCCAGTTTTCTTTTCTACTTTAGAGCCAATACTTCTTTTGGGGCGTCATTTTCATGGAATCTTGCCCATATGATAGGCTATAGGCATAGGGCCTGGCACGCCTAAGGGACAATGCAGAGGTGTGCCAGGTGGTGGATGGCTGCAGGGTGCTCCCTGATCAGGACCAGGGAATAGAGGTGAGCCTGGCATCTGGCCCTAGCAGCCCGGCCTCGCTGCAGAGAAGACGTCTTTGGGCAACGTTGGCTGTGTTGACACAGACATTAGGTTACATCCCTCACTGCTGTTTCCACTTGTCCTGATTTTTCCTAGCGTCCTCTTTTACTCTGAGATTTTCCAGGATTTTTCACACCACTTAGGGGATTTGGAGATGGAAATTTTGAGTAAAATGTGTTCACTCGTTTTCATGTTATGCAAGAGTGAAAACAAAAAAGCCTCAAACTCAATTTAGGACGGAGTGGGATGGGGTGGAGCGGCGCCCATGCACGAAAAACTCAAAACTGCTAAATTGCAAAAAGCAAAACTTTCCTTGAGCTTAATTTTTTGGTGTGGGAGATTCTCTGGAGGGATTTTGGAAAAAGTGACAGAATCTTAAAGCAAATGAGAAACACTATTGACACAAATTCTCGCTACATAGGTTTTGAGGTGATGTATCCATGTCCACATTTCAAGTTGATGAGCGAAACGAGTTACTGGCTGGAAGTCACTGCTAGTGGTTTCGGAGGGTGACATGCAATAATTTTAGGGATTTTACTTCCACACTTTCTGCTCCCATCCTCTTTGATGCCCCTGTGACTGATGCAGCCCTATCTCTATTTTACATTTTGATTTTTGTTTAGGATGATATTCCAGACTTGGTTAAACTGCCAAAACACAATTGTAAAATTTCCTGTTTGAGGGAAAAGAAACTTCTAATGTTCATTCCGTGGAGGGGAGTTCAGAATGACCTTCTGAGAGTTGCTAAGCATTTGTGCATAAATTAGATACAGAGTGGACTGAATGGAGACTTTTCCCACATGCATCATAAGCTTAGCTCACTTCAGTCTGTAAAGTAACAATGTATACATGTAGAACTACTGAATATTAAATCGCATAGTATATAGCAAGCAACTAGTATAGTGCCTGATCTATAGTAGTGGCTTAATAATTAGTAGGTTTATTACCATCATTTTTATTTTAGCCAGAGAAAAACCCTAGGAATGAAATATATCTATGTGTAAGTCAGAATTTCTTTAAGTTATTTTTATATTATCTGTGTGTTAGGAAGATGAACACTCACTCACCCACTCACTCTATGAATATGGTCAGCTGAGAGTTGGGTATGAGTGTCTGGTTCACTAATGTGAATATATCCCCCACTAATGGTTCACTAATGTCCCTCAGTGCTGGAAGCTCCAGAAAAACAAGTAACTATATCCACATTCCTCACATTTTCCTGACATCAGTTTATTCTCAAATTATGTTAATGAGAAAGTGGCTGGTGTAGAAGTTATGTTAAAGTGTATACAGAATTATTTCAGTTCTCTGGAGCCTATTAAAAATAAATCCTTCCCATACCTTGAAATTCTGAAAGATAATGGCATTTCTGTCCTTATCCTGATAATGATGAAGTGGTTGGAGCAATAGAAAGGCTGTGACAATTCCTCCCTGTGTTAGGCATGGATTAACTGTATCACACGGTGGTACAATCAGAAACAATTCAGTGTTGTGAAAGGAAGGTAGGAGGGAAAAAGTAAGGGAAGAGGAGGGAGAGAGGGAGAGAGAGGGAGAGGAGGAGAGAGAGAGAGGTGATGGAGAGATATGTTCTTAATTAGCAGACTACAGCAGGGGAAAGATCTTAACAGCTGGAACTGGACATTCTGAGACGTGGTCAGGGGGAAAAAAAAATCAGGTTTCCTCCTTGCCTGAGGGCAAAACATTGGCAGTTCCTCACAGAAGCAAAGTACAGGCTCAATTCCTGAAATCCAAGGCATTGTCAGCTTGGAGTTTATCCAGACCAGAGGTGAAAGGTTAAAGTCAGCATGGAATCTGGCACTTGATATTTTCATTGCACTGGCAACTTGGGGTGGTGGCTCCTTCAGGTTCCTGAGGAAAGGTATCCAGACCAGGTACGGCATATACAATCACCCGGACTATAAGCAAACCCCTACAGCTTGGATACCCACTAGGGGAGGATGAATCTGGAGTTTGTATCAGCTAAGTCTGCCCTACTCTCTTCCTTTCTCTCTCTTCTTTTGTTGTTCAGAACATTTTCAGATTGTACAGATATGCATTTAAAATACATAAAATATACATGCAAAGGTCAATGAATGATTGTAAAGGGAACATCCTTGTGAAAAACAGCACCCAGGTCAAGAAATAGAGCATTTACAGAACCCCAGAAGCCCTGTGTCTGCCTCTACACAAGTACAGCCCTCTCTCACCCACTGCCCGTAACTGCTATGCTAGTTGTAATCACGTAATGATTTCTTTGTTTTCCTGAGGAGGTTTCATGCTTATAAAGTTTCCCTTAAAAATATAATGTAGTTTAGGCTATTTTTCAATTTCTTTTACAAAAGGAATCATAATATATACATTTTTTCCTATGACTCGTTCATTGTTCATCATTATGTTTGGAGATTTTGCTATGCTATTGCATGTAGCTTCTGTTCATTTATTTTATTTTCTGTACAGAAGTACCATAGTGTGAATATACTATCATGCATTTAGCCATTCTACTGCTGTTGAACAGCTAGGTTATTTCCAGTTTGGGTTATTGTGGATATTCTTATACATGTCCTCTAGTGCACACATACAAGAGTTTCTTTAGTACATACAGCTAGCATTAAAAAAACCTGGATCATAGGATACATGAACCTTTAACTTTAGGAGATAATGCGAACTGTTTCCCCAAGTGATTGTACCAATTTACACTCCAACCAGCAGTGAATGAAATATCTTACCAAAGTTGGTATTGTCCAACTTTTAAAATTTTTGGCATTCAGCTTCAAATTGTGGTTTCAATATTCATTTTTCTGGTTGGCACTGAAGTTAAACAGCTTCTCATAAGCTTATGGCCAATTTAGAAAGACCGGGTCATATGTTTTCATCATTGTTTGTATCAGTTTGTATGTCTTTTTCCTGAGCATGTATCTAGTTCTTTACATTTTCTGGATAGTTGCTATTTGTCAGTTATATGTGCTACAGATACTTTACAATTCTGTGCCTTTGATTTTTTCTCTTTTAGTGTTCTTTTTAACAATGGTACTTTGATATATAGAAGTTTTTTATTTTAATATAGTTCAATTACTAGTCGTTTCTTTTAT
>NW_012149841.1:4997851-5000404 GCF_000956105.1 Propithecus coquereli | reverse complement strand
AGTTTTTTTTTTCTCCTGTCAACTTTTATGGGAGGGTTTTTTTTAATCATTTCACTTTTTTAACTTCTATTAAATACATCCTCTGTTTCTATGATTTCAGGAGCTACCACAGAAATTAAGTCAAACCCTAACCTCATAAAAGTCAAATTTAATCAATATTTTTATCCTCTTTCTGCACATTGCAAGGACTTTAAATCACGTTGATTCCAGTTACCCACTTCTTAACTTACAAGTTTATTCTTGTCTTGTAAACACATGGACATTATTATAATGTTTATATAGGCAGCATTTGCAGAATGTTTGCATCCCACCAAAATTCATATGTTAAAACCTAATCCTGAATATAATAGTATTTAAAGGTGCAGCTCCTGGAAGGTGATTAGGTCATGAGGGCTCTGCCCTCATAATGGGATTAGTGCCCTTATAAAAGAGACCCCAGAGAGCTAGCTAGCCCCTTCTGCCTCATAAGGGTACAACAAGAAGGCATAACCTATGAAACAGAAAATGAGCCCTCATCAGACACCAAACTTGTTGGTGCCTTGATTTGGGACTTCCCAGCCTCTAGAACTGTAAGAAATAAATTTCTGTTGTTTATAAGCCACTCAGTTTATAGTAAATTGTTACAGTAGCCTAAATATGCTGAGACATGGTTTGTTAAAGTTACTCATTTATTTCCACTTTCTCTGTTTTTATTCCATCTTACATCTGAGAACTTCCATTGGGTATCAGTTTCCTTCTGCCCAAAATAATATTTTTTTCAGAATTTCCTTTAGTAAGAGTCACCTGGTATGAAATCTATGTTTTAATTTGCCTGAAAATGTCTTGCTTTTACTGTGATTCCTGAGAGATGTGTTTTCTGGATAGAGAATTTGAGGATGGCGGTTCTCCTCACCCCCTGCCAACCACCTACAGGCACACACCCAAAATAAAGACATCATTCCACCTTTTCTTATTTCCACTGTTGCTGTTCAGAAGTCAGTAGTTATTCTGTCAGTTCTTCAAAGATGACACTTTCCTTCCATGCCCTTCCCACCACCAAGCTTCAACTTTATGTCTCTTTGTGGTGTCAGTTTTCCTATAATGTGTACAAGTTGGATTTTCTTTAATTTATCCTGTTTTTCAGTCACTGAATTCCTTAAATCTCTAGGTCACAGTCTTTTTTGAGTTCTCAGAAGTTGTAAGTTGTTATACCTTCAGATATTTCCTTTTAGACGTTTTATCTGCACATTTCTTCTGGAAGTCTGATTGAAAATATATAAGACCATTTCACTTACCCTTTATGTCTCATAACTTCTCTATCATATTTTATGTCTCCTTGTCTCTGTATGTCATAATATGGATAATTTCTCCTGAATCTGTTTTACAATTAACTAGTTATCTTTCAGCTGTTTCAAATCTGTGATTAAAACTATTCCCTGAATTTTTAATTTCAATTATTGTCTCTTTATTTCTAAAATTTCTACTTTATGTCAAATCTGCTGTTGTTTTTTTATGGAGTCCCATTCCATAGATGATTTCAAGCTTTTATTTTAATTTATTTAAAACACAGTATAGGTAATTATTTAATAAACTATATCTGATAATTCTAGTATCTTGTGCCTTTGCAAAACTATAATACATCTATTGCTTTGTTTGTTTCTGTACTGGTTCTTACTTATGGTTTATTGTTTTTTTGTTATTTTTGACTGTGAACTGCTTTGCTTACTTGAAAAATTATTTCTGAGCCTTCTTCAAGGCTAGAATAATAGTGCATTACTCCAGAGAGTTTTGATATTTGTGTCTTCAATTTTAATCTATGTGGTTTGAAAACATTTTTTAATACAGTTCCATGAATTTAGATTGTTAGTATGTGCTTGAGATAATGTGTGGGGACAAATTCTCAAAGACTATTTATTCAGTACCAAGGCAGATTTCTAAATGGCCTCCTTCAGGGAAGAAGAGGCACAGGTTTATTTGGAGGCATTAGGCAAAGCAGGTTTATTTCTCCTTGAATCCCAGCTTCATAAGCATGTGTTGCTAGGAAGATACTCTTCTTGGGAAAGCTTGAGCTTGGTTTTCTGTCTTCCACATTCTGTATTTTAATCCGGTTTGCCCAATACTCTCCAGGAAAAAGGAGCTCTGAAGGTCCCCTTAATTCTCTGGGTTCCTGACTTTACATAGATTTTGACTAGAAAATCTCTTCCCATATTATCAGCTTGTTTGTGTTTTTAATATAATATATTTTATATAGAACGTTAAATATTTTTAGGATATTTTATTCAAATAACCTAACCTGTCATACTACTTTCTGAACTTTTCTTATTTTTTGACACCTTAGATATGTTGGGGTAATCTCAGTGCTGTGGGTCAAGTGAAGCACAGGGTCTCACAGGAAAGGACGATGTTTTACATGGATTGCATTATTTCTAGCAATTAGGCCTAGAAAGAAATTCATGTCCCTGATCTTTAAGGTAAGTTTTATGATTATTTTTATGATAATGAAAACAACATAAATTCATTTCGACAAAAATATAGGAAACAAAATAAAATAAATGAGAAAATTATTAAACACCC
>NW_012149841.1:4934878-4997154 GCF_000956105.1 Propithecus coquereli | reverse complement strand
ATACATGTATACATTGTGGAATAATTAAATCAGGATAATTAACATATCCATTACTTCACATATTTATCATTTCTTTGTGGTGAGAACATTTAAAATCTACTCTTTTAGCAATTTTGAAATGTGCAATATATTATTATTAACTATAGTCACCAAGCTGTGCAATAGATCTCTACAGAGTATTCCTCTAACTGAAGCTTGTACCCTTTGACTAACATCTCCTCTTTCCCCACCCACCCCTACTCCCCCAGCTCTGGTAACCACCTTTCTACCCTCTAATTCTATGAGTTTGACTTTTTTAGATTCCAAATATAAGTGAGATCATGGGTGTTTGTCTTTCTGTGCCTGATTGTTGATTTTTTTTTTTTTTAGATACTTACAGGGCTCTTGATACATTCTGGCCTATTAAAATCTATTCCAAAGCTAAATGGCAATAATTTGTTATATGGGAATAATAGTACCTTATGAGAATTAAATATGACAATCTAGATAAAATCCCAGATATCTGGCTCATGTGAGGTACCAAAAACTGTGTCCCCACAGCATTGCTGTTATTTTAATTTCTGCTAACATGGTTGTGCAGCTGTCATCAAAAAAGTCCAATGTGATGAGATTCCAGTGTCTAAATCACCCTTTTTTCCTGGTCCACCTTTCATCTCCACTTCACTGATCCATTCTCATCCTCTCTAATCATTTACACTATTAGTACAATTTTTTTAAAACAAAAATCATACATTTGGAAATTATTCTTTCTACAGATCAGGACGCTATCTTTAGCTTGAAATTAAACAATATGAATTGATTTATTTGGGGTTATTAATACATAAAATATTGCATTACAGATTGCAAAGAATGATGGAAGAAGCCAAAGAAAATGGGTTCTCAGTACCAGCCCCACTGCTAACCTGCTGGCCGGTTCTGGACGAGTCACCCCATCTTGTCATCTGTACTGTGGGAAAATCATAACACTTGTCCTGGTGGCCACTTGGGGTTGTTGTAAGAATCAGACTCGCTCTGGCTGAGAACGTGCTCTAAGTGCACACAGACAGGGCGTGCACGTGTGAGGTGCAATGTACAGGAGCCAGGGGCTCAACTCCTGGGAACATGTCTCTCGACTGTATTCCCAGCTGCTTTTTCCTTCTTTTGGTGATTGTGAGCAGAGCCCTTGAGGTTTGAAAAGCTCTGTTAGCCCATGAGTGCAAAAAGATGAGAGAGAAATGATAATATTTTTTTCTCCATAGGGAACTTCCAGCATCTCTGAGGAAACAGAATTTCTTTTGATCACAAAAGAACAGAAAAGGATATTAACCATGGAGTGTCCACCAGTGTTTCTGTGCATCGGCCCTTGGAGGGGCCAAGGGGCCTTGGTCAGAGAGAGAAGGCTGGAAGTAAGTGTATGAGGAAGTAAGGGTACGAGTGTGTGTGGGGAGGGGATCACTTGCTTGCATCAGTCTCGGGCCCAGACCAGATCTCCTATCTGGTGGGCTGCACCACAACTCACAATGTCTTCCCAGAGGTAAAGAGAGAACAGACCAGTCTGGAGGTTGTAAAACAAAGCAGATATCAGAGCTGCTTACAAAGTCCAATGCCAACAGGGCCAGGCAGGTAAATGCGTGTGAGCCGGGTAAATAGGAGAGTGTGTACTGTACCGAAGGTGATCAGCCACACTCAGGTGCGGCCTCTTGTTGCCTTATTGGATAGTGAGAAAATGTGTGTGTGTGCGCGCGCTTGGGGTGCGTTGGTAGTGCTTGGCAGTAGGGGAAGGCTTGGACCATCAGAGCATCTGTGAGGACAGAAATAGAGTCATCAGTGATACACAACCACTTCTTAGCCCCAATTAGGATGACTCTCTGCACTGGATCCCTCCGGGAGCTGCCTCTGTCTGAACAGTGCCACCACAGTGTCACCAAGAGTTAATACCTTTCCCAGGCTCCAACGTGTCTCCCTCTGGGTGTTATAGGGCAAATTTGTAGAAAGAATAATTTCCTCAGAGCCAAATGCATGCCTCTGTTTCAAAGGGACTCCCCAGGCCAACCCTGATGGGGCCAAAAAAAACACTCCTGAGAGCTGAATGTGCTCTGAGACTGCCAGTTTGAGTCTTCTCCTCTTAAGGAAAGGAAATCTGTTCAAAATCAGCTTCTGAGTCAATGCTTTACCCTTATTTCAAACAGTTATTTTCGCTTCCTTCCTTTCTCTCTCATTTTATTCTTCCTTTTTTTTTTTTCTTTTTGAGAGAATAAGTTTTCCTTCCTTCTCATGTCTCCTAATCCTGAATGAATAGCTGTCGTCCTGGATAGCCTACACTGAACTGCACTGAAGACACAGAAGCTGTCGCTCTTACAGGGAGTGGGACAGGCTAATTTTTGGCATAGGAAGGAAAAGATGAAGCTGGAAATAATTTGTTTTGAGTGACTCTAACTGTCAAAGTCTCTCACATACTTCGATACTTCAGAAATGATCGCTAACCTCATCTTATACCCTGAAGTCATGGCTGCTGACAGCAGTGTTTGGAATGCAGGGACTGCAGAGAACGGCTCTGCCGCTGTGCCCTTGTCCTCTCCTGGAAGAAGGGAGGGAGTCACCCCATGAGTGCCCTGCAGAACTGGCCAAAGACAAACACTAGCCAAGCACATGGCCAAACTGTCACTGGCCTTTGGGGCATCTCAGAGTGAGGTTTGTTGGCAACTTGTAGAGCACTGGGACTCTATTCCCAGCGTCAGCCCTCAGGGTGCACAGGTCACGATGTCATCTCAGACTTTACCCTCTGACCATTGAGAAAACGTCTCTGGTTAGTGCCAGAGATAGGCCCATCCAACTTTATGGAAGTAGCAGTAATTAAGCATAAACACACCTCCTTCTCCCAGACGCTCGCTGCTTTGTTTACAGATTAAATCTCAGGATGTGTATATTCGATGTTCTTATTCCAGGATATTAATGGCAAAATGAACTTGTCTGGTGATACCTCCGTCACATTAATGTCTGATGGACGGTTCCAATGTGAAAGGTGCGTTGAGACGTGCTGAGGGCTCTGCATGCGTGAGTCAGAGGCTACAGGCTGGAATGTGAACTTGTTTAGAGTGAACCAAATGGAGTCGATTTAACCCTGCAGGAGTCGAGTCTTCCTAAATACCACAGCCCCAGAAGGCAGAGTCTTGATAAATAGAATGAAATCTGCAAAATATTTATCCTGTGTTTCTTAATCTGCTTAATGTAGTCTAGCAGCATTGCTAGGAAGCTTTTGTGGGTTTTAACCATTATCTCGAAATTTATAGTTAGTTCAGAGGTCAACTAGTGACACAGCTTTGCAGGTTCCTAAAGCCTGTTTAAATCTTCCAGAGGTATCTGGGTCATCTCTTGCCTGGAGAAATCTGGAGAGAATTCTCACAGAAGGCAATGGGCGTGACTAGGCTACGGAGCAATCTCTTGGATTTTTGCACATTTAGCAAACTCCATACTGTGCCCATCACTGAGCTAGGCAAAGAAAAGGAGGAACACATTTTTTGGTTCTGGAGATTGTACGACCTGATTGGGAGGTGAGATGGACTCAGAGGAGACAAACAGAGAACGAAATGGAGCAATTAAACCAAATGTCCAGGGGTATGGTATAAGACACAGCCAGACATTGAAGGGACCAATAAGATGAATCAGTGTTCTTTCTCCCCCATCACAGGGGAAATTGGCAACCTCAAAATATGAGCCTCGAATGACTCCAGTTGAGAACACAGCAAAAGACATAGCCTGGGCCGGGTGCGGTGGCTCACGCCTGTAATCCTAGCACTCTGGGAGGCCGAGGTGGGCGGATTGTTTGAACTCAGGAGTTCGAAATCAGCCTGAGCAAGAGCGAGACCCCGTCTCTACTAAAAATAGAAAGAAATTAATCGAATAACTAAAAAAATACATAGAAAAAATTAGCCGGGCATGGTGGCGCATGCTTGTAGTCCCAGCTACTTGGGAGGCTGAGGCAGTAGGATTGCTTGAGCCCAGGAGTTTGAGGTTGCTGTGAGCTAGGCTGACCCCATGGCACCCTAGCCCAGGCAACAAAGTGAGACTCTGTCTCAAAAAAAAAAAAAGACATAGCCTGCAAAAGCATTTGTGTCTTTTCTCATATCATTTTGGGCACATGTGTGGTGCCAGGGGTGGCTGGGAAAGGAGAGTAAGCACAAGTGGATTCCCTCCTCCCTCCACCCTGTCCCTTCTTTTGCCTTCCATTCTTGCCACACATCCTACCCACAACCCTCTAGAGATGACAGAAGCTGCAGAGGTGAGGAAAGAGGGCAGGCCTGAGATGCCTCTGTGATTTATGCTGCCTGAGTCATCCTTATACATCAAGAATCTGCCTTTCCTGCCGCCTTGGTGAGGACATGGTAAATCCTCCAGGTCTTGCTGAGAATACTCCAGAGTCCGAAAGTCCAATCCAGATGCCTAAAACGGGTAGGAAAGGATAGTTCTGATGAAAAAGTTTAATTTTAAAAATTGTTATGAAAAGAAAACTTTATAGTGTCCTAAATCTGGCTTTATAACTAGGAGAAACAAACCTTAGGTACATGTGGATATTTATACAATTCTAGTCATTTTCAGAATATTTAACTAAATATGGAACTGCTTTAAAAAGTACATTTTTTTGGTGAGAGTAAGTTTCTTTGTCTCATGGACATGTAAGAAAATAACAAAAATATTTCAGTTTTTTAAAAACCCATTCCAGTAGAAGCAGTAAGAAAGGAGACACTGGCTTCATGCCCAGTTCAGTGGCCATGAATCCAGCCAATGCTTACTGAGTGCCCCTTCCTGCCGAACACAATGTCAGGTACTAAGGACAAAGGCGGGAATCAGACATGGTCCCTGCCCTTTGAAACTTACTTGCTTTTCAAGTGGCTGTAACTGAGGAGCATTCTCTATGGGCATCTCTTTTGCAGGACAAAGAGTTCCCCAGGAAACACTGTATGTGTCTTCCATCCCTGCTCCTTCATGACTCATACTAAAAACTTCTAGGCTGTATTCAGTTTGAGGAAAAAAAAAAAAAAAAAGAAAGAAAGAAAGAAAAATGAGAAGTAAATACATTTGACAATAGATTTGAGATCATAAACCTTGGGATTCTTTTTATAATACCACGCACTTCAAAATCAGGCAGTAATTTTTATCCGACATAGATTTAAAGGTAGCTCAAAGAAAACACAGGATTAACTGTAAGTAGTGGGATAGTGAGCATGAGCCAGGCTTCCAAATAAACACATCAGAGACTTGGTCTAAAAAAAGACAGAACACAAATAACCTCCTCTTGATGTACCTACAGTTTCATTTAACTGTTCCCAGGTCATGAACTAATTTGCCAAAAAGAGGTTAACTCCAGTGCAACAAGGCAGCATTTCAGGAAACAGGTTTTGCGTATATTGCCTTGGAGGCTGGGCCGCTTGCCTGTGCAATGGCTCTCGGATGAGCACTTTTTAAAACCCTTTAGTGTAAGTTAGTGAATGGGCAATGCTTTAGGACGTTGGAGAATATGGGCTTTAACTCACATGGGCTTGGCTTTTACTCAAAAGCTGATATCTCTAAACCAAAAAATTAGCCTAAATAAATTTGTCTGGAGTGGCTGTGTGACCTTGGACAGCCCCCTTCCCCTCTGTAGGGTAGGTGTCCCCCCTGTGAAATGAGGAGCTTAGATGAGCTGCTCTTCCGAATCCCTCCCGGTACACAGAGGCCCTTCCCCAAGGACTCAACACAGGAAGGCTGGCCTCTGCCCCCAGAAGCTTCCAGCTGAAGGAGAACAGTGAAAGAGCCAAAGTCCTCGGAGCTCAGCTGGAGGGTGATTTCCACGCGTGCTAATCTTTCGGAACCCTGGGACTTGGGGATGAGCAGCGGCATTATATCATTTCCAGGCAAAGACCTAAGTTCTCCTGTCAGTTCGCATGGTCTGTCCTCGCATTTTGCACTTCATCATTCGCTGCCTCATTTGACCTAACTCAGTGAATCTCCTGATTTTAATGTGTGTAGAAGTTACTTGTTTGGGGATTTTACAAAGCACGCACACATTTCTAGGCCTTGCTTCCGGCAATTCTCATTCATGACGCCTGGGCTGGGGCCAGGAAAGAGGCATGTTCCACAAGCGCCCAAGAGATTTCCATGTGGTGGTGATCCCGGGACCATGCATTGAGGAACACTGATCTAACCGTTCTGCATTGGGGTGGGTCTCCCTCACAGACTCAGGCTCCTGGGAGCCAGGGACCCCTCTGACATTGCAATGTCACAGAGCCCATGGAAAGGGACATGCCCCATAGTCAATCAAAATTCAACAAGCAAATGAATCAATGAATGAACAAGGCACATATAATAGGAAAGGTTACTGTCACCATGTACTGTCAAACCCCGAATTCACAGAGAACTCTTCAGGCAGTGCTTGAGAAATCAAGGTGAGTGGGAGAGGTGGTTTAAGACAGGCTCTAAAGCTGGGTGTCCAGTGAGCCCCCAGAAACAGTAGGATCCTTGCCAGGGGATGTTTCTTCTCTAGCAAACACATTTGTCCAGCGGGAGTCCCTAAACCTCCACTGTATTTTAAGCTGCGTCCCTCAAAATGTCAAAAGTAGGATTAAAGAGTAAATGATTGTCAGTTCACCCCTGTTCTTCTGGTACTGCGCGGAGCATCGCAGGCTGTTTGGAAGATGCGGGACAGCGAGGGCGGGAAGGAGCTGGGGACGGTCTTTAAATGTAACTGAATAGAGTGTGCAGAGAACGAGGAGCTCCGGTGTGTCTTGGGGGGATAAAGCAGTTCACAGGCTGCTACTTTTTTGTGACATAGCTTTTATGGGGGGAGAGCCAGAATATTAAGCTCATTGCTTCCAGATGGGGAGGTTGGACAAGACAGAGAGGCCTTGGCTCTGAAATCCTGGACGCTGTGGTGCGATATGGTTGTGACATATTGAAGTAATCGAGATAGAAGATCTGGCTTTAGCCAAGGCTGTCAGATAGATACTTTTTAAAACATTACATGGTTTGTAACAAGGTATTGTGTATCCTCCCCAAAATCCTGCCGCCTCAGTCTCTGGGAAGGCGGTCGGGGGAAAAAGTGTGCTTATTTTGCTTGCGTTACTAAAGCTCCTTTTGTATATGAGGAATTTGGCATCTCCGGGTCGGGAGCGGCTGAGCCAACGGTGTCCGATGCACTTGTAACGTAGATCATGCTAGTGACTTGCTAAGTAAGTCCAGGTGTTTGCATAAGAAGCAGGGTCCTAAGCACTCCCTTATTTGAGCCCTGAAGCAATCGTGGCTCAGCGCCTCAAATGAGCCTCAAATCTGTTTAATAAATCATCTGTCTATTTATAGAGTTAATCCAGGGAGAAATCCTTGGTGTTGTCTGGTGGGGCTTCTTCCAGCAGAGGGCACCCGACGCCTGCCTCATACGGCCAGGGCGGCTCTGGAAACGGCAGGCTCCAGTTCTTTCCTTCCTGTCTGAGCTTCAGGCCCAGGGCGGCATACATATGGATCAAAGCAGGTGGGGATAGGTAAGTGCACCCGGACCCCTCCACGCACGAGGAGAGGAGATCCCTTCTCCGGTGTCCACAGTGAGACCTTCGTTCGGGGTCGGCCTGCCCGTGCACACTGCGGAGAGGGAGAGAAGGTCCGGCTGCACTTGGAAACCCCGGGTTTGCCATGCGTTGGCTTACTTGTAATTCTCTTAGTCAGGGAACACGCCCCTTCCTTGGCTAACTTCACACCTGAGAACATGTCGGGGCATCCCTGTGGGCCTGGTGTCTGCTTCGCATTTCAAAGGCTGGGAACTGCTAAGCTTGTATTTTGATTAAAATTTTGTATTAGATTTCCCCCCTTTCAATGTAATTTCAGGATATTTAATTTCAACCAATCATCTGAGAGGAAGGGGGGAGGGGGTATTTGATGTGAAACAGCACACAGGAAAGCCAGCCAAGTTAGAAAATAGAGCAGCTTGGGGCTGTGTCAATGTGACAAGTGAAATCTCTTTTGTTCTCCCAGGCAAGGTCTGAAACCAAAGCCCCTCAAGGACAGGAGATCTGGTTCTGGGCTGGGAATCAAGAGGACCAGTCCTCTGGAGAGGCTGCCCTGCTACCTTTGTGGCCTTGGGCAAGTCCTTGAAAGTTTCCTGGATTCAGCCACCTGGTTGGGCTCTGGGGAGAGAAATGCCTCCTGTTTGCCACTGGCTGTGGGATTTGGAAAGAAAAACAGCAGAGTCCTTGGAAAAGCCAATCTTGGGAGACCCGAGGTGGACATTTGTTACAACATCCTAGCTTTAAAGTGACTCAAATTTCAGGGTATGGAGGTTACACTAGGGTGAAAAAGGAACATTCATCAAGCGTTAGCTCCCCTCAGTGTGGCTAGAGGCCACTTATTCAAACGCCTTCGGGGCCAGGCAGGCAATGCAAATGTAATGATGGGGGCGTGCCTGGCCAAGAGCAGGTGTGCAATAAATATTTGTTGTTTGTTGACTGAATGAATGAATTAAAGTGGGTCTGGTATAAGACAACAGGGAACAGTGTGAACCATGTCAAACTGGAAGGTACATGCCCTGCCTTTGATGTTCAAATTATTGCTTTTTAAATCACTATTTTAAATACCTTCTGGCTCTCGAGCTACCTATTAGTATCTCTGTATCCACTTTTATACATTTTAGGCCCACTTAAAAGACCAAGAAAGGAGGAAAATAAATTTGGTAGTATAAGAAGTCCTAAATCTGCCCAGTTAATCCTGAATTTAATATCCTATCTTTGCTCATAAATACAGTTCCATTTGTCATTCTACTTAACCACTTTGAATTAGGCAAATACAGTCACTTTGGAAATAGAATGTGCGCCTGGTACCGTAGAGAATGAAGGATCGTAGCAATACTCTCTATCACAGCCCTCTGTAGGGATGACAGACTACATCATCTCCTCCAAGGAAAGCCCCTTCAGCAAAACCATGAGGTTATGATGGAGCCGGGAAAGCTGGCCTGAGCTTAGACCTAGTCACAGAACTGGGCTTCGGTTCCCTAAAGTGGGGGATTATACTCCCCCAGTCCTTTGCTTCACAGAGCTGTTTGTGAGGCTCTATGAGTAATGTCAGGTGAAAGGGCTTTGTCAGTTGCAGTGTTTTGAATAAATATAAAGAGTTCAAAGTACCCAGTTTGCGGGCAGAAACCGAAGGAATTGTCCTCAAACTGGATCATTAGATCCCTTAAATTGCTTGGATTGTTGGTATGGTTCTCTCTAGAGTTGAATATAATTCCTCCCTTGATGGGTCAACCTTTATTTTTCCCCAGCGCTGTTTCTGACTTGAGCTAACGAGTCTGAAGCTCATGTTTTGCATGTTACCTCTAACCCTCACTCAGTGCTCACCTGCAGCTCTGTGATGCCCTTAGAATGGTGTGATCCTTGGGGCCAGACACTCCACAGGTTGCACTCTGCCACCTCCAAATCCCCACCCTGGGTCTCATTCTCAGTCGTCTGTTGGTTCTACTTCTGCTGTTTCTGCATTGATGTCACGGGTATTTGGTTGCAGATTTCCTCCATTGCGTTTCAGGTACATGTGCAGCATGCTTTCTTCGTGGATCCAAGGGCGCCTAGGAGTGCTCACAAGCAGGTCAAGTGGAGGGGGTGGCAGAGCCTAGCTATTTCTGCCAGAGCCCAGCACTACTCGCTGCTCTGGTGGAGGCAGATGCTTCGAGTTATGTTTCCAATAAGAGGCACGGATTTGCACTGCCTAATGATCAAAGTCAGACTCCTAAGCCTGGAATTCGAGGCTCTCCAAATCTGGCAGTATCTTTCCTGCTTTCTCCTCCTCCCCTTCCTTATGGGCACCCCAGGCTTCAGGCACCACCCCCCTTCCACGTACACATCCCACATTTTCACATATCAAGCCTTTATACATATAAATTCTTCCACCTAAATTTGTTTTCTCTTGAATGCCTGCTGCTACAATCATGACCATTTTTAGGGAGAAATACTTATCTACCCCTCATATTCCCACAGGTGGAGCATTTCACTACCCTCTTTAGGAGGAGAAAGGATGCAGGAATATTTTCAGCTCCTCTGTCCATCTTTTACTCATTCTTCCCAAGGGAAGAGGAGTGACTGGGACCAGGACCTGAGCATACTGGGCTTGGCCACAACCTCCCTGCCCCTCTGCAGGGCTCCTCCTGCCTGCAGATCAAGGGCTTCTTGACTGGTTCTCACTTACTTTCTGCCTATAGCCAGGGCTTAGGGCTGCCTTCTAGGGGCAGTCATGAGGCCCCATTCTCCATGCATGTCTTTCCACTGGGGGAGGGCTGGCATGAAGGAGTGACACCCCCTTTAGTACACAGGGTAAGAATGTCTGATTGGGACCTGACCCTGCCCTCACAAGGGTCATCCAGGGCTTAGACTGTAAGAACAGGGGGAAAGGCATGTTCTACCATCCGGAGTTACCAGCTGATGGTTTGATCTCCTTGCATCTGACTGTATCACTCATACTGAATTGTTTCTGAATCCAAAGGAAGAAGAAAGAAGTTCTTATTTATATCCTCTAACCTCAACACCTAAAGACTACTTCTTTAAAGAAGTCTACTCTGACTCCCTTGCCAAACGTGATCGTTCCCTGTTCTCTTCGTCACATGTCTCCTATAGAATTTCAGTTGTGCTTCATGAGTTCATCTTTTTGTTCAACACATATTTACAGGTGTTTGAAGAGCTGTGATATTTTTTGCACTTAGGATGTGATGAGAAGTCACATTTAAAATTGTGATTTCCTCTGAAAATTCAATTCTTGGCAATAGTATGGTATAATGAGAACAAAATTGGACAGAGGTCTTGGATTGAGGTCTCAGATTGAGGCTCATAAACTATTGCAAGCCTATTAGATTACAGCCATGGTGCTAGGTGCTTTTTAAGACAGAATCTTGAGATGGTTGGGTAACTTTATCTCCTTTTTTATAATGAAGACTACTGAAGCTCAAAGACAAAACAAACAAACGATAGCAAAAACAACAACAAAGAAACCATGATCAGCTCAGAGTCATGTCACCAATAGTTGGTTGAGCCTGGGCTCAGATCCAAGGCTCTTGACTTTGAATACTCTGTTCCGTCTGCTTTCTCACACACACTCACTCTGTGCCTCTTGTAGTCCCTGTGCAGATACGAGTAACCTTTAAAATAGATCTGTAACAATATAAGGCGATAAATTATAAATACCAAAACAAGTTCTCTAGTCTGTGAGTACACTAAGGATCCCACGAAGAGCTGATCTCCACAGCCAGGTATCTTTATGGCCGACTTCATGGAAAAGGCAGGGTTGAGGTGAACCCTGGAGGGAGAATTCTTGGGTAGGTGCAGAGGACTGGGAAGGACATTTTAGGCAGAAGATCCCATAGAAACAAAGAAACAGAGGCTAGATAGAGCAAGAGCAATTCAGGACACAATGAATTTACTACTCTGGCCTGACCCAAGGTTGATATCTGGATGAGATGGGAGGTAAGGTTAGAAAGGAAAATTAAGTCTTTACTTGATAGGACAGTGGTTTTCAGTTTAGGATGAATCATAGTGTCTCCATTTTGAAAATGCGTATCATCAGTCCTCAGATGGGGTGAAACATACAGAATGTCAGGGATGAGGTGGCACTTATTATTATTTTAAAAAATCCTCCATTTGTGATTCTGATGCTCATTAAAGGCTGAGGATCATCGGGCAAGCCCATGAGGCATCCTCAGAGCCCTGGGTTTAGAGTCAGGATTCCTAGATTTCACCTTTGGCTTTGCCATCCAAAATGCCAAGTTGAGGCAGGTTACTCTCTGCACCTCGATTTTCTAATTTTTAAGATTGGAGCAATAATAGGACTGCCTACCACCCTCAAAAGCATGTCAGGATGAGAAAGCAAAATGTTATATTTGAAAGCCCCAGCACAGATGTGACCCACAGGAAAAGTCAGGTAGCTGTGAGCTGAGTCTCTCCGTGGGGAGGTGCTGACGGCTGCTGACAAAAGTGCTGGGGGCCGGAAGGGCACCCAGAGGGAAGAGACACTCAGAGATTGGAGGGTGCTGGGCAGCGGCTAAGGCAATGATTCGGGTGTGAGCTGACGGAGCCCAGTAATGGTGAGGTCTTGAGGACATGTGTGTGGCCACAGGCCAGGAGGACTCGGATTCTCTGTGGGTGAAAGGCAAGGCAGGATCCACACCTAACACTGGACTAGGAAGCTGAAATAGCTGGAGGGCAGTGGAACAGAAAGTGTTTTTTTAAAAGAAAGCCTGCTCTTTCAATACAAACTCAGAAAGAGCTTTGCTGGGAAAAGATGTCAGATGGTTTACCAGGATATTGACAACGATCCCAAAGAAATGTTGGATATAGAAGTACCAAGAAAGGGACTGTCGGGCAGGAGGTCCTGGGGTTTCTGGCTTCACAATCTTCCAGCAGGTGGAGAAAGGGCAGGGAACCAAAACCCAGGAAGTTAAAAATAATAATAACATAAGGCCGACCTCCCATCTCAGTCTGACCTGGGCCTCTGGAGCAATTTCCTCTGACCCCTAAAGAGTCACCACACCCTGCGGTGGGGGTAGGGGGCTCCCGCTCCCCTTCCTCCTCTTCTGGCAGCTACAGGACCCATCATCTCATGAACTTTCCCCCATCCCTTGGAGATAAGTATTTCCTTATGGTAATAACTGTTATTCTCATTTTACAGCTGGAGAAGGGGAGACAGAGGGATGCCCCATAAAACAGAAAGCACAAGGAAAGGTCTCTGAGCATTTTTAAACCCGAGGTAGCAGAGATCAGCGCTGGGGGAAGGAACAGTTGCTGTGGGTTTGGTGCGTTGTAAAATTTTGTTCGATTTCTTGGGGGGGAGGGGGTGGTAGATAGTTTCTTTTTATTTTCATACGCCTATAAAAAAAAGATCAGGTTTCAGAAAATAATGGAGTGCAACCTAATTTTGCATACAAGGAAACTGAGGTCCAAAGAGAGAACTTGTTAAATGGGCTCTGATAGGAGACACTGAAGCCCCCTGAGACACTGAAGCTCTCCCAGTTGCATTTATGTCATGTTGCCGGCCCCCTAAACTGTTCACATGCTCTATGGGCTGATGCTCCCAGCAAAGGCACATCCAAGAACAACACTGCCTTTCCTCAAGGTCATTGCGAGAGCCTGGCTGGAGGCTGGACTTTTCTGCAAAGTTTGAGAAACATATTGAAATTATCAAGGTTTGGAACATGGTGGTGATTTGCACTGAGTTTCCACCGCCTTATGGAGTTCCTAGACTTCAGTATTCAAGGTTTAGCCAGTCAGTTGTATTTGCCCCATGAGGAGCCCTGCAATCTTAGGCCAGTCCCCCAGGCCCGGGGTGAGGATTCTGGGAGGTATGGGAGAGATGCTGGCTCCACAGACTCCCAACGACTGACCAGGGAGATGCGGTTCTGAGAAACCTCCCTGGACCTAGCGCCAGCATGGGCCCTGGTCCCTGCATTGGGAGGGCACAGGTCGAGGCAGCCTGGATGGCCGCTCTCAGAATGTCTCTCCAGGCAGGAAGACAGGCCATCAACACAGAGCTGTAGGCCTGGGCTACAAGAATCTCCACGGAGGTCAGTACAGGGCAGGCACTGATCCATTGCTGGAGACTTCACACAACTACAAATTTGAATATTTCAAAACTGACTTCCTTATAGGCATAGATTTAAGAAAGAAAGATGAATTTTGAGATGTGTAAATATATAAATACTATAAAAACCTGTAGATTTTTCTTTTGTCTTACATTTGATCTTACTTTTAGAATAATAAATATGGAATATGTTAATGAAGACTTTTGGGAAATTTAGAGATGTCTGTTTAATAGCGGTTTTTATTTTCTAGAGCTTATCTCTAATGTTTTCCTAAATCGACTCTAAATCAACTGCTTCAATTATTCTGGCAGATATTTGGTCATCTTCATACTATTTTATCACATCTAACATTATTTCTTAATGTTTATAGTCTTGGAAATATTTTTCAGCAAAAGCACTATCTCCTCTACTTAATGCACCCTTGGATGACACTGATATGAGATATAGAAAAACAATTTAAATTATAAGAACACTGAGTAATGAAAAAAATGACAGCAAAAGTGCCCCCCACCCCAAGACACATACTTCTTTGGGTAAACAACAGAGTGGGCAGTGACAGGTTTGTGTGTGCTAAGAAATAAAGCACTGCCACGGGGGCAATATGGAAACACAGTTTACAACTAACTCGCCACTCTTGATCATTATGCAATTCTCATTAGTTTTTGTAGATTTTGAAGACTTCAGTTATTTCACATTTTGAACATTTCGTGGACTGTTTTTAAATTTATCTAACTTTCTACCATACTGTACAAAGTACAGAATAATATAGACGCTCAGAGGAGGGAGTAGGGGGAAAAATTAGAATCAGGATTTAAACTCAGAACTTTTGCTTCTGGACAATTTCACATAAGATTCACCAAACAAAGTAGCTCCTCAAGATGCCCCACTCTGACATTCTTGGCTCATTCAGCCTGCCAGATTGCCTCCTGCAGGGAAAATCACTGCCGAGAAGACACCGAGTTATGCACATTTATTATATTCAGTTCTCATGACAATAACATGATGCCAATATTTTTATAGTTAGGTGCCCATAGAATATGTGTGCCTTTTCCCCCAATCTATAATCTCTCAAAAATTGTGGCCTCTTGAGTCCTAGCTGCTTCAGCAGTTTCACACTCCAGTGTTTGCCCAGAACTTTAAGATTGCCTCTTAACAGGTGTCCTTCTCAGGCTTCCCAGCCCCTAGCACCAAGAACTGGCCAATGCATCAGATCAAAGCAGCATTCAGAAAATTGGGCACACAAGTCTGTCTCATAAGTCCTGGCTGCCTCAGTAGCTCTCTGCCACCTTCAAGAAGATTTTTTAAATTTTATTGTATCTGCTTTTCTTATTGTTCTCAGCTAGCTCAGTGGTTTGCTATAGCTACTGCATCATAACCAGAAGTGGAAGTCAACATTTGTTTCTGAGATTTGTATATATAGATCAGGGTCATTCTTTTTAACAGCTGAATAGAATTTATATATATGTGTGTGTGTGTGTGTGTGTGTGCATGTGTGTATATATAAAATATATATTGTGTTTATTTAAAGATGGATATTTGAGTGTTTTCCAATTTTTCACTATTAAGAACAATGCTGCAATGAATATTCTTACACATTTTTTGTGTGCATCTTTGTGAGTCACTCTAAAATACACTCTGAAAGTGGGATTGCAGACCCATAGAGGAGATTCACTTTTAATTTCATTATATATTGCCAAATTGCTTTTGACAGTAGATGAAACACTTTACATTTTCACCAGTAGCATGTGAATGTTTGTGTTTAGCATTAGCTTTGATAATGTTTGATTGTGAAACCATTTAATTTTTGCTCGTCATATGGAAATGGACTTGTATGTTCTTATTTTGGGTTCTCCAGCTCATTGTATTTCAGGGTTCCTCTTCCGGAAGTGCCTATTGACATCTTTGGTCCTTTCTTTAATTACGTTTTTTGTCTCTTCCTTATGAATATATTCTTTATACAATCTAAACACTAATTAATCATTTGTCTGCTGTCTATGTGGCCAATCAATCCACAAGTATTCCACAAGTATTTATTAAGTGCCTTCTACATACAGTGCTAGGGCCATGGGGGTGCATGAGACAGATGGGGCCTCATTTCCATGAAGCGTATGTTCCTGTATAGGAAGACAGATCATCAAGTAAGCATAAAACTAGCAAAATAATATAGAATCGGAAGAAATGCTACAAAAGTAGGAAAGGGGACAGAGAGTTATGGTTGAGCGGGGGGCTACTCTAGGCTGGAGAGGTCATGGAAAGCCTCGAGTGGAGGCTTGGATGACGAAAGGCTCCGTGAAGAAGCTGAGAGGACGCTTCCTCACAGGCACAAGAATAAGGCCAAGGCCCTGAGGTGGCACCAGCTGGGTATTTAATGTTTTCTTTGCTGTGTGTCCATCCTCCAAAGGCCAAACTTTCCCTGATGAGTGCACTGCCCTGTGCTCTACAGGCCAGAATTATTGCTAGCTGGAGTCTGGGTTGTGGCAGGCAAGATATGCAGATTATTCTCTGGCACAATAGACTAGGTTTAACTCAAGCACCCTGGCCGTGGTAATAGCCAAAGAAGAAAGCCTGTCTTCCATAGCGTGCAGTTCATGCTATCTGGAGAGCATCCCGATGGAAGCAATGGGCACCCTGGATTCAGATTGTTCCTATTCATATCCTCCTGCCACTGTATTAGCTGTGAGACTCTAGAGCAAGTTCTCCAAACCCTCTGTGCTTCAACTTCTTCTTGTGTGAAATGGAGACTGTATCTGTAGCAGGAAGGCCTCTAAGATACCCCCAAGGATCTCTGCCTGTTGGTATGCATACCCTCGTGTAATTCCCTCCATGAAGAGGACCCAGTGAGGACCTATTGAGAATACAGCATAAATGATGGGACGTCACTTCCAAGATAAAGTTTTAAAAGACTGTCTCGCCGTCTCTCTCACTCTCTCTTGCTTGCTCTCTTGAAGAAGCAAGCCACCATATTGAGAGGGCACATTCTACCCAACTGCCAGCAAGAAACTGGGAAGTGCCATCGTCCAATGAGTGAGCTTGGAGGGGACCCTGCCCCAGTTGAATTGAGATGATTGTGAGCTGGCTGGCACCTTGACTGCAGCCTTGTGAGAAATCCTGAGCTGATGGACCCAGGTCAGTCGTGCCTGGATTCCTGAACCACAGAAATTGTGAGATAATAAACGTGTGTTATTTTAAACCAGTGTGATTTGGGGTAATTTATTATACAGCAATAAAACTAATATAATATCATGTGATTCCTGTGAGGCTGAAATTTCAGGCAGTGCCTGACTTATCGATGGTTCAACTTACAATTTTTTGACTTTACTGTGGTCTGAATGTAATACCAGTTTATGGGGTTACGTCCTGATAAATCCATTGTAAGTTGGACATATCATAGGTAGAAAGTGCACACTTTAGTAATCCCATCGTAAGTCCAGGAGCATTTGTAGTTAATATAAGTAAAGTCCTAAGAGCAGTGTGTGGCATATTGCAAAGGCTCCATAAATGTTGGGGGTGTTATCCTACTTACTGCAGAAGAGTTGGGCAACTTGTGCATTCACCAGAATCAAGGCTGATGACAAGTTCTGCCTCCCACAAATCCCCCCGGAAGCCCATTGGCTCATAGGTCTGACCCATGGCAGCAGTTCTTGCAGTTATAAATCTCAAGAGTGGCTTCTTTGGACAGGCTATCTTGAAAGCAACAGAGTGGTCTCATCCCTTAGTCCTATGCAAGAGGAAGGTAGAGATGGCCTAAGATTTTATTAATAGTTTCTTCCCTCTTCCCAAGACTCCAGCCAATCTCAGTTCTGATTTCCTCTAGGAAGGTTTTTCATACAGACTCCAATGAAGTCTCCTTCCTCTGAAAACCTTAGCTAATTTCATTATTACCACGATTTTGTATTTCCTTCTACCCCTGTGCGACACTAGCTACCTGAAGGGGATTCCACACATGCTTGGCTGGCATTCACTTCCGTGAGGATCTCTTTGGTGCCGATGTCCACTTTCTCTCAGTTAGCTCCTGTCCATTTGCTCTTCGGGCCTTCCCACCCTCACCCCTGGACTGCGTGACAGTGAGTAAGTGTGTCCTAAATTTTTGGCAGTGTAGTGGTAGTAGATGGTGAGTATGTTTCAGGTAGTGCTTACAGGTCTCAGGTAATACATGGAACCCATTTCATTAGTGAATCTGAAACGAGAAGTCCTGTTGCATGCTCCCCCTCATGTGAAATCCCTTCTAGCTTGTGGGCCCCAGGCTATGAATGGCTCAGTTCTTGGCTGCTGCTTTAACTGTGCCCACCAAGTAGTGAAGCATATTTTTTCTTCATCATTTTATCCAGGTCAGAAGCTTCTGAGAGTCAAAAGCCCCTGAAATTATTTGCTTTGTAACAATAAGAATTCCATATATTTGTATAGCACTTTACAGCGTGCAAGGTATTTGCTCACTGTGACGTCATACAGTCTCCAAAATAATGCTGGAAGATATAAATCATCAACCCCATTTCACAGATGACTCAAAGAAAGAAGTAGCCTTCCCAGGTTCATAAAGCTGAGAAGGGACAGGGTTGAGCATGAGTTCAGGTCTTTTGCATCTAGATGAATATTGGCATGGTTAATATTCAGTTTGAACTTTGTGCCAGGCCCCACATTGAGTTATTCCATATATACTAATTTTGGACACTGATGAGATAAGTATAGAGAGATTAACTAACTTGACCTGGGGTCTGCAGCCAGTGGAAGCAGAGCTCTGATTGGAACCCAGGTCTCTGGTTCTAGAGCCTTTGCTTTCGTCCACACACCATGCTGCTCCCAAATCCAAGCCCCTGAACTTCCCTCACACAATGTCAATGACCAGGCACCAGAGGGAGGAGGACACCTCCCCTCAGCCCCCTAAGCTAAGGTGACATTGCTCGTGGTCTGTCTTCAAGGAGCAGAGACACACTTCTCCCTGCTCACCTCCGTCCGGCCCACCTCCCCTCCCCTCAGATCCAGGCCCCTTCAGAGGGCTGGCCCCACTCTCTGGGCATTTTGCCTACTGAGGATAGAGAGCTGTGCCTGAGGAAAAGGAGTACGTTTTTAACAATAATAATTATGTCAACCTGGACATAGAAATCATTAGAAGGAGGTTTCATTTTCCCACAAAAGACCTCTACTTTGAAGAAGCTTGGAGAACCTTTGAATGTGCGACTTATCTAAGTAATCTTTATAATGATCCTTTTTCAATGAAATTAACTTAAAAATATCATTTGGCTATAAAGGAGTCTAGGGGAAAAAAAAACACCCATATGTAGAGCAAATGGGGTTCTTAGCCGAGCTCATAAAGTCTATTCATCAGCACAGAGATTAGGCTAGGCTGTGTGGGGCAGGGCTGGGCTGGGCAAGGAGATCTTTTGAAAGATTCTTTGGGAATGCAATACCAGCTAAGAAAGATCCTCTACCTGGTCAGGGGTGGGGCGGGGGGAGTTATCATGACATGGTCCCAGCCAAGCCCTAAGGGTCTCACTGCTGACTTTCAATAAAATTACCTGGGCTCGTGGGCTCCAGGCCTTCCATGTACAGCACAATCTAAGAGCTCTTATTCCGGGGTCAGAGGAAGCCAGGGTCGATTGAAACTGTGTGCTTTCTTCTCCTCTTGAGAGTAGCGAGAAGTCCATTCTCACTCTTGCAGTCAAAGTGATCCTTTTGAGTCAGATCAAATCACTGCTCTGCTCAAAATCCTGCAATGGCTCCCACTTCCCTTAATAGAAACCCAAGTCCTTACAAGAAGGACCAACTAGTCCTTCTACAGACAATTGGCCCGAGGTCCTTCTAAGTCCTAAATAGAAACCCAAGTCACCTAATGTGGCCCCATTAACCTCCAGTCGCCTCATCCCATATGCTCACCCTCATTCACTTCTCTCTAGCCACGCTGTCTCCTGGCTGCTGGTCCACAAACACCACCAGATGTAGCCGCCATGTCATAGCCCTTGAACTGCTGTTCCCTGGGCCTGACCAACTTGTTCACCTCCTTCATGTCTAAGCCTAAATGTCACCTCCTTAATGAGGCTCACTCTGTGAAACTACCACTATCTCTGCCTGCACCCCCTTAACCTTTCCCATCTTCTTAGTACATAACTGATTTATTCATTTTATTCTTTACTGATGTCCTTTCTCACCAGAATTCAAGTTACTTAGGATAGATTTTATTTGTTTGTTTTGATCATTAATGGATTCCACGGACCTAGCGTAGTGCTTCACATGTGGTAAGTGCTCAGTAAATTATGGCTGATTAATTAATGAGTTAATGCTTACAAGCCACTTCCTCACTGAGCCCCAGTTTTCTCTTCTCTAAATGGGAGTAACAATAGTACTGCAATGAGTAGCTGCTGCTGTTGCCTACTTGGTGTTCCTTGTACAGCTAATAAGAGATTCCTCCTTCTTAAATCTAATCCACATGGTTCCGATGGCACTAATTGAAGGCTGCTCTTGTCACCCAAGCTGGCTGGCCAATCAGGAAACACCAGTTCTCGGTGCATGGTGCTGCACAGATGGACATGTGTGCCAAGCAGAGCTGATCTATGAGATTAGGACAGTGTGCCCTGGGTGAAGGGCCATTCGGAGGTGCCTGTGCTGACAAGGCAACATGGGTGGGGGTTCTCAGCAGCTGTCTTGCAAACATAGGAAGGCAGCTTGCTTGAGGGTGAAGCCAGGCAGAGGCAAGCCAAGCAGAAGCAGTGTCCTGAAGAGAGAGCAGGCTGCGTGCTCTTTCTGAAAGTTTGTTCTAGCTGAGAGACAGCCAAGGCAAACAGGACCCTAGGAATGGATCAGAGAACTAATTTGGAGAGAGAAACTCAAGAAGCAGAAAGCAAGAAATGTTCCATCAGGATGCCATCCTTCAATGTTTGCTTGGCAAACTCTTGCTCATCCTTCAAAACCTCATTTGAGGATTTCTTCCTCCCCTAGATCCCCCAGGCTGAATAGATTATGTTTCTCTTTGTGCTCCATGGTACCTGGGTGAGACTCTATCAAATTCTTATTCTATAAATTGCAGTTATCCGTTGTATTCATTTGTTAGAACCGCCATAACTAAATAGCACAGACTGGATGGCGTAAATAACAGAAACTTATTTTCTCACAGCTCTGGAGGCCGGAAGTCCAAGATCAAGGTGTCGGCAGGGTTGGTTCCTTCTTTGGCTTCTCTCATGGGCTCCTTACTGTGTCTTTAGTCTTTTCATATGCATCCCTGGTGTCTCTTTGTGTGTCCAAGTATCCTCTTCTTAGAAAAACAGAAGTCAAATGACATTAGGGCCCACCCTAATGGCCTCATTTTAACTTACTTACCTTTGTAATGGCTCTATTTCCAAATGCAGTCACATTCTGAGGTTTGGGGCTAGGGCTTCAACATATGAATTTTGGAGGGACACAGTTCATCCTGTAACATCTATTTACCTATTTCCTCCACCAAGTTCCTAGAGGTCACATGGAAGCTGCTTAATAAATGTTTGATGAACAAAGGAATGAAAGAATGAGCAAGTGAATGGAAAACATTGTGCTGCCTCAGGGCAAGACAGAGCCTTCCTTTGTCCAAAGCAGTCACTTTCTAGTCCCTCCTTGGGTGTGTGTGGGAAGACTTTTGGTAGCTACCTCAAGTTTTCCAGAGAAGGATTCAACCTGAGGTTGCTGGAGTTCCTTCATCCCTGTTTTGAGGTGGGGCAGGTGCCAAAGGGATGCTTACCTGCCTGTGGCCAAGAATCGGACTCATTATTTTCATTAAAGTCTTCCTAGGCTCCACTGTTACTGACTTCCCACACCCAGTAAATTTCCTGAGCTATGAATTCTCCTAAAATAGCTATCACCCCCCTCAATTCTTGCAAGGCTAGCATAAATCCTGACTAGCTCTTGCTTGAACTGGAGTACCGGTCTCCTAACTGGCTTGTCTGTCCCCACCATCTCCATTTTCATATACCCTTGTCCTTGTGATAGCCACCTATCTAAATACAGAGCCATTCATTTGCTAAGAAAGTCTGTGCCATTCATCTGCTAAGAAAGTCCCAATGACTCTCACCTGTCTAAGAGTGCAGGTCACCTTTACAGTCCTTCAAATGACCTTGGGATCTGCGATGCTCATCGCATCCATCTCTTCATGGTCCTCTTTAGTCTCCACTCTTCTGCCATGCCAAGGCCACGTCTCTGCCTCCTCTGCATGCATTTGCCACACAGCCTGCAACACTTCTCTCCTTTCTTCCTGGGGGAACCCATGCTTCACAGGCCAACTCAAAATTACATGCTTAGCCAAAGCTCCCCCAACCACCAAGTTTGGTTGTCCTTTGAGCTCTTTATCAGAGACTCTATCATTTTGCATTATAGCTTTTTTTGGATGCATATATTTATCTACATCTGCTAGACTGTGAGTACTTTGATAGGAAAAAATCGGTCTTATTAACCAATGTATTACCATCACCCAACATGGTACCTAGAATATAATAGATACTCATACTTATAGATACTTCAAAATAGTTGATTTTTTTTCTCATTGCCTAATATGTGCCAGGCATAGAGGAACACTTGGATCAGACCTAAAAATATACACAACACAGCCACGATTCGCGGTAGTGTGCTAAGGGCTCGAATGGGGGTGGAAATAGGAAAGTCTTCCCATGATGGTGGTATGTGATCTGGGGCTCATCAGTGGTGTAGCAATTTTATAATGGAAGCAAAAAATAATTCTTGCTCACACAAGGCAAAGAAAAGGAGAAGCATTTCCAGTGGAAGTAAATGGCCCAATTGGAGAAAAATAAGGAGCAGCAAAAAAAAAAAAAAAAGGTTCAAGAATATTGAGTAGCTGAAGTTAACTGAAAAGTAAAAATCGTTTGCTGAAAGTCTTCATGTTGAAGTAAAGGTCTTTGGCTTGCAACACAGGTCACCTGTTTTCATGAACTTCCAGACAGCAGAATAAAAGGCGAGAGCCCACATATGGGATGACTTAAATTGGTGCGAGGGGATGTGTATGTCACTCCGATGGGGGTGGTACGTGCTGCATTATTAGGCCCAGCCTGAGGCCACAGCACAGTCATAAATCAAGAAGCGGGTGTTTAAAAAACAGTGGAAGTGTTAAGGAAACATGAAGTGGCTGACCTGTGGGGCTGGGCTGTTCCTCCCTATGAGAATTCCGATGACTAATGATGTGGATAAATAAGTGCTTAACTTTCTCATAACCACACGTGTAATTTATTTAATTCTAGGGTATTATGCAGCTCTGGAAGCCCCTTAAGATGATGGTGGTCAGTTGAAAAAGGTTTCCCACTACTCAGAAGAGGCTGGAGACTTTTCTCTCAAACAAGAGTCTTTCTCTCTGTTGACTGGGATTAATGTATAGAAAGATGGGATTTAGGAGTAGCCGTCTACCTTTCTAGTTTAATTTATAGTTCTTGAAGGTCTACCAGTAGTTAATGATTCCTTCTTTTATTTTACGAGACTTTTTAGAAATAAAAATAAAAATAACTAGGAAAAAGGTGGGTCTCGCCTTAGGATTTATTAGATGACATTCACTGGGATTCATGATGGTTGGTAAGGGAGAGGCCGAAAAGCTTGTGGGTTTGGAGGAGGACAAGTAATTGAGCAGAAGCCTGAGGCTGCCTGCCTGCTTTATTGCTAATTAGCTGCCATCTCCCTGCCCCGCCCACTGCCAGGGTCTCAATTTTCTCATCTCTGGAAGGGGTTAATGATACCTATCTCACAAAGTGTTATGAAGATCCCAGGAAAAGGTCAGACGCCTATTTCCATACATGATAAGCTTCTTAGATGTGTGTGAAAGTCAAATATATTTAAGTTGAACAAGCAAATTTGATATATATTATGAGGAAGGGCTGGTCCCAGACAAATATAAATTACAAAATTCCTAATTATACCTTATTATTTTTATACAATCTTCAATCTCAGAAAAAAATACGTTTAGCATTTTATTTCTGTTCTTTAAAATTTTATTTTACAATTGGACACAGCAATAATGAGCTTAAGCCCAGTGAATATTGAGGCTTATTTATTGAGGTTATAGATTGTTTGCTTTCAGTACACTCATTTCTCTTCATTTCATTCATTCACTCATTATTTACTCAAAAACAAAAATAAAGTGAGTATACATTACTTGGTAATTTAGACTCAAGTGTGTTAGGATTATGAGACTTAGGTTGCTTTGTCATTTTCTTTTTAAAAATTATAACCTATTTTAAAAAAATGATAAAATGCAGTCAATATGCAAATAAGTTCACAAACACTGCAGAACATAGATGATGCCACTGACAGACAGAACTATTGGCAGCAGCAATGCACTAGGGCTAGCTCAAATGTTTTTTATTAGCATTGGTGAACTAAAAGACATTTGCATAGACATGTATTTTAAGAGTGTCATATAGATAGTAAAAGAGTTAAGAACCATGAGTAAGGTATTTAAAATGTTTTGGTTAAGACACCATCCAAATCTAAGAAAGTATTAGAAATGGGACATCAGGGGGTGATGATGCCAGGGCCAGAGAGAAGAAAGCAAGAAAACATGCAGAGGAAGGGGAAGTCCTGTTCAGAGACAGTATGCATTTCCTGAGAGTCAGCTTGGATCCAGGATAGAGATGACCTGTTTTCACCATGATAGCTCATTTTTTTTTCTTTTGTTCAAGGTAGCTTCTTTAACGTAGTAATTCTCGACCCTAGCTTCCTATTCAAAACATTTATAGTCCCTGTGAAATAT
This sequence comes from Propithecus coquereli, assembly GCF_000956105.1. Lineage (NCBI taxonomy): Eukaryota > Metazoa > Chordata > Mammalia > Primates > Indriidae > Propithecus > Propithecus coquereli. Next base: position 4,972,891 of record NW_012149841.1, on the reverse strand, counting down.
GGCAATGCCTGGGCCCCACCCAACATTGATTAAATGAGAATTTCTGGGGTAGCATGCAGGCATGGATTTCTACTCAAGCTTCCCCAGTTTCTAACTAGTAAGTGTGGTCGTGGGCAAATGCCTTGATTTCTGTGCAACAGTTTACTCATTAAAATGGCTACAGATTCCTATATCACAGACAACTGTCTAGGTTTATACCTGATACCTAGAAACTGCTGAAAATATACTATTTTCCTCTGTATTTGTAGACAATGCTAACAGGCAGATGGGAAGAGCATTTCTGAGAGAATTTATATTATCAAATGAAGCAGGCTGGTAGGATGAGGGGATACAGATGCCAGAAGGAGCCAGAGAAAATAAGAATATGCTTCTACAGGAAGTCAAGCCATTCACATACCATCTGCCAGCTTCCTCAGTCATAGACAGGTGAGCACAACTGCTCATCTGATCTGTGGATGGAAAGAGAAAGCTTGCTGGTACGGTATGGTGAGAGGGGCTCAGCACATCAGGGTGTTTGCTGACAATTCACAGCTGAGTTCCTCCCCAGAAATTTCCCTAGGTTAGAGGGTGCTGCCTTACCCCAAAAAGACAGTTCAAATCTAGGGACTGACTGAGCGGGGTGAAAAGGCCCCACTCACTTGTCTCAATTGCAGACATACCGGAAGGGCGTCTCAGGTTAGAAGTGCCCCAGGGGATTGGCTGAGGTCTCCATTGTTTCTCTAATGCCTTTCTCTTCCAATTTTCCTTTCCCTTTTCCCTTATATTTGTTTTTCCTGAGAGCAATTGAACCATTTGTTTGTAGATTTTTGTCTGAATATATATTTTTAGGCATCTCTTCTTAAGACAGTTGGTGTAAGGAGTGGTCCAAGGAAACAGACTCTAAAGTAGGATTTGGAATATGGGACACTGGCCAGACATCTGCCAAGGAGCAAATTACTAGAAGAAGATGGGGTATACCTAGCCTCTGGCAGGCTGTAGCAGTGCGTTCATTAACACTGTCACTGATGGTGAGTTGGGATGGGATACTAGTGAAAGTGAATGCACTGACAAGTGCCATATCTTAGGTATTTGGAAAGTTTGGGGGAAGATACAATTATAAGGACCCTGGAATCAGATGGCTTTGATTGAGTGCCATAGATGCATTGAAAAAAGAGAATGAAAGGCTGGGAGTTATTCATGTCTAATTTAAGAAAAAGCGTGAAAGTCAGAGGGATTCTCTGGCAGCATATAAAAACCTTTAATCTCTTGCAACCAGGGCCAAGGGGTGGAGTGGGATGGGAAATGAGACTCAGGGCAGGGAAATGAGACTCACGGCAGGGAAATGAGACTTAAGTGTAGAAGAGCCCCAGAGAAATCTGAGTCCACAACTCTGGCAAGCCTGCTATGCCAAGGTCACAGTCTTGGATCAGAAATGTGGTTTCTTGAGACACAGAATGGGGATACTGGGTCAATGAACTCAAAACTTGTAAGCTTCCAGATTTCCCTGCAATCTCTGGGCCTCGTGACAGTACATTTTATCACCAGCTTTGTGTAGAAAGAAAAATTGTCAAGGCAAGAATATATGTGGATTCATGAACAGTGACAAATGGCTTGGCTGTTTGGTTAGGGACATGGACAAAGATCAGAATATTGGGGACAAGAAAGTGGGAAAGAAGCATGTAGATGGCCTCTTAATAGTGGCTACAAGGTATACAGTGTAAAGATCTTGGACTTATTTTTTAATGTCCATCAGAGAGAGCATCCGCTGTGAAAGAGGCACTAAACAACCGCGTAGACAGAATGGCCTAGAGTTAACATCAGCTCATGGCATGGGCACGCTTTGTGCCTGGCCAGAGTAGCCCTGACAGCAGCGGTGGAGGAGAGGATGGGCCCAGCATTGTCTGTTAATTTCTTATATGGTTGAAAACCCTTTCTCTTGACCAGATGAAACATTGCATTGCATGTTCGTTTGTTTTATATGCTTTGTCTTCAGAGAGTCTGAAGCTAACTCATTTCATCTCCAAACATGCTACTACAAGTTCTCAAATATTCAAGTCTAAATAATAAGGTTTTATTTCATGTACAATTGTTTTAGGAAAGGATTTCTAGGATACCAATGTGATTGTTTCAGTAATATCAAAGACAGACCACAGCATCTAAAAACTAACTTTCGTTCTAAATTCAATTACTTTTATACTTTTGTTCAATTTGAAAAATAATATATATACATACAGAACAAAAAAGCCTCACCCATGTGCAAATAGCTTAAAGAACCTGTACCCAGCCACTCAGGTTAAAAGACAATATTCCCAACACCCCAGAGACCTTTTCCTGATCACAACCTTCTCCCTCCTTCCTACAGTTACTCACTAAACTGCCTTTGGTGATATTCATTTCCTCACTTTGCTGTATTGTTTGACCACCCACATACATGTAGCAGATTTCAGATGATTCCAATTTATTCGAAACACCTCTCATAGAGAGGTGGGGTTTATGGTCCCCCTCCTTGAATCCGAATGGGCTCTATGACTAATTTAATCAAAAGAATCTGTCACAAGCGATGCTATGCAGGTTTCCAGGCCCAGGCCATAGCAACTTCCACTTGCTCTTGAAAGCCAGATGCCATGCTATGAGAAACACAAGCCATTTCATCCAGAGGCCCACGTGAAGAGGTGCCAAGGCATCCAGGCAACAGTCCTGGCTGAGCAACCAGCTAAAGCCAGTTCCAACCATCCAGCATGCAAATGAGCCATCTTGGAAGTGGATCTTTCAACCCAGTCAAGTTGCCCCACTTAGGGCTGGCTATATAATTTCTGGGGTCTGGTACAAAATGGAAATTTAGAGACCCATGTTCTCAAAGTAGGAGAAAAGATCTTGCCTTTCTTCTGTGGTCTCTCTGTTGATCTGCCATGGAGTTTTTCATTTTCTATTTAATGTTGTGCACTGGGATACCTACCAGGTGAGTGCAGACTCAAAGGAACCTTGGTCCCCTGCAAGAGTAAAGATGGTTGAGGTGGGTACCTAGTAGAGGCAGGAAGCAGGCAGCTACAAACCCATCCTAGGGTAGCTGGGGGTTGGCCAGGCTAGAAGGCTCGACTACATGTGACCCTAGGCCCCAAGTCCTCAACGTATGCTCCATTGTCCCATCAAACTTCGCCTCCAAAACAAATTCAACAATAACACTATTAAGAATTAGAAAACAAAGACTGTAGAGCATGAGAATGAGGCCCTGTATAGTTGTGCTGGTTGTGTACTCATGAAGCCAGCCTGGGCCCCAGTTAATGCCGTGAGAAAAGAGACGAGCCACCTATGCAGAGCCCAGCCCCAAACTGCAATCTCCTGAGCAAAATACACAGTTGCTGTTATTTTAAGCACCTAAGTTCTAGAGTGGCAGCAATAGAACAAAATTTGATACCTAGAAGTGGAACGATGCCAAAAAAAAAAAAAACAAAAAAAAAACCTGGGACAAGATAGCAGACAGAAACTAGAAGGGCCTTAAGGAGGCTGTTAGAGAAGGCAGGAAAGATCTTTAGGAGACTCAGGAGGGATTGGGGGGTGAGAGATATTGTTTATTTGAGCCTTCTTTGCAGAAGGTAGGCCAATTTTGTAAACCTTTTCAAAGAATCGACGTTGTTTATCCTCTCTGTTGTATATTTGTTTCCCATTTCATTTACATCTGCTCTTACCTTTTTGTGATATTTTGATAATAAGAAATATATATTTATTCCTTGCCTGTGTTTCCTAGCACAGAGTTTCTAAAACCCTTGTAACTTCCTGAGTAATAAAGGTGAGAGGAACATTTTTTGTTATTCATAATAAGGCCCTTTTAATCTTACCTGCATTTATCCTAATCAGGTGGCTTTTGGAGGATGGCGGTTGGTTGCCAGAGGAATCAGCCAAGTGATTAGAGGATTGGAACTTGCAGTCCCATTTCCCAACCTTCAGGGAGGGGAGAGGGACTGGAGATTTAGCTCAATCACCAATGGGTAATGATTTAATCAATCTATTATGCCGGAAATAATGAAACTGCCATAAAAATTCAAACAATGGGGTTCAGAGAGCTTCTGAGCTGCTGAATATATCCACGTGCCGGGATGGTCTGCGAGCAATTTATTGAACCTGGGACACAGTGTGAGTAACCTGTGGATCCACTACATTCAATTGGTGTCTGAAGTGGGGAGGACTTGTGGGACTGAGCCCTAAATCTGACACTAATTCCTGGTAGATAACGTCAGAGTCAGAATAGAATTGAATCATTGCATACTCAGTTGGTGATTGCAGAGAATTGCAAAACTGCTTGGTGTAATATGAGTAGAGGAACCATTTCATTTATTTTTACTTTTAAATTCTATTTTTTTTTTCTTTCCTTGAGATAGTTTTTGCTGTACTTTCTTTAACTTTTGGAGATGAATGAATGCACAAATGATAGATCTCCAGTTATTCTGTATTTTTAAAATGTTCATTCAGACTATTATTTCATTATTATTTTTTCCAAATATTTTAAAACTTCCATTTTGATTTTTTATTTGATCCATGAATGATTTAGAAGTCTATTGCCCTTTTTGTAAAACATAAAAGAATTTCTTTCCAATTATCATTTAGTTACTGATGTTTATCTCAGCTGAATTGTTACTAAGGAATACATTCCATGTAATCTCAAACCCACAATATATGTTGAACCTTGCTTTCTATTCCAATATAAAGTCACTTTTTGAAATTCTTCTCCATGTTCTTGAAAGTTGATGTATTCTATAGTTGTTGAGTGCAGTGGTCTATATCTATACATTAAATCAACTTTGTTAATCAAATTATTCTAATCTATAGGCTCACTGATATTTGGTCAGCTTTCTCAATCAATTACTGAGAAAGATGTGTTTAAGAAAATCCACTTTGACAGCAGAGACTCCCATTCCCTTTGTAGATATGCTTTTTGTTTTGTATTTTCTGAGGCTCTAAATTTTAAATTTTTATACAATTATGTTTATATAATTTTTAAAACACTGTTATATTTTCTTGGTGAATATAAATTATTCTGATCATGAAGTGACCTTCTTTTTCTATGGTAATGCTTTTTGGCTTAAGTTCTAGTTTGTCTTAATATAGTTACACCACCTTGTATTTAGTTAGCATTTTCCCAAAGCATCATTTTTCTTTGTCTAATTTTCAACTCATCTTCACGCTTAGATTCAAGACACATCTCTTGAAACAGCATAAAACTGGAATTTTAAAAAAAGCAGTCTATAATATCTTTTTTTACAGGAATATTTAATTACTTACATTTATTACAACTATATATTTTCATTTAAATCTATCATATTATTTTGTGCCCCAGACTTTCTACCTTTTTTTCCTTATTTTCTTTCAGAAAGATTATTTTTATCTTTCTGGTTATTTTCTGCTATATTAGTTTGAAGATTATACCTTTTAAATATGGTTACTCTGTATTATATCATGTATCCTTGACTTAACACATTTTAATACCCATCTTTACTTTTATATTATTCCTGGACAATAGAAAACCTTTAGCACACTTTAATTCAATTTATCTCTTCTTGATTTATATCTAAATATTGTTAGATATATTCAGTCAATCATTTTACATTATTTTATACACATTGTTATTTTTTATTCTTATTTGCTAATGTAATTATCAGTTATATATTTACTCAATATTTTCTTTGGTCTTAATTGTTTCATAGATCTCAGACCTTCCATCTGAAATTACTTTCTTTAAGGCTGAAGTTAATCATCTAGAATGTCCTTTGATGTGGTTCAACTGTGGCCAGTTTTCTCAGTTTTGGTAAATTTGTTAACATTTTCACATTCATTTTTGGCATATATTTTGGTTGGGTACAGAATTCCAGGTTGGCAGTTAGTTTCATTCAATTCTGGCTTGTATAATTGCTGGTGAGGAGGCAGTTGTTCATCAATTGTTTCTTTTAGTGGTGATCTTTTTTTCTTGGTAGCTTTTAAGATCTTCTCTTTGTCTTCTGTTTTCTGCAGTTTCTTTATTATGTATCTAGGTATGAATGCTTTTTTTAAAAAAAATAGGGTTCACTCTTGGTGTTGTACATTGAATAGGTTTTGACAAGTGTATAAGGACAGCTATCCACCATTGTCATATCATATAGAATAGTTTCACTGACCTAAAAATCCCCCGTGCTCTACCTCTTCATTCTTCCCTCCCCTCAACCTCTGGCAACCTCTAATCTTTTCACTGTCCCCATAGCTTTACCTGTTCCAGAATTTCATGTAGTTGGAATTATATAGGATGTTGCTTTTTCAGATTGGCTTCTTTCACTTAGCAATATGTGTTTAAGGTTCCTCCATGTCTTTTCATGGATTGATGGCGTATTTCTTGTTAGTATTGAGTAAGTGTTTGGATGTACCATGATTTATTTATCCATTCACCTACTGAAGGACATCTTGGTTGCTTCCAAGTTTTGGCAATTATTAATAAAGCTGCTATGAACATCTGTGGATTGCATGTCCATCCGTGTTTGGACATAAGTTTTTAATATGCACCTTTTTAATTTTCTTATTTAGAATTAGACTTTTTGAAGCTATGGATAATAACCTTTTTTTCATGATTTCTAGAAAATTCTCTTGTATTATGTCTTCAAATATTGCCTCTGTTCTTAGTCTTTCTTTATTTTCTTTCTATACCTTCGACAAAACTGTACTATACATTTTCATTCTATCCACCACATTTCTTAATCTCTCTTTTAAAATTTCAATCTTCCTGTCTTTCTTTGCAGCTTTCTGGGTTACTTCATCTGACTTGTTCCTTCAGTTCATTACTTCTCTTTCCTGTTGTGTTTAATGTACTGCAAATCCGCCTCTGAATTTTCATTTTGGTTATAGTAATTTTCATTTCTAGACATTCGATAGCATTATTTCCCAAATCTGTCACTTTTATAGTTTCATTCTCTCTGCTGAAATTTTCAAGTTTATGTTTATTTCTTTAAACATAGTAAGCACAGTTACTTTATCATCTGTGTTTGATAATTCTCATATCTGAAAAGTTTAGATCAGTGCTGCTCATTCTCACTCATGGTACCTGTACCTGTATCCTTAGTGCTACTCATTGTCCTTGGAAAATTATTTACAGAGGCCACCCAAGCCCTTTTATAAAGTATCTTCCTCTGAAGAGCATTTGCATTTTTTTCATGTGGTCACTTAGGATACTATCAGTCCCTAACAATTTTAGACCTAATTGATGGTTTAAGCTTTCTTGGATTGCTTTGGTAAATCATTTGCACTTCTGCATGGGGGACAGTGCTTAATTTACAGGCTTCCAGGGAAAGGTTTCCTTTTTTTTCTTTTATACATTCCTTCTTCTGCTCAGGGTAAGGCAACCCTCCTGTTCCATGGGATAGTTGGGAGTATAACAGTGCTAATTCACACATACCCGTATCTTGAGTGTGTAGTCCTTCAGCATTTAGCTTAATGTGAACCCATGTGGGTGTCTATCAAAACCCAGATTTTGTGCAGACTTTCACTTCTGTTTCTATTCTATATATTTAAATTTCATCCAGAATTTTTAGTTGTTCTTAAAGAAGTATTGGTCTATGTAACCTACTAGCCTATCATATCCAGAAGCTGACATTCTCTCAAATAATATTTTTGAAAAAGAAAACACAAAAAAGCTTTTCTCTGTCACCTCTTACTTTATTCATAATATTTTACATGAAATAATATTGATATACCAAGTGTTATTAATTTGCATAATGGAAAACTATTCTAAATATTTGGAGTCTTTTAATTAGTGTGTTTTCACTAATAAGATATGTCTACTCTCTGAATTCTCAGCAGATGTTGAAGAGTTAAAACTGTTGCATTTCAAAAGAAATGAATCCATTTACTATAAAGAACTATAATATGGTTCTTTTGATCACTGTATTATGATTCAACTCAGACAGCCTCATTGTTTGTGCAATTTCCCCAAACCCCTGAAAGATGATACATAACCCTCTGGCAGGAAACCAACACTCTAGATTGGGCACTGCATTATTTAACCACCTGATAAGTAATTTACACATGAGGATATTATGCAGAAACCTTTTCAATTAACTTTTGTTGATAGAGAAACTAAATATAGTAGTCAGTGAAAAAAAAATGTTAACACATTCTTGACTTACCGGGCAGAAATAATGTTATTTAAAATAATATCTATCCCAGAAAATGAATATATTAAAGGGAAACACTGTAAATGATAATTATGAATATGAAAATTAAATATTTCATATTATTTTAATTTTAGAAGAAATTTCAAATTTTTCTATGTATACTATTTTAGTTCACTCAGAGAAATATCTGCTGGTATGGTAAAGGAGCCATGGGCTCTAAATTCTGAAAGATTTTGGTTCAAATCCTGGACTCATCAGGCTTTAAGCAAGTTACTTAAGTTTTCTGAAGTCTAGTTTCCTTATCTATAAATTAGGAATAAGAATATCTTGCAGTGTTGTTACAAGGATTAAAGGTGATATATGTAAAATATGTCAGGTAAATGGTAGTTATTATTCTAGAAAGAACTTTCTCTAGTGAGTTTAATCATGTGTCCTATTTTATCCTTATAATTGATGAGCCATGGTCTTAGAGATTTGCGAGAATGTGGCATTATTTTAAAAAGAAAATATGCCCTCTTTAGTTTTTTAATACATATATACTTGCTTGAAAATTAATTAATAGACAGAGTAATATAGGTTATGGCAGAATTAATTGTGTTGGCTTTAGCAAATCATATCTAATCAGCTGAAGGCAGGCTGTTTACTAGAAAATATAGGCGTCTGCAGAGAACTATACAGAAGCTTCCAGGAGAATTTGTGGTAGGATGTTTTTTTTTCTTTTTTTGGCCTTTGTGCCTTCTTTGTAGACATTCTAGCTTTCCTTATACTAATTCCCGATTACCATTGACTATATTTGTCAAAAATGATGATGCACTTACTTAAAGGCTCTTTCACACTTATCGTTTTGACTACTGAGTAAGGGTGTGCAGGACAATCTGGCACTGGTTCACAAGCTAGAGGGCCCTCTTCTCCCTGTGAAGATTGAACTCATTTCCTAGGGTGTACAAGAGACCATCTGCCAGAACAGCTAAATCAGCTCCATCTACCCTGGCCATCAGTAGGGTGGGAGACATCTTGGCTTTCAAGCTATTAATTAACTAATTAATATGTCAGCCTAATATTTTGTGAGTAATTGACATATGACTGCCATATGCCAGATGTTAACAGGATGCAGAGAAGTTTCAAACAGATTCCTTCCTTCACTGCACTCAGTCTGGTACTTGACTACTCACATCTAGCCTTTGAATCCCCTCTTACCTACCTCTACTTCTCTGATTTGATTTGCAGCAGAGAAACAGAAATAAATATTCCTGGGGTAGCCAGGGATTCAGTTATGAATGCCTTTCTAATCCATTCACACCACCCAAAACACTCACGCAGGATTATCCATCACAAGTCATTCTACAATCTTAATCACACAGCCTGCTGAAGGAAGCCTAGTACGTATTACCTTTTTCCTAAATGGAAAACAGCTGTGATAAATTAATCCATTCACCAGAAATATCGTATTGGGAAAAGACATCCTCATATTCCTCATATAGGAATATCTACCCCCTCATATAGATGTTTTCTTAATTGTCAGTCTGTTCAACTATGAATAATATCTTCCTCTACGCTTACCTGCATCTATGAGTGCAGCTGGTTCACTTGACCCCTTCTATTTCTCTGTGAGACACAGTAAGGACAAAATGTTTCCTGGACCAAAGACTAGCAAGATTTAAATGATAAACATATATTTAAAAAGTCACTCAGAAGGCAGTAAAGTCAGCAAAACAGAACACATAATTACAAGACCCACTTAAAGAGATACAGCCAGAGCATAAATCTCCTGCTTAAGGAGTCACTGAATGCAGATATTACTGCTAATGTCACCAAACATTCAGTCTCAGAATTCACTTCCTCTCTCTGAATCTGTAATAAGTAATCAAGATTCTGATTATAACTTCGCTGCCCAGATGGATTTCCTTATTGGGATACACTTTGCTACCAAAAATAAAGAAGTTTTCTGTTCTTTTGTTGGTTTTTCATTAACAGACATTTTGACAAATTCAAATATCTAAGGCTGCAAAGCTAAGGCTTAACCATCATACAATTGTGATTTCACCAAAGAAATGCCATGCTGACTGTCTCTTTCATGGGCTCCCTACTCCTACCCAGGTCCCTTCATAATACCCAATGTCTTTGTGCCTTCTATATATTCCATGGCTTGGTCGTTTGCAAGGTGGTTTTATTTACAAATTTATGTTTTTCCTTTCTGGTCAGTAATCCTCATAGACTATTTTCTTTATATGAAACAGAATCCATCCCAGATATTTTAAGGAAAGAGGAACAGAAAACAGTAAAGTAGGTACCTACAAAATAATGGGAAGGGCTGGAAGAATGGGATAGGTTATAGAAACAGGAATGACTCCAAAAATATTAAAGAACTGACCTGATAGGGGAAGCTACTACTTCTGCCACAATCAGGAAGGAGGAAAACCTGGAGGCTGACAAATGAAAATGCAAGTTATAACACATGGCATCACGTGTCATGCTGTAATCCAGGGATCAGGAAACTGGGATCAGATGCCAAGACCACTGCAGCCTCCTCTCAACACACATCGGGAGGTGAGTGGACATGGAATCATTGTAGAGTCTGCCCCAATTACCACTTATTATTTAAACAAAACAAAACAAAACAAAAAGCAACTCTGCTTCTATGACCTTTCTCGTCAGCGGAAAATAACCAAAAACAGTAGGAAGAAGGCCTCTTTTTCAACTCTCCCCTCAACATCTCACTTTAGGGGCATCTGTTTGGTGGAAATTGGTTTTTATTTATGATGTAGGCAATGTAAGTTTTTGTTTTTGTTCTTAACTGCCCAGCCAATGAAAGATTGATAAGGCAGGCACTCTAGATGCAGGTAGGAAAGAAAACTGAATACCAATTGACCATATCCAAGACATTTTATGTTTCATTTGTCTTCTTACGTCCCCTGAAACTTAATATAAGTTTTCGCAAGATACCCTATCTTGCTCAGAGCCTACTGTTTGCGTGCAATCTCTTAATGCAGGTGTATGCATGCATTTGCAGATATGATCCAAATTGTGCCCTGGAGTTGGTTGCAAGTTAATAAACTTGGTGTAACACACTGCATGAGATTCTGTGTAGTACTATACCTAGGATGCTACAACTAATGATTAAATGTGTAATAAGTGTATTATTGAATGTTCCTATGTCATACATATAGTGAAGAAAAAGCAAGACAAACTCCCATTGAAAAGAAGGGCACACTCATGTAACTTCTTACACCCCATATTTACATTAATGAGATACAGACCCCCAAATATGCTGTTCACTTCCTTTCTACTCCACTACATACTTTTCTTATTAAAGTACAGTCACTTTTTTTGTAGCTTCAGTTATTTCATCCAAAATATCCAAATACAGTTATCTTTCTCTTTTCCAGTTCACAAAGAGAAACCTACAGTGAAAAAATATGTGTTCAGAGAAGAATGAAAAATATACATCCAAGCTTTCTCCAAAAAGGCCTCAGTGACTTTTGCAACATCCCCAACTTCATTTATCTATAGGATGGCTCTTGATAGCTTTGTGTGAGCTTTTTAAAGTTCAGCCAAGCCAGCTGCATGATCACCACAAAGACAATAGCTCCCACACATGGGGTTACATGGATTAAAGAACCCGATCCATCAGTAAATCTGCCAGATGGCAGTGGAAGAAAGCTTGTAACTCTCTCACTTTCATTTCAACAGCAGCAAACAATGTTCAATGTTTAAAATAACCTCTTCCAGATGAGCTAAAGATAAACTCTGAGGTGGGTGGACTTGAGCTTGCTAGGCTGCAGGTCTGAAGTGTTTGATTACATTAACACAAAACCCCTGGGTAGAACCCGCTTCTGTCAACAGAATGCCTAGACTCAAACACCTACTACATGAAGCCATTTCCTGTGCTTTCATGGCTTGGTGGCAGAAATTTGCTTTGCTTTTTTCACAAACTAATAACGATTATATATATTTCTCTGTGCTCAGCATTTCCTCAAACCATGTGCACAATTTCAAGCTATACCTAAAATACTAACATGTATGTAGTTCTGCACAGGTTAAAGCTTTTGAATCTGTTTACAACTTAAAGTTCTACTTACTCATTCACTGTACTACTCTAATAGTAGCAAAGAAAAAAAAAGTTGGGGAGGGCCTATTGGAGGATTTGGTACCAATTCCATTCTGCTAATAGCTAGATAACTATCTAGATCTTGATCTATGGAGTATACCAAAGGAAAGAAAAGAAAGAAAAGCACAAGTACTTTTCTTAAGTCTGACTTTACAAAGGAGGGTAGAAATCTTTTTTGGTTGTTGTTATTGTTGTTTTTAATAGACTCGAAAACCTACAACTTAGGGCAGACCAGGATGTAATACATTATATGTAACATGGCAACCTCTAAAGATAAAATGACATACTGAAAAATAACTCTATTAAATATTCAGGAACTCACCTATGTAACACAATTAGTAGGAGCTTTTCAAATGAGGGAGACAGAAGAAGAGCTGATGATCAAGCTAAATCTTAAAGACTGACTACAAAAACACTTCAGGACCAAATATATCAAAGTATCAATTGAATACATTGGCGCATTAAAAGGAAGTCCCAAATTTAGATTGAAAGTCTTTGGAAAAATGTGATTCATTACATACATTTATTGTCAATCCCTCTAAACTAAACTCTTCTGATATGTCAATGATACCTCTGTTATACAATACAAGTCCTCTTATTTGGAATGGATTGGTTACATAAAAAGTTGCTTAAAGCAGGAAATCCTAAAGATGAATCATATGAATCAAAAAATTGTTATATGACCTTAAAACATATAACATATTTATTCACTTGCCTATCTTCTGGTATAAGTAAGGCTAGGGGTTTAATTGGCCTCTTTGTTGTTTTTTGAGCACGGATCCACTTGGAGTTTCACTTTACATTATACAGGCCTACCTCATTTTATTGTGCTTTGCTTTATCATGCTTTACAGATAATTGCATTTTTTATAAATTGAAGGTTTGTGGCAAGCCAGCATTAAGAAAGTCTATTGGCACATTTTTCCAATACCTTGTACTCACTTCATGTCTCTGTGTCACATTTTGGTAATTCTTGGCAATATTTCAAATTTTTTCATTATTATTATCTCTATAATTGTGATCTGTGATCAGCAATCTTTTATGTTACTATAGTAATTCTTTTGGGGCACCATGAGCCATGCCCATATAAGATGGTAAACTTAATTGATAAATGTCATGTGTACTCTGCTCCACCAATCAGCCATTCCCCCATCTCTCTCCCTCTCCTTGGGCCTCACCTATTTCCTCAGACACAATATTGAAATTAGGCCAATTAGTAACCCTATAATGGCCACTAAATGTTCAAGTAAAAGTCTTACCTCTCCTCCCTTTAAATCAAAAGCTAGAAATGATTAAGCTCAGTGAGAAAGGCATGTTGAAAGCTGAGATAGGCTGAAAGCTAGGGCTCTTGCACCAAACAGTTAGGCAAGTTGTGAATGTAAAGGAAAAGTTCTTGAAGGAAATTAAAAGTGCAACTCCAGTAAACACACAAGTGATAAGCAAGTGAAATAGCTTTACTGCTGATACGGGAAAGTTTTACTAATCTGCATAGAAACCAGCCACAACATTCCCTTAAACCAAAGCTTAATCCAAAGCAAAACCCTAACTCTCTTCAATTCTATAAAGGCTGAGAGAAGTGAGAAAAGAAGAAAAGTCTGAAGCAAGCAGAGTTTGGTTCATGAGGTTTAAGTGCAAAGTTAAGCAGCAAGTGCTGATATGTAAGTTGGTGCAAAAGTAATTGCAGTTTCAGACATGAATTTTAAATCATTATAACTTAGGCTCAAACATATCTTTATTAATCAAAATAGGAACCATTACAATCAACATATTGTTGCCAAGGAGAAATAAGTTTCTCTATTCCTGTAGCATAAAAATCCATGCTTTGGGATTCCACGAACTCTTGGAAAGCATTTTCTGCATCCTGTTGGTTGTGGAAGTGTTTTCCCTGCAAAAAGTTGTTGAGATGCTTGAAGAAGTGGTAGGCAGTCTGTTGGCGAGAGGGCAGGTGAATGTGGCAGATGAGGCAAAACTTCGTAGCCCAATTCGTTCAACTTTTGGAGTGTTGGTTGTACGACATGAGGTCAGCCGTTGTCTTGGAAAAGAAGTGGGCCCTTTCTGTTGACCAATGTCAGCGGCGGGCATTGCAGTTTTCTGTGTATTTCATTGATTTGCTGAGCATACTTCTCAGATGTAATGGTTTTGCTGGGATTCAGAAAGCTGTAGTGGATCAAACTGGCAGCAGACAACCAAACAGTGACCTTGACCTTTTTTTGGTGCAAGTTTGGCTTTGGTAGTGGTTTGGAGCTTCTTCTTGATCCAACCAATGAGATGATCATCGCTGGTTGTCATATAAAATCCACTTTTCATCACATGTCACAATCAGATCAAGAAATGGTTCGTTGTTGCGTGCAAGAAGAGGACACTTCAAAACGATGATTTTTTTTTATTTTTGGTCAGCTCATGAGGCACCCACTTATAGAGCTTTTTCACCTTTCCAATTTGCTTCAAATGCCCAATGATCATAGAATGGTCAACGCTGAGCTCTTTGGCAACTTCTGTAGTTGGAAGAGGATCAGCTTCAATGATTGCTCTCAGTTGGTCATTGTGAACTTCTGATGGTAGGCCACTGCACTCCTCATCTTCAAGGGTCTTGTCTCCTTTGCAAAACCTCTTGAATCACCACTGCACTGTATGTTCATTAGCAGTTTCTGGGCTAAATGTGTTGTTGATGTTGCGAGTTGTCTCTGCTGCTTAATGACCCATTTTGAACTCAAATAAGAAAATTGCTCGAATTTGTTTTTTGTCTAACATTATTTCCATAGTCTAAAATAAACAGCAAGTAATAAAGTCATCAGCAAAAAAAAACATAAAGTGAGAAATGTGCATTAAAATGATGTATGACATAACCATATTTATTTAAGAATGTATTCCAACATCAAAAGGCAAATTTCCACAATGCTAAAACGGCAATTACTTTTGCACCAACCTAAATAGAAGCCACAGCAAGTTGTCCAGATCTAGTTAAGATAACTGATGAAGGTGGCTATACTAAACAACAGATATTCAATGTAAACAAAACACTTCCATTGGAAGAAGATGCCATCTAGGACTTTTATAGCTAGAGAGGAGAAGTCAATGCCTGGCTTCAAAGCTTCAAAAATAGGCTGACTCTCTTGTTAGAGGCTAATGCATCTGGTGACTTTCATTAGAAACCAATGCTCATTTGCCATCTTGAAAATCCTAGGGCCCTTAAGAATTATGCTAAATCTACTTGGCCTGGGCTCTATAAATGGAACAACAAAATCTCAGTGACAGCATGGTTTACTGAGTATTTTTAAGCCCACAATTGAGACCTACTACTCAGAAAAAAAACATTCCTTTCAAAATATTACTGCTCATTGACAATGCACATAGTCACCCAAGAGCTCTGATGGAAATGTGCAGGAGATTAATGTTTTAATGCCTGCTAACATATTTGCATCCCATGAATCAACAAGTAATTTTGACTTCCATGCCTTATTATTTAACACATTAACTGCTATGTGAGTTGTATTTAACTCATGTTAGTTTTGAGCCCGGGGCCTCATGAAGTATATATAACTATAGTTGGTTCATGAAAATCTTGTTGATGTTCTTATTGCTACAGTACTGACAATTTTATTGCATATAACTCACACACATAAAGCAATAGAAAATAACAAATTTTTCATTAAATTAGAAAGGATTATTTTGTTTTCAAAGTTTTTATTCTGTTTTCATAATAAAACACCATGGCCCCAAGGAAAAAAAAAATTTTTTTTCCTAGTGTGGCAATCAATGTGTTAAGAAATATATTTCATAAGGCTATAGTTGCCATATTTAGGGATTCCTCTGATGTATCTGGGTAAAATAAATTGAAAACTTTCTGGAAAGGATTCACCATTCTAGATGCCATTAAGAATATTTGTGATTCCTGAGAGAAGGTCAAAATATCAACATCAACAGGAGTTTGGAAAAAATTGAGTCCAACACTCATAGGTGACTTTGAGGAGTTCAAAACTACAGTAGAAGGAGTAACTGCAGATGGAATAGAAATAGCAAGAGAACTAGAAGTGGAGCCTAAGAATGTGACTAAATTGTTGCAATCTTACAAAAAACTTTAACAGATGAGAAATTGCTTCTTATGGACGAGCAAAGATAGCAGTTTCTTGAGATGGAATTTAATCCTGGTGAAGATGCTATCAAGAGTGTTGAAATGACAACACAGGATTTAGAATATTACATAAATTTAGTTGATAAAGCAGCAGCAGGTTTTGAGAGGGCTGACTTCAACTTTGAAGTAAGTCTTACTGTTGTAAAATGCTATCAAACAGCATCACATGCTACAGAGAAATCTTTTGTGAGAGGAAGAGTCAATTGATGTGGCCAAATTCATTGTTCTCTTACTGTAAGAAATGGCCACAGCCACCCCAACCTTCAGCAACCACCACCCTAATAAGTCAGCAGCCAATAACTTTGAGACAAGACCCTCCACCAGCAAAAAGATTATGACTCGCTGAAGGTTCACATGATTGTTAGCCTTTTTTTAGCAATAGAATATTTTTAAATTATGTACTTTTTTAAAAGACATAATGCTATTGCACACCTAATAGACTACAATATAGTGTAAATATAACTTTTTTATGCTCTGGGAAACCAAAACATTTGTGTGACTCACTTTATTGTGATATATGCTTTATTATGGTGGTCTGGAACAGAACCAGCAGTATCTCAGAGGTATGCCTATATTCAAATAGTATAGTTCATGATTTCCACCTCTTGTGTCTTTAAAATGGACTCAAAGTTTAAGGTTACTTGCAAAGCACTAAATACAGACTCCTTTCATATTTTTGTGATATTTATTTTTAGTATTTGACAGTTGTCTTGAAACTTTATTCAACAGTAAATTTCTAATGTTTTGCATTCATTTAATTTTTGCAAAGCACTTAACTTACCTTTTATAGAAATTCTCTCTGTACTCATATTTCCCTAGTTTGTAGTATGATTAATAATCTGTATTATGACCAATATCAAGCACAGATGACACATGCACACACAAGTTGAGTTTTCCTTGTTGCCTCCTGCATCCCAAGAGCCTAGAATAATGCCTGGCACATAATGGGCACTCAGTAAATATTTAAGTGAATAAATGAATGGAACATAACTCAGGAGGGAGCAGAAGGGCTGTTTGTGTGCTGGAGCGGAGCCTATGAGCCTAGAAGATTCACATGCCATGGACATTAGTCAGTATATTTTTCAAAAAGGATGCAGAATCAGTTATTATAGCAAGTGTGTTAGATGGTGGATGCTTAAAAGTGCTTCCACTGTACTTTGATTAAATATCTGGCTCAGTAAAAACTCTTCCTTATTGTCTGCATATAACTGAGCACTGCAACTAAGTTTCCTCTAGGAATACACTACCTTCCTCCATGTTAACCTGTAACTAATTCAACTCCCCATTGTCCAGAGGTTTGTGAAACATCTGAAGCTGTCTGTGGGAGCCAAGCTCCTGAAGGGTGATTAGTAACATGTTCTCTCTTGAGTGATCCTGAGGACATTTGGAATCAATTAAATATTCAAATATAGATTCTCTCAGATCTTTGGCCAGGCCCAGCAGGTTTGTCAGGGGAAAGAGTTGAAGGCAGATAGCTGCTATTCCTCACATCAGAATCTATAGCTGGAGATAGATTTTAAAAATATACTCTCTAGACTTCCTGGGTCTACAGGCAAATAGGCATACAAGGTTAGAAATAATATGGAAAAACAATAGCAGCTCCATAGAGCAGTAAGAGTTACAGCATACAGGACAACTACTCCTACACATGGTATCTGAAAGACAAATCAGTGAGTGCACTGGGTTTGGAAGACTGTACTAGTCATATAAGTACAATAGTGTAGCCTGCACTAGCTACGAGTGGTTTTTACAATTTTAAAGGATTGTAAAATAAAAACCAAGCCACTGTGTAAGAATATGTAATACAGATTGCACATGGCCCAAAAAACCTTAAACATTTACAATTTGACCTTTTACATGAAGTTTGCTGATCCTTGGTTTAGACGTTTTTTCCCATCATATATACTCACCTGACCATTACTACTAATTACTATTACCATTAATAGTAATGATTAGGTGCACGGAGGAAGGAGAAATGGGTATGTGCCCATGTATGCCAGGCACTTTGCTAGATCCTTTAACTATCTGTCCCCTCCATTCACTGAGCAATCCTTTAAAGTAGGCATTTATATCTCAACAATGCAGCCAAGAAAGTAATAACTCAGAGAAGTTAAGTAACTTGCCAAAGTCACAGGGGAGTTAAGTAGTGAAACTGTTAATCAAACTCAGTGTGATGGTGTGTTTAAGCTGTGAAACCCCTTTTCCAATTAAATGCTACTTCCAACCCCACTATATACAATAGTTACTCTGAGTGAAGTTGAGGCAGAAGGTCCACCAATCACACCCCTTTTTGGAACAAGATACTTGAAACAGAAGTCAATTTTTTAAAAAATGAAGCCAAGAACCAGCATGGAAAATGGATTTTCAACTCACTTATTCCATTATCTAGCACACTGCTGAGGATGAGAGCAAATATCAAGGTAACAGGATTGCCTTTTACTTATTTGTCCCATGAAATGGTTAAAAGTACATCAACAAAAGGGAGAAAGAGGGAGAGAAGTAAAGGGCTTAAACAATCTTCAAAATCTAACTAGTCATACTGGAGCTGTTTTGCTTGATTCCATCAGACACAGTGGTGGGAAGGACATCTTCCAAATGGCAGCTCATTTTGCCTTAATAGTTGGTGTTTCCAGATAAGTTTTTAGTTTTCCATCAAGACAAATTAATATATCCTATTTTATTATGGTGCCACAAACGAGAACTCTGAAAGGCTCAACTCTTACAGAAGGTCCAAATCCCCTGAAAAGCATCAGGTATCAAAATGAGGCCAGAAAAGATGGTATTAAACAAAAAAAGGGGGCTCCTTTTTAATGAAGTCGAGGTGTAGGACAGATTTATTAGCTTCCATTTTTCCAAGTTGCATTCTGGTGTATTTCCTGCCCATATTTCTAAATTCAGCAGGTCTCTCTGTAAGATTACTTTTTAAAAATACAATGTTTCAAAGAACATGATGCAGCTATACCCACTACACTTGCAGAGGCACACCTGTGATGATACAAACAATAAGTGTTTCTCCTATTCGTAAGGTAATGCTCTAACAGAAAACAGACCTTCTGTGTGATCTGCCAACATCCTGCCACTCTCAAAAAGAACTGATACTGGTAACCAGATATTATAAATGGTCTTAAAAATAACCAATTAAGGATTAGCCCTGGCCAAAATAGTTATTAAACTCAGTGTAGCTGTCTATCCTTTAGTGTCATAATTCCTCTTTCCAATATTAGAAAGACAAATAATTGAAATTATTAAGTAGATACTTTTGATGCAGTAACACAGATGCCTACAATATTCCTATTTGGGCTCAATTATTTTTATGCACACCATTCGCTCATCATTTATCGAATTTTTACAAACATTGTCAGGCACTACACTCGATTCTTGAGGCAGGAAAACTAATAAATCTTTTTTCCTTAGAGAACTCCTATTCTAATTATCTAAATGGACCTGTGAATAGATAATTAGTGCACTAAATTCCTTGTAAAACTAGCAACATCAACGAAACCAAAGTAGGAAAGAATTCTCTCTGCCCAGGGATTAGGGAAAAGAAAGCACTAGAGAGGAACCTAAAGAGTAAGTTGTACTCACAAGGAAAAGTAGACTATCTAGACTGAAAGAACAACATGAAGAAAGGCCAAGAAGCAAGTGAGTGGGTGACTATTCTATACTAAGGGCTGAGTAATACTAAGGAATGATTAGAGATGTGCTGGCGAAAATACTAGTCACTAGACACGTGCCCATTTAATCAACAGTAAATAAGATGAGAAATTCAGTTTGTGGTTGTTTTTCAAGTACTCAGTAACTGCATGTCTAGAACCCACCACACTGGACAGTGCAGACAGAATTCTTTCCACCACTGCAGAAAGTTCTATTGGACAGTACTGAGTTTAAGAGTACAAGGTAAGCTTGTCACCAGCTCATGGAGAGTCTGAAATACATACTGAAGTCTCTAAACTTTAGATATTAACAGAAGTAGTTTATAAACTACTATATTCTACAAAGCCCTTTTAGGAATAGCCTTGGGGGACTCCTCCTCTGCAGCAGCTATGATCCCTTTCACACATCCAGCTTCTATATTTGAGCAAAAGACTTCTTTTGAAGAAACAATTCCGCAGACAAAAAAAAAAAAAAAAGGCTGAAAACACACTTTTTCAAGTAGAGATGTGACAGCTTGACACAGATTTGGGTTTTAGAAATGCCACCTCTCAGAGCAGTGTGCAAGACAGGTGGCAAGAAGAGACTGGGCAGCCTAAGATCAGCAGAGGTTAGTGAGGACACGATAAAGGGGTGTGTTTAGTGAAAATTCTAAAGAACTACACAGTTAAGAATTTGCATCAGTAGATTTATTCCAAGTAAGATTTGTGTGCACACACCAAGTATATTATTTTCACACAAAATGCAGCATTACAGTAAAAGTATTTAACACTTTGGCCATAAAACTCTAAGATATTTGAAAAATCTCTCAAGATACTATTTTAACAAATTCTTTAATATTTGTCATCTATGCTTGCCCAGTTATAATTTTTGAAATATAATTGTATTTTTCATTATATTTATTACTCATTATACTTATAACACATAACATCTTTGCTGAAATTTTGTTACGCGAAAAATAACCTTTCAGTAACTTCAAAATATCCCTATGTACCTCTTAGCAGTGCGAATGTAAAACCAAAATTGTTTTTTATTCAAGTATTAATGGCAAGTGCCCAAGCCACACCATTCCTGATCACAGATAAAACTGATACCCAGTTTTATAAATAGCTCTTTTACTCCTTGTTTCTATTTTAATATGCCAACCATCACTTCGCTGATGTCCCAGAGTTTTCTTGCAACAGACTCATCCATAGCTTTGGGCAACAGTTCTTCCTCTTTACAATCCCCAAAGTACCTTCCTGACACACCTTCTACCTTAGGTGAAGAGGCTAAATAAATGGAAGTCTGGGCACCTTCTACTGGACTTTTGAAAAAAGCCCATGACACCAAATTGAAGAGTGGTTTGACCAACAGTGGAATATGTATGTGCCTCCCAAGATTAGTCCGTGTAATACCAGGATGTAATACATTGACAGTAACGTTTGTGCCTTCTAAGCGGCGGGCTAGTTCCCTGGTAAAAAGAATGTTAGCCAGTTTGCTCCGACTATAACAAAAGCTTTTATCATAGCTGTGTTCACTGTTCAGGTCTTCGAAGTTGATGTCTCCATATTTATAAAGTTTGGAAGAAACTACCACAATCCTGCTGGGAGCTGAACTTTTGAGGAGTCCGAGTAGAAGATTGGTGAGTAGGAAGTGCCCCAGATGGTTCACTCCAAACTGCATCTCAAACCCATCTTCAGTCTTCGTATAAGGGCACTGGAAGATCCCTGCATTATTGATCAAGACATCCAGCCTAGGCTCTTCCTTTAAATGTCAAAAAGAGAATGGCAGAAGTAAGAAAATAGGCCTTTTATTGCTTTTCCTCTTCATGATAAATATGTTTTAATAAAAATAAGAACTTGAGACTAAAAGAATTTAATTTTAGTTGTTGGCCTATGGATCAGAAAACTACTTGAAACATTGGCAATTTTGTTTTTAGTTAGTGGGGGAAGGGATTCCTTTGTAGAATGTTCCTCAGATAAATACTGATATTCATGATCTTTCACTCAATAGCTCCTTTTTCTCTTTGAAATGATACGCAGAAAGATATTTATCTACAGTAATCTGCCAGTAAGATGAGTAGAAACTCAATCTAAGACTTAATTTCTGGTTTTAAGCTTTTATAACAATATTTACAAATACATACACTTTGACATTTCACTAGAAAGTTGACTACCTGATCAGTACCAAGACCTTTCTTGAAACAGAAATACAGTCAATTTGGGAACAAGCCATTCTATGATTCCAGATTTCTTCCTTTAATTTCAGTTGAACTAGGAAAATATCAATTTGGGAGTTATCATGTTAATACTGAGATCATATCAAAATCATAATAAATGTGCCTATGATAAAAATGTTAAAGATTCTTTTGAACTACTAAAATTCTGTAAAATGCTGCTATGGGCTTCTAACAAGTGAGAAAATGAGAAAAACAAAAAGATTTCCAGGCTTAATAGGGACCTACCCTTGTGCTTTTCACATGATACCACATCTACTTCCAACAACTCTATAAGCCAACGGAAGCACAGAAGCTAGGTGACTCCAAGGCCCCTTCTCTTAATTAGTAATCTACCTTGGCTTTCTAATTGGATTTTCAAAACACAGCTAGTGAGGCAATGAGAGCTAGAGAGACCATACACAGCAGAAGACAGGTGAACACTGTTTATTCCCAGAGCTACCAGTATCGACCAGGGGCGAAATTATGATTGCTTTATTCTGTGTTCTCTTAAGCATAAATGGCACCAAGGGGATGGAGAGATTTCAAATCATTTCCTTAAAATTGCAACGCACAATAGAAAAGGTCAAGAATGCAAACTGAAGACTACAGAGAACATCATGAATAAATCAAAGGAAGATTATGTAACAACATTAAACAGGTAATATAAAAATATCAGAAACAATGCAGTGATTCATAAATAATAACAGCAAAAAAGATAAACGGGTGAAGGTAGGTCAACAAAGGCGTTTAACCTCTATTATTATGCTACAATCCAGTCATTTTTTCCTCTGCATAAAAACCGAGCTTCAAGCAGCCCCCAACTCAGGAGTTCTATATAGTGAGAATTTTGTACTTTGACCATATCTCTCGGCATTGTTCCAGGTTAAAGTCCTAAAATTTAGACTGATCTCATATGGAAGACTTTTCATTCCTTAAATCAAGTAAGTTGGTCTTCTCTAGCCCTTTCATGGCTCCTCCGTGTCTCTTTTGATGGACAGAGAAAAAGAAATGCACGTGTTCCAGGTGTAAGGACACTGTGATGACCCACGATTAAATTAATATGAGGTCAAATTTCAAATTTCACTGTCCCTCTGCCAAGTATAAGTGAAAAGAAAAATGTGTTAAATTTCACAACTGTTATCAAAGCCTGTCAGAGGATTAACTATTTCTCATTCTGGCCTATCTAAGCACCTTTAGGTTTTCCAATAGTCAACTTCAAAAAGAAGGCAAGAGTTCACCCATGGGGGAAAGAAAGGAGTGTTCTTTTTCACTAATCCTTTGGAAGGGTTTCCTGAATTAATCATTTCTGAGCCATCATTCTTTGCTGGCCTTGTGTTATTTTAAGACTTTATCATTTACTATTTTTTAAATTCTAGGAGATAAATGACATAAATACCAAGAATACCAACCTGTGGGAAATCTACACTTCCATTTTTTTTTCCTTCTAATTATAGTCACTGAATTTCAGAGCCAGCCAGGAATGTAAATACTTAGAAGCAAGGACATCTTACTTATATCTCTGTGTCCTTACCTCTTAATTGCTTCTGCCTCAAGCAGTCAAAGTAGCAAAGTATCACAGGTATCAGCACTGAGAAGCACACCTAGCCCCATCTACACTTTCATGAAGAACAGAAAGACCCACTTCTAATGCTTCCAAAATCTCTCATAGATGAGTACTGTATCTTATTTTTTAACCTGTGTTACACAATAATGAAATACTAGCAATAAGAAAACAAAAAACAACTCTCTAGATCTGCAACTGCTCCCGAATTGCGACTCAAGGTGCCCTAGAGCACCATACCAAACTCCCCGGGTGCTGCGGAATACTTCAGATTTCCAAAGAAACACAATAGTACTCTGCTCAATACCTCAAAAACTACTAGGTCCAGGTGGTTCACATTTTCAACATTATATTGTGCTATATTCCTTTTGATGAAATAATTTCTTTGTGAAGCTGAATTTTTAGCCATTGTTAACAGTTGCTATGATAAAAAACAAGTACAATGCTAAAAATTGAAGTAGAATAGGAAATGAGGGTGACAGGGTCTTTTTGGGAAGTTGGTGCAGTGACCAACAGGCATACAGTTCCCATTAGTAATTATGGTTATTTAAGAAGAAATATATTTTTTCTTTCAATTATGTATGTTATTTTCTTCAACAGCTATTAAGTTGTTAGGACATAAATACTTACTAGGTTGTTTGGACCTAATTACTTAATAAACAAACTGGAAGATCTTTCTTTTGGCTCAAGGCCACCATAAAAAAATTACTGAGAAAGTTTGGGAACCTCTGCTTTAGGCTCAAGAGACTCCATTTCATAATAGGCACCTTTCCTGTGCCAGCTAATTTTAAATTTCACTCTTCTGAATAAATGTCCTCTTGCAAGTCCTCCCTGCAAGAAACCCTTCTACCTCAATTCAACAGACAGCATCCACTTCAGTGGACTATTTACCATCTGCACAAAGAAATCTTCCCACCTCACTGCCAGGTAGCAAGAGCATAGAATAGGGGTTAAAAACGATGGCTCTGGAGATAGTAAGTCTACCTATGCCTCAGTTTCCTCAAGTCGTAAAATGGGGATAATAATGCAGGGTGACTGTGAAGATTTCAGGACAATAATAAACAAGGGCATTTAATTGTATTTAAAATTAAAAAAAGAGAAGAGTATCTGAAATGCTTGTCCCAGCTCCTGGCATACAGTGAACCTTCAATAAAAGCTAAGTATTATTTTTCTATCCCCTTTAGAGCATGATCACCAGAATTCCAAGCTCCATTCTACTGGAAATCAGGCCAAAGTCTTGTTAACGACGGTGCTATTGAGTTCGCCAGTGGCATCCAGCTACACTCTCTACTCCAGCAGAAAAGGAAAAAAAAGAGAGAGAGGGAGAGACAAAGAAAAAAAGAGAGAGAGAGAAAGAAAAGTGGGGAGGAGAAGAAGGAAAAGAAAGGATTGATCTAAGGTCCTTGGCTAGCAATTTTCCCCAGTGCTCTTGGGCTCAAAAGACATGGCTTAGTGCTGATTCACGTCTGACACAGGAAAAACTCAGAGCCCAGAGGATCTCCTCCAGGAACGTCTTCACATAACAAAATGAAATGCTCAGAAACGGATTCATTTATTATTTTCCTCTTGGGCCCATTCTTTCTCAACATCCTTAGAGGACAGAAGACGGCCCTCTCAGCTCTCTTTCCTTCTCAAGCCCCTGGCTTCACAGCCCCTCAAAGTGGCTGTTTTGTTTCTTCGTAGTCTCAGTCACACCCCCTGGACTCTAGGGCGGCCGCTGCCCCGCCCCCAGGCTCCTCCTACCCCGCGCCCTGGCCCAGGCCTTCCCTCCTCCTCCTCCGCAGCTCGGGCCCCCACCCCTGAGACCCACACCTGGAGCATCTCCTGGCAGAAGGCGCGCACCGAGCGCAGCGAGGCGAGGTCCAACTCCCTGACGACGAGCTCGCCTGCCTCGCCGGCGCCGGGGTCTGGCCTGGACTCCCCAGCCTGGAGCTCGCGGCGGAGCTGACCCGCTGCCTCTTCGGCGCGCACGCGGTCCCGGCAGCCCATGATCACCCGCGCCCCGAGGCGCAGCAGCTCGGCGGCCGTGGCGCGGCCCAGGCCGCTGTTCGCCCCGGTTATCAGCACGGTCTTCCCGTGCATGAGGCCTAGGGCCCCACCTCCGTGCAGCCGCTGGACCCTGGGCCCCACGAACCGCCGGGCCGCCAGCCACAGCGCCCCACCCAGTGCGGCCAGCAGTGCCGCCGCGGTAGCCACCGCCATAGCTGCCGGGTCTGAGGGCCCACCGGTCCCTGCGCGGGACTTCCGGAGCCTCCGCCTTCTAAGAACCAAGCCTGCCACCTGCACGCGAAGAACTCTGAGGCGCGACCAGTCGGCCCCCAACACTGCGCGCTTGGCATGCCGGGACTTGTAGTTTCCCTTTTGAGGGCATCTGATTGGTTGGGAGAATCGCGCGCTCTAGGTCATGTGCCCTCGATGGAACATGCTCCCAGCCCAAAGGTGGAGACTGGGCACTCGCGACAGTTTTCAGGCTGCTGGGGTTCGTAACCATCGAAATTCCAGAGTGGTGGCAGCCTTCCCAGTGGGAATGCCAGATGAATACTTTGCGTTTACAAATCTTTCAATAGTTTGGGTTACAAATGCCACTCTTCAGGGCATTTAGTGTGTTCTCCTTTAAGGGCTCCTGTGACTTGTAAACTCAGTTCAATTTACTTTTACTTCTGGAGAATGGTCCCTGCCCAGCCGGAGTCCGAGGAAGGACCCTTTCTTTCATAGGTGAGACTAAGAATTTAGCAACATGAATCAGTTGGAAATACCATGGGGTTTGGTGGCAGGAGGTGGGGAGACGAAACAAACAAAAAAATTCGGGGTTCCAGTACCAGGGTTTCTCATTCAATAGGTCTGGGATGGGGCCTGAGAAAATACACTTATAACGAATTCCAAGGTGATGCTGATGTTGCTGATCTGGGGACCACACGTTGAGAACCACTGAAGACCATTATGGCATTGGTCCCTAAAGAAACAGTCATCCTCAAATGATCCTATTTGACACAGTGGGAGTAGCTTGGACTAATTATAAACATTGACTTCTGAGCAGGCCCATTCACAGATACATCCCTGCTCCCTCCATGGGACTATTGCATCTAACAATGAGGGTCAGAGTGCTTTGTAGATTGTCAAATGCTTCATAAATGTCAGGGATTAATGCCACAGAAACCCATCTTCAAGCTGCAAACTTGATAGCTTTAGACAAAACTACTCTTGAAGATGCCATTCATTCATGTACTTCCCCATCTAATATGTGTCAGGCCCTGCCTATGCCCTGTGAGAGCCACAGAGAAATAGGACACCATTCCTGCCCTCAGGGTGCTTATTGTGTGGTACAGAAATCTTCTACCTTTATTGGCACCGAGGACAAACAGCTCGCTAGGGTTGGCTATTTGAGTTTACACATTTGACTTTCTCTACCAGATTGTTAAGGCTTAACTTTCCTAAAGGATAGGGTTATGTGTGAGTCCCTCTTGTGGTCCTCACATAGGAGAACACCTACAAAACAGTAGGTACTCGATAAGTGTCACATGTCATGACTGATATATTTTGGACTGGCTTACATCTAATTAGGAAGCAAATCAAAAGATGTGTTTCAGCTGTGGTCTTCTCTCAACTAGAGCCAAGGGTGGAATATGTATGTACAGGTGGGGCAGAGATGGAGGCAAGGATAGAGAGAGCTGGAGAAAGTGTGATGAGGATAGGAGGAGAAAAATGCTTAGACCTGCAGCGTAACTGCTATGTAGTCTATGCATGGAACTTAGTGGAATGATTAATTTGTTCCTGTTGGATCCAAAGTCCATGGAATTAATTACAACAATTAATTACAACTCTATTTGGAAGAGAAGAAAGAGACATCATACAGCTTTTGAAGTAAGATCTGAATTTGGATCTTAGTCTTACCACGTATTAGCTCCACATCCTTAGGGAAGCTACTTAGTCCTTCTGAATATTAGGTTCCTCATTGATAAAAAGGAAGGTAATAATAATACTACGTCACAAACATTTAATTTGATAAGAAAATGAGGTAACGTGAAAATAACCAGCTCACTGTGCGTAACATATGGAATATTATGGTTAATAACCAGTACATTTTTGTTGCAAATGAAACAAAAGTCAAAATAGAATGACAATGAAGGGCCAAAATACTACACTTTATGTCACATTTTGAAGTGATGGCCAAGGTTTTTTGTTTGTTTTCCCATACAAACATTGGGTCAACCTGCCAGGCCCAAAGCCAGATACTTCAAATATGAAGCTTTGTGGTTCAAGGGCAATTAACTCACCAAGTAAGCTTCAAAGAATCTTCCTCAGGAGGTTCTGTCTAGAGCTCCTCTTAGAACCCTGTGAGAACAATCAGCTGATTTATTTCTAAATAAGCAATGTCAAAATTGGTATACTTATGCAGGTGGAGTGCATTCTCATTTTGCATTGGTCAAAAAGCTGGTCATAGAGGCAACAGAATTAAAGGCTTCAGTTTTCAAGCGTGTACTTAATCATACTTATTCCACTTTTGAACACCACTACAGAATGATGATTGGTTACAATTCATTCCATCTACAATCATCTGAAAATGAGCAATGTTTTGTGAAACTAAGTAAGCTTCTGAAACAGCCCCTTAAGCATGCAAACATTCAAGTTCTAACATCCTAAAGAGTCATCATTATGACTTACACAGAGATAAGTGCAATGGCATTCAACAGCATTGACAGCTCAAAAAGAAGTCCTTTAAAGGTAACTTGAGGGTTCAAAATGTTTTCCAAAAAATCAAGAGAAAACCTTTTCAAAGGAGCTAAGTTCTGAGGTCCAGTCTACTGAAGTATCTATCTAATTACCCTAGAGAGCCAAAAGAAGTGGCTTCTGTGATATCAGACTGTCACTGCTTTATTTCTCCTCCCTGTCCCTAAGCACTGAATTTTTGACCATAGCCAAAGGGTACATGAACTGCAACGGTGCCTAATTTCTGTGCCCCTTGAATGTGGAACATGTGGTCATCAAAGAAGATGTGGGGCCGGATCTTCACCAAGATGGGACCTTTGGGAGCTCCAGCAAGGAAAAGAGCTTCGTCTATCTCTAGACCCCAGCGGCGAAGGGTCTTCAGCACACGGGCACCTGAACTGGCTGCGCTCCTTGCTGTTACCAGGTAGGTCCTGATAGGACAAAGTAACCGTTCATTTTTGGCATAAAACTTCTTCTGCAGTCTGCCTAAATCTTCCAGAAAGCCTTTCAAGGGACCCTGTAAAAGGAACATATATCAGAGCTGTGATCCAGTGACCAAAGAAAGTGAGTACTGAAAAAGCAGAGGCTTGTAAGAGCTTATAAAAGGACATACTACAGCATGCCATGCAGTATTATGAGGCTGATAACACAATGTTAAAACTCCATGTGTTTATGTGGATATATTTCCTGATATGCAACTGTCCTTGCATTCCTGGAATAAACCTAGGATGATCATGTGATTTGTCATTTGAACCCAGATATTTTAAGTGTGAAAGAATGTTCTACAAATAATTAAACCAAGACAACAAACATAATCTATCCATGGTAAACCGGGGTAGGTGGTCACTCTAAACAAACTCCAGTTGGTTGCCTAAAGCACTAGTCTTTTTATTTGCTTTTTGTGAATTGCACATGTTAATGTCATGAAGTATATACCCTTTTGTCTAGTTCAGTGGTTTTTGGCCTGAATCCAATCATGTCTTATATTTACAGTTGCTTCATATATCTTCACACTTGCTTTCATTTTCAACCTTTCTAAACACTTAGCTTTGGCTTGCTCTCTCATATAGAGCTTAGAATTGGATTTTGCTATGTGATCCAATCTGAATGTTTTACTTTTTAAAAGAATAGTTGAGTTTTAGCTCATTTAAATTTATTTATGTTGTAAGTATACTTGAGATTGGTTTTGTCTTGTGATTTTTATTGCATTTTCTATGTTTAAAGATTCCAAAGGATTGTTCGCTGGCTTGTATCTGTCTTCTTTGTATGTGTGTGTATGGGTAGTTCTTCTGACATTTAAGAAGATTTGCATTATTTCCGTCATTGAATACTTTTATAAGTCTAACCTTTAATACCAGATCTATTATTCTTTACCGTGACAAATAATAAAATTAAGAGGTTTGTTCAATCTCTCTAATCCTCTATTTCTTCTCGCCATCTAATTTTAATCATTTATTTGATTTTCCTCAGTGTATAGATTTACATTATTAAATATTCTTTTATTTCTGTTTATCAACTTTACATTTCATCCTTTGGCCATTTTAACTGAAACTATCAGCATACTTTTCCACAGACCTTCTTTTCCCCATATTTTTCCATTTTTTGTTAGTTGTATAATTTCTACATTGTTAGGACACATTATATTTGCTTTCTTTTCTGCCATCCTAATCCCTACAGTTGTTTTAGTTTTAATTGTATGTTGAATATAGTCTATGCTCAGTTGTGCTTTTGTACTTCCAGTCACCCACACATTGGCTGAAATTTATTCTCTAGTACTAATTTTCTCAAAAACATCTTACGGAAATAATCCCTGAGAATATAGTGTGTTCTCAACTATATATCTGTTTCCTGTGTATTTAAATGAAATTTTGCCTGGATATAGAATCCATGGTTTATATTTACTCTCCATGAAATCGTATAAGTAGTGCTCCACAGTCTTTTGCTATTAAGAAGCTTGAGAGCAGCATCTTGGTCCCCCACCCAACCCTTCCAGCACTTACGGTGATTGTTCCTTGTGGGCCATCAGCCCAAAGAATTATTTCTTCATTTTGAAATCCAATAATTTCACTAAGTCATGTCTCAGTGATGATCATTCTGATTCTATTTCCCTATCACACAATGTGGGCTTTTAATCTTTAATATTTTAACAATATAATGTATGCATTAAAATCTTCTGATAATTTAGGAATGTTTTCTTGATTTATATTTTTATATAAATTTGCATCTTTGTATTTAACTACAACAGCCCTACCCCCAAATACAATTTCAGTATTTTTCTTCAGGGATTCCACTTAAGCATGTGTTAGGTTTTCTTTACATGTTATCTATTTCTGTCATTTTTCTCTCTAAAATCTTATTTTCAATTCTTTTCATTTACAGCATTCTACCATCTCACATTTGATTGCCTTTTCCTTGATTACTGCATTTCTACATTATGATCTTGCTTTAAGTTTTTAAAAGTCATGACGGATGTTTACTTACAGTCATCACCTGTATCGTGTCAAGTTTTTCTGGAGAGAGTTTTTCATCTGTCTGCCTTTTTCTCATTGTATCTTTGCATATGTTCAGTGCTGGTTCTCTTTTTATTACTTATACTGAATTAGACTGGTTATCATTGGGACAATTGGTGGGTTTCTGGGGAAGGTCAAGGGGATTAATTGAAGACTGATTTGTTTCCACAATTCACAGGCTCCCTTCTTCTCTACTGTCATGGAAACAACCTGTGTTTTATAATATGATGTGTTGTGTGATCATTTGCTTAGTCTCGCTTTTGCTAAGGCTACATATATCAGAAAAAGCAAGTAAATTTACTTTGTAAGGGTGAGAAGCATACATATAGGTGAAAAAAACCTGTAACTATTTTTTGGCAACAGCCCCAATGTCGTTGTGTGACTATTGGCAGCGGCCACCCTGGTTACAGTTTGTCTTTGAAACACAGAGAGACACAGTTCTCCTTGCTGCTTTTTTTTTTTCTTAATGCATTGTTACTGCTTTATTGATTGGAATTGATTTATTTCCTTGTTCATTTTCATAGTTGCTCCTTTTGTGACAGCAATTGTGAAAATTGCAAAATTTCTTCTACTCAACAGGTTTTGTATTCATTCTCTATAAATTTTATTTTATTTTTTAAAATTTATTTTATATTTTTGGAATATTAGGGGGGTACAAACTTCCAAAGGGAAGAAATGGGAAAAGCTGAGTTTATGTCACCATATTCAAACCAGGTATCCATTTCATCATTATAATTTATATATTTATACAGTAGTTCAAGTATATATCAAAATACAGAAATATTAGGGAAAGTTACTCAAAAATACTTTTTTTGAGGAGCTGTATCATTTAAAACATTTGGAATCTGCTTAAGATGTAGAATTCTAGAAAGGCTGTTATTCCCACCCCAATAACAAGAAAAATTCAGATAATATGAAAATAAAATCTTCTCTTTTCTTGAGCCCATCAGAGCGCTGAGATCACAGGGCAAACAACCAGCATAAAACCTAAGGAAAAACAGGCATCTTCAAGGAGAGATTGGAATGCAAGAATTGGCACACCTTTGGCAGAGCACTGAAGAGAGAGATAGCAGATACCATATAAGCAAGTATAGAAATTCAAGTAATTTGTAAAAACAAATTGAAAAAGGACAAATGTGAACTAATGAGAAAACATACAGGACCCGGGATCCAGAGACACAAGAAGTACACACTCTCTTTCAGGCTTCTCCATGAGCTTCCACTAGGCACTAATGAGAAACACTGAAGGCAGGAGAGAGAGAAGAAAGCCATCCTCAGTGGTACAGGCTTGGAGGAAGAGAGCAGCTACCACTGTGGTCAAAGACTAAAACACTACCTAGTTCCTTATACCCTAAGGAACAAAAGTCCTAAACTGCTAGAAGAAGGGCTTCAAACACTGTTATCTCCCAGGGCATGAATCAAGATCCACTGTTACTAGGGAAAGAAGAAAGGAAAACTATTCTAACTCTGGATGAAGGATAAGAAATGTCATGACCCAGACCATTAGATATCCCCTATCACTGGGGAAAGGCAGGATCCAGGAGCAATCTTCATCCCTAAATCATAGGGAGACAGAGCAGGCAGAGACAATGAAGCAACAGCTCAGGAGAGATAAGGACGTGGAGGCCTTCTGTAAGGCACAGACACACAGAGAAGGCAAAATGCGGAAAGTGGAACAGGAAAATTGAGAAAAATATCCTGGCAAACCAGCCTGCACCCTAAGAACCAGGTGAATTCCAAAATAATTTGGAATTATTGGCACAATGAAGACAACTATAGCAACAACAAAACCTACAGCTAGTTTAACTGCTGTTTAGATTGACTTAGTCCACCACAATAATTGCTCGTGGAAGAGGAGGTATGCACATTACGAGACTATTTATCAAAGTCTTCACAACCACACACTGTCACTGGCAATAAGTCAAATATTTATGAGACCACAGAAAAAAACAAAAAGTACAATCCACTTTCAAGAGACATTAAGAGAACTAGACTTAGTGATTACCCAGATGTCATAAATGTAAAAGGGGATTCAAACTAACTGTGATTAATATCTTTAAAAGTCTACTTTAAAGGTGGACAATAGACTAGACTAGTAATTTTGACGGAGGTTGAAAATATAAGGCAATGCTAATATGCTAAAATGGCAATGCTAAAAATAAAAATTACTGTATGGAGATGAAGAATGCCTTTAATGGATGTGTCAGGAGACCCGACATAGCTGAGCAAAGAATGAGTGAATTTGAAGATAGGTCAATTATCCAAACAGGAAATAAAGAGAAAAAAGAGTATGGAAAAAAAGAACAAAACATTGAAATGCTGTGGGACACACACTTACATGCTCCTCATATTTAGACTGCCCAAACCAAAAGAGATATAGAAAATCTTAAAGGTAGCCAGAGAAAAATAGACACATTACATAAAGAGGACCAAAGATAAAAGTTTAAAAACATTGTCATAAGAATCTATAAAAGTCAGAGGACAATAGAAGGGCATCTGTAAAGTGCTGTAAGAAAAATATAGCAAACCCAGAATGCTAGAAATGGTAAAAATAAAATACTGTCTTCAAAAATAAAGAAGAAATAAAGACTTTTTTAAGCAAATAAAAATAGAAGATTCAGTACCAGCAGAACTATACTATCTGAAATGTAAAAGAAAAAAAAATATGGCAGAAGGAATATGATAATAGAGAGATACCTGATCTACACAGAAAGGAAATTTCCTGAAAATGGTTAAAATGAAGATGAATATAAAAGATATATTTTGTCTCATCCTTATTTACTCTAAAGATATTTGATTACCAAAAGCAAAAATAGTTGTACGGTATTGTGAATTTATAGTATAGATAAAATTGAATTATATGACAACAATATTACAAAAGAGAAGGGAGAGTTTGGCAGTACACTGTTACAAGGTTCTTACACTACATATGACTTAGTAGAGTAAATATTGTTTGACAGTAGACTATGATTACTTAAAGTTTTACACTGTGAACACTAGTGTAACTACTGAAAAAAAATTAGATGAGTTATAAGGCAATAGTGGAGATAAAATGGAATCTAGGAAAAACAATCAATCTAGAAGTAAAAAGAAAAAATAAAAGGGGAACAAAGAACTGGTGCAACATATAGAAAAAAAATGGGAAAATAATATTTTTTAGTCCAATCAAAGAAATGATCACATTAAATGTGAATGTCCTAAAAACAGCAATTAAAACACAGGAATTGCTAGATTTTATAAAAAAGCAATACTATATTTTATAAAGCAGCAATACTATAATATCTACAAAAAATTAGTTAAATATAAAAAAAATTTAAATAAGAAGACACAGCTAGGTTAAAAGTAAAAGTCTAGTGAAAATATACCATACAAACATTAGTCAAAAAAAAAAAAAGTTGGAGTGATTATACGAACAAAATGAAAAGAGATTAGTGAATTATTATCAAGAAGATATAATAATCCTAAATATGTGGGTATCTGACAACAAAGATCCCAAATACATGACACAAAATTGATAAAATTGAAAGGAGAAATATGTAAATCTTTAATTAGATTTCCTTCCTTCTGAATAGTAGATAGAACAGACAAGACAGGAAAATCACTGACAATATAAAAATCCAAGCATCCAAGCAATATGACCTGAATTAATTTGCATAATCTAATCAACATTTATAGAACACTGAATGTAACAACAGCAAAATAAATATTCTTTTCAAGTACACATGACATGTTCATTAAGATAGACTATATTCTGGGCATGAAACACCACACAACAAATTTAATCAATTGAGATACAAAGTATGTTTTCTGACCACACTGGAGTTAAGCATGGACTCAATAACAGAAATATATCTGGATAAACTCCAAATATATGACAAATAACCTACTTCTAAATAACCCATGGGTCAAAAAGGAAGTCACAGAGAAATTAAAAAACATATATTTTGAATTGAATGGCAATAACAACATCATCTATTAAAATTGGTGGGATGCAATGATAGCAGGGTTTAGAGAAAAATTTATAGCATTAAGTGCTTACGTTGGAAAAGAGGAGAGGTCTCAAATCAATGACCTAGCTTCCACACTAAAACACAAACAGCTGATTCAGTAAAATTGATTAACCTCTGGCCAAACCAACCAAGAAAGAAAAAAAGAGAAGATATAAATTACCATTATTAGAAATAAAAGTGGGGACACATCACTAAGGATCCTACAAACATTAAAAACATACTAAAATATTATGGAAATGTTTATGCCCATAAATTCAATGACTTATGTGGACAAATTCTTTGTAAGACACAAATTCATAAACAGAGAGAAGAAAGGAATGAGAAAAGGAACAAAAAGAAAGAGAAAATCCGAGTAGCAGTTCTATAGGTATTAAAATACCTGAATTGTTAGTTAAAAGCCTTCTGACAAAGAAAAATCGAGGTCCAAAGACCACCAAGATGGCCAACTAGAGACACAGCCTGTCAGACCATCATGGCAGAAGAGTAGTGGGTTGGACTGAGGAGAGCGGAGAACAATTGCTGCTCAGATGTGGACCATGGTAGAGACAGCACAGGAGACTGGGGACCCCACCAAGAAAAGCTGCGAAGAGAAAGGAGGATAGAGAAGAGAGATCAGAGGCCCAGACGAAATCCAGGGAGGCCTGGAGCCCAGTGAAAGGGTAAGGGGGCTCCCCTGCCCGACCTAGTGCATCTAGCCAGCAGCAGGACACAGGGCACTAGTCCCATGAGTTAGTGCCACGAGGGACCACAGAGCTGGCATTCTTGCTTCTGGATGTCTCTTCCTCTGCACTTCCTCCATTCCTGGCATCCCAGAAAGTAATTTTTGCTCAAAGCAGCTTATAGTCGTGGCCACCCCATGGA
The DNA here is from genome assembly GCF_000956105.1 of Propithecus coquereli. NCBI lineage: Eukaryota > Metazoa > Chordata > Mammalia > Primates > Indriidae > Propithecus > Propithecus coquereli. Next base: position 4,937,044 of record NW_012149841.1, on the reverse strand, counting down.
AAATGCAAAAGTTCTCTGCGCTGAGATATTGAAGAAATACAAAACATTGTCTCTGAATATTATAAAAATCTCTATGCTCATAAACTTGAAGATGTGGAGAAAATGGACAAATTCTTAGAAACACAAAAATCCCCTAGGCTCAATCAGGAAGAAATAGAACTCTTAAACAGACCAATATCAAGCACTGAAATTGAAGCACCAATAGAAAATCTTCCAACAAGAAACGTCTGAGTCCAGATGGTTTCACATCCAAATTTTCCCAAACCTACAAAGCATAACTGGTACCTATACTGCAGAAATGATTCCATAACACTGAGAAGGAAGGAATCTTCCCAGACTTAACTCTATAAACCCAATATAACCTTGATGCTAAAGCCAGGAAAGGACACAACAAAAAAAGAAAACTACACACCAATATCCATTATGAATATAGATGTAAAAATTCTGAATAAAATCTTAGCAAACTGAATTCAGCTGCACATCAAAAAAAAAAAAAAAATACACCATGACCTAGTAGACTTGATGCCAGAGATGCAAGCATGCTTCAACATAGGCAAATCTATAAATGTAATTCACCACATAAATAGAAGCAAAAACAAAGACCACGTGATCTCAATAAATACAGAAAAAGCATTTGACAAAATTCAGTACCCTTTTATGATAGGAACGCTTAACAAAATAGGCTTAGATGGACTTACCTAAAAATGATACAAGCCATATAGGATGAACCCACAGCCAACATTATACTGAATGGGGAAAAATTGACAGCATTCTTTCTTAGAGCTGGAACCAGACAAGGTTGCCCACTATTACCACTTCTATTCAACATAGTGCTGGAAGTCCTAGCCAGAGCAGTCAGACAAGAGAAGGAAATCAAGGATATCCGAATGGGGAAAGAAGAGGTCAAACTATTGCTCTTTGTTGATGATATGATCTATCTAGAAAAGCCCAAAGATTCAACCAAGAGACTCCTGGAATTGATGAATGAATTCAGTAAACTTTCATGTTACAAAACCTGTGTACACATGCCAGTCAGTAGCTTTCATATACACCGAGAACAGTGAAGCTGAGAATCAAATCAAAGACTCAATACCTTTCATGATAGCGACAAAGAAAATAAAATACCTAGAAATATATTTAAATAAGGAGGTAAAAGACCTGTATAGGGAGAACTACAAAACACTGAGGAAATAAATTGCAGAGGATGTAAACATATGGAAAAACATATCATTCTCATGGATCGGCAGAATCAACATTGTTAAAATGTCTCTACTACTCAAAGTGATTTACAAATTCAATGCAATCTCCATTAAAATACCAATGTCATTTTTTGAAGACCTAGGAAAAATAGTTCTACACTTTGTATGTAACCAGAAAAGACCATGAATAGCCAATGCAACCTTACATAATAAGAACAAATTGGGAGACATCATTTTACTAGCATTCAAGCTATACTGCAGGGCTATCGTAACCAAAATAGCATGGTACTGGCACAAAAACAGAGACACAGAAATATGGATCAGAACAGAGAACCAAGATATGAAATCATCCTCATATTGCCATCTGATCTTTGACAAAGCAGACAAAAAAATACACTGAGGTAAAGAATTCCTATTCGATAAATGGTGTTCGGAAAATTGGATAGCCACGTGTAGAAGACTGATGCAGGATCTGCACCACTCACAAAAATTAACTCATGATGTATAACAGACTTAAACCTAAGGCACAAAATTGTAAGAATTCTAGGAGAAAATGTTAGAAAAACTCTTATAGACATTGGCCTACGCAAACAACTTACGAAGAAGACCCCAAAAACACCCACAGCAACAACAAAAATAAATAAATGGGACTTGATCAAATTAAAAAGTTTCTGCAGAGCCCAGTACATAATCAATACAGTAAATAGACAACCTACAGAATAGGAGAAAATATTTGCATGCTATACATCTGATAAAGGGCTAATAACCAGAATCTACAAAGAACTCAAGCAAATCAGCAAGGAAAAATCAAACAAACCTATTAAAAAGTATATAAAAGGCATGAACAGAAATTTATCAAAAGAAGATAGACAAATGGCCAATGAACACATGAAAAAATGGTCAACATCTCTAATCATTAGGGAAATGAAAATCAAAACCACAATGAGATAGCACCTAACTCCAGTGA
>NW_012149841.1:4929543-4931823 GCF_000956105.1 Propithecus coquereli | reverse complement strand
TATACAAAAATTGACTCAAGGTGGATTAAAGACTTAAACGTAAGACCTGAAACCATAAAAATTCTAGAAGAAAATGTAGGAAAAACTCTTTTAGACATTGGCTTAGGCAAAGAATTTATAAGTAAGACCCCCAAAGCAAATACAGCAACAACAAAAATAAGTAAATGAGACTTAATTAAACTAAAATGTTTCTGCACAGCAAAGGAAATAATCAACAGAGTACATAGACAATCTAGAGAATGGGAGAGAATATTTGCAAACTATACATCTACCAAAACTATCCAGGATCTACAAAGAACTCAAACAAATCAGCAAGAAAAAACTCAAATAACGTGGTAAAAAAGTGGGCAAAAGACATGAACAGATTTTTCTCCAAAGAAGATAGACATATAGCTAATAAACACATGAAAAAATGCTCAACATCACTAATTATCAGGAAAATGCAAATTAAAACCACAATGAGATGCCACTTTACCCCTGTCAGAATTGCTAGTATTAAAAAGTCAAAAAACAATAGATGTTGGTGCAAATGCAGTGAAAAGGGAACACTTATACACTGTTGGTGGGAGTGTAAACTAGTACAACCACTATTGAAAGCAGTATGGAGATTCCATAAAGCACTAAAAGTAGACCTACCATTTGATCCAACAATCTCGTTACTGACTGGGTATCTACCCAAAGGAAAAGAAGTCATTTCATATAAAAGACACCTGAACCCAAATGTTTATTGCAAAACAATTGACAATTGCAAAGATACAGAACCAACCTAAGTGCCCATCAACTGATGAGTGGGCAAAGAAAATGTGTATATACACCACCAAGTATATTCAACCATAATAAAGAATGAAATAATGTCTTTCATAGCAACTTGGATGGAACTGGAGGCCATTATCCTAAGTGAAGTATCTCAGGAATGGACAAAAAAAAACACACCACATGTTCTCTCTCACTTATAAGTGGGAGATAAACAAGGGATCTATATGGTCATAAAGAGGTATAATGGAAATCAGAAACTAAGAAGGGGGGAGGTTGGGAGAAGGGTGAGGGATAAAAATCTACCTATCAAGTACAATGTATACTATTCTGGTGACAGGTATACTGAAAGCCCTGACTTCAGCATGATATAAGAAAATAACATGTTACCACCAAATACTAGCAAGGACGCAAAGCAACAAAATCCCTGGCACACTGCTGTTAGCAATACAAAATATTATAGTCATTTTGGGAAATAGTTTGACAGTATCTTATCAAGTTAAACATATACTTACTGCATGATCTAGCAATCCCACTCCTAGGTATTTAGACATGGAATGAAATCTTATGTTTGCACAGAGCGCTGTATGAAAACTTTAAAAAGTGGCTTTATTTGTAAATATCAAAGACTAGAAATGGCCTAAATGTCCTTCAATAAGAAAATGGATAAAAAAAATGTGGTCCATGCATAGAACAGAATACTACTCAGCAATAAAAAAGGAACAAACTAGTGAAACATGCAATGACATGGATAAATATCAAAGGCATTACGCTAAATGAAAGAAGTGAGATTGCATCCTGTATGATTCCATTTATGTGACATCCGGAAAAGAACCACCCCCCTGACCCCCAAAAAACAATAGGGACAGACATCAGGTGAGTGGTTGACAGGACCTGGATATAGGGAACTAGGATGACTACAATGGGGCATTTGGGAATTTTGCAATTTCATGAAAATGTTGAGTATTTCTGTTTCGGTGGTGGTTTCAATTGTATACATTTGTCAAAACTCAAAACTGTCATTAAAAATGATGAATTTTATTGTATGTAAATTACATGTTAACAGCTTTGATTAAAACACCCCCCCACACACACACACTTGGGGGCATTATTCTAGAATGGGGACAGAGAGAGATCAAATGAGGAGACATCAGTTGTGTTGTCACTGTACTACACTGGAGATTGGAGGCTTATAACCTGCAATGAGAGTTGGTCAAATTAATCCCCTCCAGCTGCATCATTTGCTGGTGACTTTCAGACCTCCTCCATCTGAGAAAATTGGGACATTGTCATGACGAAACCACAATTTCCACTCCCAGTGTCCTTGAATGTCTTTGGTAGGAGGCATATCTCCTAACTTCTTTCTCATCAGTGGAATGTACCTGGCAAAGCCTTCTGGCCTTTATGGAAAAGCCAGCCTTGCTATGTAAAAAACAGCATTTCTTACACTGGCTGTGGGACTGTATAATAAAAGCAAGCATACTTACTAGAAATTTGTTGGATATTCCTGCAATAACTAGGGTTGGG
>NW_012149841.1:4928146-4929493 GCF_000956105.1 Propithecus coquereli | reverse complement strand
AAATTCTAAATTTTAACAAATTGGATACAGCAGTGTATGAAAAGGATAATAGTATATGTCCTATTTGAATTCATACCAAAAATGTAAGGCTGCTTTAACTTTTTAAAATCCATCAATGTAATTTACACATCAACTGACTAAAGGAGAGGAGTCACACAATTTTCTCAATAGAAGCAAAAAGACACTCGTCAAAATTCAACATTCACTTATTATAAAAACTCTCCAAACACTGAGAAAATAACTCCCTCAAATTGACAAAGGGCATCTAGAAAAAACCCTATAGGCAACATAAGAGTGAAAGACTAAATGATGTCCCCCCTTAAGATTAAGGAACAAGGCAAAGATGTCTATTCTCATCACTATTATTAAACATTGCACTAAACGTACTAACTATGTCATAGAGAAAGAAAGATGAAAAAAAAAAAAGACATACAGTATGGAAAGACAGAAATACAACTATCTTTAGTCATAGTCAACATTATTGTCTCCTTAGAAAATCTCAAAGTATCTACAAAAATGCCACTAGGACTAACAAGGAAGGTGAACAATGTTGCAGGATACAAAAAACAATTGTATTTCTGTATATTAGCAATAAACAAATAATTGGACATTAAGGAGTTTGGTACATGTGCTGCCAAAAGAAGCAAGCAAATTAAGGATTTTAACAGTACCATTTACAACAGTACAAAATATTCAATATCTGTATGCTGAAACCTACAAAACACTAATGAAAGAAACTTCAAAATGACCTAAATAAGTGGCGAGATATACCACATCTGTGTACTAAAGGACTCAGTATTGTTAAGATAACTACTCTTCCAAGATTTAACTATAAATTCAATACAATTCCTATAAAAATTCCAGCAGGATGTTTTTTCCAGAAATAGATGAGCTTCTTCTAAATCTATATGAAAATGCAAGACAATCAGACTATACAGAATGATGTTGGAAAATAACAAAGTTGTAGGACTCACACCACCTGGTCTTAATACCTACTATAAAACTACAATAATCAAGATAGTGTAATATCAGTAAAAGGATTAATACCTATATTAATGGAACAGAGCAGAAAGTCAGACTTTTCAACAAATAATGCTGGAACAATTAAGAAATCCACTCATAAGCAGGAAAAATGAACTACAACCAATATACCACATAAATACATACTAACTCAAAATAGATCATAATGCTAGATATAAACCCTATAACTATAAAACTTCCATACAAAAACATAAGAGAACATCTTTGTGACCCTGAATTAGGCAAATATTTCTTAGATATGACATTATAAGCACAATTTATAAAAGAACAAATTCATAAATCTGACTTCATCAAAATTTTAAGTTT
>NW_012149841.1:4914606-4915846 GCF_000956105.1 Propithecus coquereli | reverse complement strand
CATTATCATAAGATTATAGAGGAGTTTCCAAAAGGATAGATAAAATAATGTTAAAATTAAAAATGTCAGTAGCTAATGCTTCAAAGTAAACAATTCATGAATAAATGGGAGAAAGCTTCAAAGATAAGACAGTGAGAGGGAGTGACCAGCTTAAAATAATTTAAAAAGCCATCACAATGAACAAATATCTATATTTATATGTTAGAAAATAAGTACATCAAAATTAATGAGAGCTCATTGAACCTACCTGAGCAAGAGGCTTATTCTCAAATAGTGATTCGTGTTGAAAGAATTTGTCCAGCCCATGCTTTGTGGCGATATGGTCAGACTCATCAGAGAAGAGGACAGCATCCCCATCAAAAGCCACACGGAGCTGGGTGTCACAGTAAGTCATGTCTTTGGCTCCATCAAACATTGTTGCAGAGGCGATACCTGACAGATCATGGGGATTAATTAGTACCCTTCTCAGAGCCATGAGTTTTAGTTTCTTCCATTTTAAAAAAATCCTCCCAGACCTATGTTTCCTCTCTAGCTATACCCTGATGACTCCACTCCTCTTCACAAGCACACATCTCAGAACAGTGACTGATGCACTGCCTCTGTTTCTACAGGGTAGGGAAAATGTGAACTGAGTGGCAGGACAATTAGTGAGGGTATTCATTTCCAGGAAAGCCGAAATTCTAAAGAACAAACTTAAGGGCTGCCACATGTGCAAATACCTTGGTAGAAAATCCAATAAGAACATAAGCTTCATAACTACATGTGAAACCCAATGTAAGTAACCATTAGTGCAAACCTCTTTATTAACCAGAGAGATGAAATCAGACTAATACCTTCTTGTATTGCTTCTTGTACTTTTTCAGAGTCCGCAGAAAGATACAAGTTGGTAAGATAGGCTTTCAAATAGCCAATGGGGCTCTTCCCACCAGTCAGACAGAAGCGGTCAATCAGTAAGCCTATCATCAGGTAAGAAAGACTTCATTATGGCAGAGACTAAAGACAAAACAATATAAATCCAAATAATAGCAACCTTAGAAATAACTGAGTTTATTTGCAAATCCAAATGACTTCATTTTTAAATCTTTAGAAATAATTGAAGTTTTAGAATTATTTTCATAATGCCAAATTGAAAAATTTCTCAGCGATTTCACATAATAGTAGGTATATTTGCTACATTATAGTTTATGAAGTATTAATATATTCACATAGACCATGCCAATTTACTTTCACAACCGTACTG
>NW_012149841.1:4874608-4912926 GCF_000956105.1 Propithecus coquereli | reverse complement strand
TATGGATTTGATGTGTGGGGAGAGAGAGCAGCCGGGGCAATCATATTTTAAGAGTGGAAAGGAGAGGTGAAAACCTTTAAACCTTTAACACGGATCTGTGGTGAGCAAGAAGTTTGATCACAGAGAAAGCCTTTGGGTTGACGGCTCCTTGAAGTCAAGTTCAGAAGTAAAAAACATAAAACAGAGAAATATATTGCAGGACCTGGGATTAAGACTTTGAAATTCACACTTGACAAGTTAAGTCCAGAGCTTTGAGCCCAACTCTGCGCTAAAGTTAAAAATGAACATGGCCTTTCTTGTTCTGACATAGGCAAATAAACATTCCTTGCGCAGAAGGGGGTGTCAGTATCAAAGACACTGCATTGGTTAGGCCACAGTTAGCAAAATAACATGACTTCTCTCCTCCAGAGCCGCGAGCTGGTCTTCCACATGGTATTTATTTTACTTACCATAGTGATTGACGCTGTTTATAAGCCGCACTCCCACTTGGGCATGGTTATTAGTCATCAGTACAATATCAAATAAGTCCTGTTCATTGGGATACAGCTCACGGAGTCTAGCATTGACATGCTGCAGTGCCTGCAGGTTACAAACATGAATTTGTGTAAAGAGGGGCAGGAAAGGTGGGCTTTGGGAGGCTGGAGAGAAAGCATCTCATCGGGGTCAAATTCAAAATCTGAAGACTCTTCACTGAGAGAGTAGGGCTCCTTTAAGGCTGAGTTACACCATGCATTTTTGTATTTTCAGCTTCTCATACAAAGGACCTCAGTTAACGTTCACTGACTACATGGGTAATGTAACAGTGAAAATTGTTACAACATTTCGTTTACTAGAATAATCTCTGGGGGATAAATACAGGGAAGGATGAGGCTGTCATGCTTTGTATATGTTTGTTTTTGATTTTTAAAATATGATTTTATTGATCATCTAATGATTATTTTTATTGTGAAAGATATGTAATGCTTCATGAGTGACATGTCATCCTTGCACAGAGGCCATGCTAATTGTCTCTGTATTGTTCCAATTTTAGTATATGTGCTGCGAAAGTGAGCGTTTCGTCTATTTTTTAAACATAGGTCTTTAGGTTTGTGATTCCTTTTCATGGTTCTACCACATCCCATAAGTACATTCTACTCACAACTTGAAGAGGTGTCATTTGTTTTTCCATGGTTATGATGTTAGTGCATAATATTTGTATAAGTTATGCAGGGGATCAAAGTTGTAAGTGCTATACATTAAGTGTAAGTTCAGAGAAACTTACCTTCTCTATTAAAATCATGCCCCTAAGTACCAAGAGTATCTTGATTTTCTTAATATGCTATGTATGGGGTCAGAACAGCTAAAGCAAATTTCATCTTATTTTAATAAGGTGTTTTATTTCTACTACTCAGGACTGTGAACTCATTATAGCTTCTTACTACTCCTTCTAGGAAGTGAGGGAACAAAGGCTTCTGTTAGAGGTCTCATGGTGATGACTCCATTTAGGGAAGCCCAATACCCCAAATATAGGGTTGTGGGTTGAAGTCCCTTCCTCAACAGTCTGGAAACCTTTGTGAAAGCATAAACCTGGGTCAATTGGAAGGGGGCAAGAATGACAGGGGTGGACTAGGAATTATCAGGGAATCTGGATGAGCTCCCTGGGTAGGCCCAGGTCTTCCCTCGCCATCCAGGGTCCTGGCGAGCCAAAGATAGCTTGCAGAGTACCTTGACGAAGCGGAATGCGGGCCCCGGGGTCAGGATGACGTTCTCGTTGTTGAGCTGATACTCCATGTACTTCTCCAGACCCTCTTCCTCGTAGACTTTCCGGGCATCCACCATGTTGAAGAGAGCGCGGGACGAGACCGCGATGGTGATGGCGTGCTTGGGTTTGGGCTGCGGAGAGGAGGGCGCACCCGAGGACAGTCACGCAGACAGGAAGGAATCAGGGGTGGGGCTCACCCAGGGTAGGGCGGGAAGAAAATGGCCAGGCCTCTGCTTGGAAAACTGGGATGCTGGGCCAGCGGAGGCTGGGACTGCGCGAGGTTGGGGCAGGAGAAGCAGCGGCTGGCACGGACTTCCCTACGCGGCGGAGGGGAGCTAGGCTAGGGGGTTCTGGGCTGTGGGGCTGCCAGGACGGCGCCTAGGGTCCCATGGGCTGCAGGCCCGCTCACCGGCCGGGGACGCGAGCAGCTCGGGACCTTCTCGTAGAACTTCTTCACGGATTCCCAGTAGGCTTCCTCGTCGTCCTTCTCTTCCTCCTCTTCCTCCTCCTGCTGCTGCTGCTGGGACATGCAGTCGGGGTCCAGCTGGACGGAGGAGGGGTAGAACATCCTGCGCTGGGAGTAGGACTTCCACTCTATGGGGGACGTGAGCGTATATTCCCGCGGCTGCGAGCTCCGCATGATGCTCTGCGTCCGGGACTCCGGATTCTCTTGCGTCTTGGTGCTGGGCCGCCGGTGGCTGGGCTCGGGCTCCGGCGGCGTGGGAGGCCGTGAGTCGGGCGGCAGGGACTGCTGGTTCGGTGCGGACTGCCGTGCAGAGGGCGGCGCGGTCGGCGGCGGCGAGTCCTGCTGGTTGGGGGAGGTGGATGAAGTCCGGGAGGACGTGGAGCTGTTGGGGAGCTGCGGCAAGAAGAGGGGCATCTGCATTTCCACGCCAGCTGGGGTCCCTACCCACCCCCGCACCCCAGTCTCTGCCCAGCTCCCGCAAAGGAGCTGTCCCCTCCCGCCTGTTCCATGGCTAGACCTTAGATGGATCCTGCTTCATCTCAGCTCCTTTACGTAGGGATGAAGGGACTGTGGCATTTCTAAGCCCCAGCTATTCAGTATTTCTGTTGAATAGACACAGAGACTGTCTGCTTCCATTTTCCCCTAGCTTCCGTCAGCACCTCACACATTTTTTGTTGTGTTTGTTTTGAATATATAGGACACAGGTCCTCCTCCTCACCCTTAGGCAGCGGGCGTATAGTTTGCAAAGTTTCGTTCCTTACTTGCCATATATATATACCTGCTCAGTTAGAGGCCTCCGCGTAGGACAGAGGGCTTGAGTAATGGACCTTGCTTGGCCATTGCCTCTGTGTGTGCCCTCCGTTAACTTGATGAGCAAAGTGGGCCCGACATTCCCACCAGAACACTCCGCATAGCACCTTGGGGGCGTCTCCCTCTCCATTCACCATGTGTATGATGCAGTGAATGGTTGCTGAGAAGGTCCATAGGAGATGGGGAGACTCCAGCGTCTCCCCATCGCTATCAGAGCTTCCCGTGCCAGTGGGAGCACTATTACAGAGAGTCATCTTCCTAAATAGGAAGGAAACATTATAGAGAAAGGACCCCTTTCCCACGGTGGACAAGAAGTTATTAAACATATATATATTATTTCAGTTTTTATGTGACTCAAAAAGGATATTCTTGGTTATATTATTGAGCCAAACCTGACAGAGATGGATGGATTGGGTAGAAATGCATGTTTTCTCAGTGGCTGGGTCTGTATCATTTTCTCTGCATTCAAAAACTTAATTTCAAAACTAACTTTTTTTTCTTTTTTCTTTTTTGCTTATGTGGTCAGGCTTAGTTAAGAGCCCAAAGCACCACACAATATAACATTCTTTAATTTTTCTCTTGTGGTTACCTTTCCATCCCCTCTTCTGAGAGTCATAGGTAGTCAATAAATATTTGTTGAATGAAGGAAGGAAGGAGGAAGTGTGCAGCCTGTAGACCTAGAGCCCTTGGGTTTTAATCCTAGCTGTACTACTAACTAGTGTGAAATCTTAGGCAAGCTACTCTGTGCTTCAGTTTTCTCAGTGGTAAAATGGGATAAGGGGGGTTCTCATGAAGGCTAAATTAACTAAAACATGCAAAGTACATAAATAGGGCCTGGCACTTAGAAAGCATCAATAAATATTAACAATTATTGTTGTTATTCTGTCATCTACTCCTCCCTTTCATCTTTGTATCCACCTTAACACTATTGCTCTTGCTTCTTGGCTCTTCTGATGCAGCCTTGATGGATGGGGTTCGGGATGTTCGGGACCATTGATTTCGCACAAGGTACCCTTGAGAGTCAGTCTTTGGCAACAATTCTTGTGATCCCTGTCAAGGAGAGAAGAAACCCAGGGGTGTAGTACCCTACCACCCACACCTTCTATGCATGTACCTACAGAAGAGCCATGTCAGGCCAAAATAGCAGCACCCAATGAGATCCCTGGCCTCTGTGACTCTCAATTCAACCTGAGCCCTTCCTACTATTCTAATTCTGGCCCAATGCTAACTTCTGTTTGGAGCAAAAAACGTGGGGATCCCCCTGAAAGAACATCCAAAACCAAGAAGCATATTGGGTAGCTCATACTTCTTCACCTGTGATTACTCTTCTATGGAACTTACTAGAGTTGACCATTGTTTCTCCCTTTTCCCCACTTCCTGCCCTTAAGGATGAGCCTGTTAACAGATGCTAAAAAGACAAATGCACCATTTTTACAAGACAATAAAAGTGAGGGCAGCTGGTGGCTTACCTTGGGGCTCTAAGACAGCTACTTATAAGTGAATGGGGCCTTTAAGCACTCCTTTCAGAAGGAAGAATGGAGACCACCCCAAGGCAAGTGAAAGTGTTTCTATTCCCCAGATCCTTCCCCTCACCCAGATTGCCTGGAAATCCCCTCCAAAATCAGTAGTGTGATCTCTGCTCACCCTGATCATGGTGATCTGCCGGCCCTGCTCCCACAACAGGCACATGTGAATATAAATATGTAATGTGCAGCAGGGGCCAAGGGCTGTTCCCAAAGCTGCACAAAGGCAGCGTCTACACGACGAGTGACCCCGCATGGGGCAACATCTCAGCGAGTGATTCGGATTGACTGCACGCTTCATCTGAAAGATTGTGCAGAAAATGGTCAATGCAATGGCCAGACTCCCCTTCCCTCCCTGATTTGAACAAAGACCACTCTCCTCCCAAGGTCTGAGCAGAGGAGCCTGCTGTTGTGCCATATATTCTCCGGAACGTGGTGGGTGTGGACTGGAGGGGAAGGCAGGGCCCAGCTTCTCCTAGTTTTTCCTTAATCTCCTCATGAAGACATTAGGTATCCCTTAATACAAATCTCAACAGCTCAGTCTTCTCTCCCAGGACTCCCCTGTCCCCTAATATTTTCCATTATGCTCTTTAATGCTCTCACCACCGCTACAGAGGTCAGCTCACCTGAGTGTTCAGACGGACTCCCGATTTGTCAGATTCCTTTCTTTTTTCTCCGTCTAGACTCTCTTTTGAGTTCCTCATTCCGGCCTCATTCTTAATGTGGAAACAAAGAATGTTTATTGATTTTTAATGTAAGGACCATTAGAAACCTTGGGTTTGGGAATAAAGGGATAAATATAAATAAAACATAGAATTCATCTCTTTGTCAATATAAAAAAATATGTAAACTTTAGGCATTATTTTTCCCCTATTCTAACAAGCATGAGTAAAAGCACATATTTTATAAATAAGAATTATGTAAACAATTTTTAATATAGAAATATGTTGGTTCATAGATTTGAGATATAAAGCATCCATCATTTAAAAATGATAACATGGGAAATGCTATGGGAGAATTTTTCAGGGCTCAGCAGGACTTGGATTTAAATGTGAAGTTGCCCATACAGAGTAAGTTTTTTTCTCTCCATTACTGTGAAGATTGTTACTTATGGAAATTTTTCTTTTGCACATAGAATTGAAACCTTTCTGGGTTTTTTTCCTAATTATCTGTAGCTCTAGTTTTCTGTGGATCTAAGTGTCACCAATATTATTCTGAGTTTCAAAAACAAGGACCTTAATTCCATACAGATTTATTGACAAACATGTCTTCTGTTCTTATTATCTAATTACTCATAGCACCTAGAGTGGAAAAGAATTTCTTACTAACAAACTGATAGGGAAAACCAACCAAGAGAGTGCAACAAGAAGATAACTCATGTTTTGGAGGAAACCTGTTCAAATATTTATGCTTTCGTTTTCAAATGGGGAAGATACTTAATTTTATTGCAGCACTATTTGTACTATTTTATGCTAATTCAGTATTTGCAATGTGATCAAGATTAGTGTTATTTATCTGTTTAAGGAGCTCAACTTCTGGGTTAGACCAAGGTCCCTCAGAGCAGTCTATATTCATCTGTTTATGCTCTCTGCCTTGCACCTAGGAGAAATCTCATCAGTGTTAGTCGAATGAGAATGTGATGCAGAGCATGGTGTAGATGTATGGTTCCTGAACTAATTCTAAAATCTTTCCATCAACAACCACCCCCCAACACACACACACCAGTCACTATAGTATCCTGTCATTTCTAACTTCAAAGATATTTTAAATCCAATCCCTATTCCCTATCACTATTATGATTGCATTGTTCTGGGCCTCTGATCATTATGGGACTACATTCTTAGAATTTAGCCTTTTGAACAGGTTTCATAGCCTCAAACCCTCTCCACTTCTAGATCTGTCCACCCTATTTACTTACACTGATGTTTATAAAATGTAAATCAAATTATGCTTCATTCCTGGATAAAGCCTTCATTCATTTGATTAGACAGACCAGGAGCCTCGTGATGTAGTCCTGTCTACCTCTAGCTTGCATGGCCTCCACTCCATACTTTATTAGAACATAAAGGTGACTTGTATTTGCCTTCCTATCACCCTTATTTCCTTGTAACCTCCTTTGGCCTTTCATGTTCTTCAATATCCAGCTCAGTGTGACCCAAGGGAAGTTCCTAAACATTTTTCTGCATTGCCATCATCTTTTTGTGCGTACTTTTACTCAGCACTGAATGGTCATTTGTTCGTGAATTCTGTTCTACTAGGCTGTAGGTCCTTTAGTGACAACAGCTGTTTTTTCACCTCTTACCACTAACACGTGAGCATATGCTCAGTGAATACCGATTTACTGGATTTACTTATTCTGTATGCTTTAATCTCCTTGTTTTCCACTCTCTTCATTTCCTTGACTTCTCCTCCTTCCCTTTTCCTTCAGATGTTGCCACTATCTGAAATTATTTGGTTGTTGCAGAGCCTTTAGAGAGGTAGATGATGTACTAATATTTACAATTCCTAAGCTCTGTGGCAAGATTCTAGGACGCTCAATTCACTCACCTTCTTTTTCTGTTTCAGGGTTGTTTGACTCATTTCTTCAACTATTGAAATTCTTTTGTTGTTATTGCGGGTTTTTGTCTCCCCAGCTCCATTTCCTGTTCCCTCCCTTGCTTGGTCTAGCTTTACATTTAGAATGTCAAATTTATGACATCATATGTGATGCCATAGTAACAAACTGCCTCTGTAAATACGTGACTATGCTTTTTTTAAATAAAATAAAGTAATATTTCTTCATACGTGAGAATATCCTCTCAAAACCATTGTCTGTGTTTTTAGGAATCAATGTCTAAACATTGTTCAAATATTTAATTTGTGGCAATATCAATATTACCACTTTCTTCTTTTTAAATCTTTTTAGGCATCACTCTGTCACTCATCATATCAATCTCGTTTGTGGCTTTATGTCAGAATGAATGCCAAACTCATTTGTGGACTCAATCATTTATCATTGCCCATCCAGCCAGATTTTGGAGGGCTTTCTGCAAATCTGGAGACTATTTTTGACAGCTGAGATTTTGTTCTGGACTTGTAGTTTAGACTTGAGTTTAGCTTTAGTATTTGGTGTTTCTTTCACAATGGCAAAGCCAATTGAGAAGTTGAGAAAGACACTGTCAAATCTCCTTCCTTGTGGCTGGTAGAATGTTACTTGTGTTGCCTTTCCTGGCGTTCTTTTTATCCTTAACCCTTTTAACACCCATTTGTCCCTCCCCTGTACACAGAGAGGAGAATATGTAAAAGGCAGCCCCCAACTCTGGTTTACATTGTCCAACATGTTCTGCATTTTAGCGTTTTCATTTTATCTTCACCCAAGCTTTAGGTAAGAGACATGTGCCTTGCCAGCCTGAGCAGGTGTAACTGTCAAGGACTGAGGCAGATTTCTGGCCTCTCCTCATGGGAGGTAATAACAAAGATCGAATATTAAGACAAGTTTTTGATAGTTTTAACCAGTTATCCAATGAGTCTTTTTTTTTTTTTAATTTGGAGGATCGACTTTTATTTTATTTTATTTATTTCAGGAATTACAGGGGTGCAAATGATTTGGTCACATAAATTGTCTTTGCATCCCACCCCCACCAGTCAAAGCGACAAGTCTGCCCATCCCCCAGAAAGCATGCACCTTACCCATTAGGGGTGAATTTACCCATCCCCCCTACCCTCCCACCTGCTCAATCCCCAATGAATGTTGTTGCTTCCATATGTGTGCGTAAGTTTTGATCGATTAGTACCAATTTAATAGTGAGTACATGTATTGTTTGTTTATCCATTCTTGTGATACTTCACTTAGAAGAATGGCCTCAAGCTTCATCCAGGATAATACAAGAGGTATTAGTTCCCCATTTTTCTATGGCTGAGTAGTACTCCGTGGTATAATCTTTAACATGCAGGCTCTTGGTTCGACTGCCAGGGTTTGAATTCTTTCACCTCTCCCCTTCCCAACACCCGTATCTATCTGTGATCCTGGGCAAGTTGTTTAAGTTTTCTAAATCTCAATTTCCTCCTTTATAAAATGGAGACAAAAATGGTATAAACATCAAAAGGTTGCTGTGATTTTTGAAATGTTGTGAAGTACTTAAGACTGGCATTCATAAGTGATCATAAACATTAGCTATTATTTTTATTTATAATTTTTGCTACAACTCTACTGCAGTGCTCAAATAGAAAAATTTTAAATATTGTAATGCCACTGCAATCTAGTTCTAGGGACAGAAGTTTTAAAATACTTGTTGTTCATATACATCTGTAAACAAATCAAATGTCAGGTTGATGATTCTTCCTATCTCCTAAATTCTAGCCTTAGTGGTACAGACAGACCAAGGAGAGCAGGCTGAGAAGGGGCTGGTATTGGAAAGGCACTTTGGAACAAAAACAGGAGAGCTATGGCTTGTGTTCTACAAAACACAGGAGGAAGATTTCACATGGATGAAGGATTGAAATAGCCTGTGGTTTCTGACTGGTCTTTCTAGCATACACCTAAGATCAGCTTTTGCTTCTAGTTCCTTTTATGATTCCTCCATGTAATTCAGCATTCATATATTCAATATATTCTTTAATTATTTGTCTTCTCTCATAGTACAAAGACCAGGGAAGGATAGGAGCCTAATGAGGAGTGTTTTGAATTATTTTATGAATTGATGTATAAATATAGAACTATATTGTTTCGAGTGCTGAAGATGAAATTTAATAAATTATTTTTTTTCAGATTTCCTAAATTGTTTTCCTTTATTATTTTCTAATTCTTAACTTGTTATTGAGCATGGAAAACTACACATCCATGTAGGCATTATATCTTTTGTTTGTCTTGGATTCCTCTCTCCACGAGTCCAACCTTGGTAATAAAACCAATATGCTACCTTATTATGACATTGTCAAGTGTCCTTCCTAGATCAATCTCAGTTCTAGTTGTGGATTAAACTTTTAAAAAGAGCTCCATAAAATGACTTGACAGACATTTTAGGAAACCACAGCCATGGACAAGTCTAAGTAGGCATTCTCCATCTATTTTCGGCAAATCGTTTTTGATTCTTGCCAGGGTTCCTGAGAGGTATATACCCATTTCCTTGACAGTGCTAAAAGGATATGGGAGAGTGATTTCTGGGATCTGGCTTCCATTTCCACTAGTTCTTATACTTCCACTAGTTCTTATTTTCTTGGGGAGTAGTGATGATATTAAAAATTTCTGGAGATACTAGTTGACTCCTCTTTAGCCAGGAGCTTTTCAAAATATAGGACATGGATTGAGTAATACAACTAGGCACTGGTACCCTGAGAAGACTCCAAAGAATCTTTTTCTTCACCGTGGCCACCCTATAGAAGTAAATATAGAAAGTGGCTCTATTGCCCTCATAATTTTTCTTCCCTGAGTCTAAAGATGTAAAAGTTACATGTCAGAATATCAATAACATTTGTCACTATTTTGAAGTGTTTATGGATATGTAGACGGATAGGTTTAAGGATAATGCAATTTAGTAAAAATTAGAGAGTTAGAAAAAAGAAGGCATCTGTGAACTCACTATCCTAACATAGTCATTACTAGGATTATAATCTTCCAAAATCTTTTTCAGGTATTTGTCTAAAGTTTAACCTATTTTTCCTTTGTAAAATATTGTTAGAATTATATAGTATATGCAATTTAGTATCCTGATTTTTCCTGTGTAATATTAAATGTAAATATTTTCCATGTTATTACTTGCTTTGAGTAATCATAGTTTTTAATAATTCCATAATATTAAAGAGTGTGTACACTACAATTTGCATAAGCATTTTCCTACTATTCAATAGTTTGTGTATCCTCAAGTTTTTGCTGTTATACATAATATTTCCTGAGTATCTCTCTTCTTTAGCTAAAGTACAAGTTTCTTAGCAAAAAAAGTCTTTCCTTCCACAATGATTAGTATTTTCAAACAAGTAGTTGGATGATTAATAGCATCTTCAAGTTGACATATGTAAATCAGCACTGGTGATGTCAACCCTCCAAACCTGCTTTCCACTCAGTGTTTGCCATTTCAACAAATGGTAGCTCATTTACCCATTTTCTAGGACATACATTTTAGAATCATGTTAAACTCTTCTTTTTCTCATGCCCCACATTCAGTCCTTCGGAGATTACGTTTGCTCTGTCTCTACCCAAAATTCAGCCATTGATCATCATAAACACCAGTACCAACCTTGTCCTCGTCATTGTCAACTGTCACTTGGATAGCTGCAATAGCTGGCTAACTGATTGCCCATGTACATGTTTTCTAATACAGAGACAACAACAAAAGCAATCTTTTAAGAATGGGCATTAGACCATATTCAAAACCCTTTAATATCTCCAAATGTACATATGCAAAGGTAAATAAAATCCAGAATCATTTCTGTGGTATCTTTCTGATCCCATCTCCAGCATCTCTCTCCTTTGCTCACCGTCTCCAGGTAAATGGGCTAGGCATGTTCTCCTCCCAGGACTTTTAAACTTGCTGCTCCATCTGCCGCAGTGCTCCACATATTTGCATGGCTTAGTTGCTCACTTCGGTTAACTCTCTGCACTCATGCCGTCTCCTCAGAGAGGCCTTCTCTGAGGGCCACCAAAAGTGGTACCCTCATTTCCTTCATGTTTACCCCTTACCCAGCTTTATTTTTATTCATGGCATTTATTTATACCTGAAATTATTTCGTAAGAGTTTATTTGTTTGTTGTCTCCCCTGGCCCCAATGGAGTGTGTCGACTAAAGAATTAATTCACGCTTTTAAGAATTAAAGTTAGTTTTATTCAGAAAACTTACTGAGAGCTATAGACTGAGGTCTACAGCCCAAGAGGAGTCTTTCATAGAGGTTCTGTCAGACTGTTCTGACACAGTGTTTCAGCTCACTGTTTATGTACAGGTTGTGAAGGTTCAGTATGTGCAAAATCACATCAAAGGGTACATCTAGTTACAGATTGCAGAGGCATAATCGCTAATCCTATCAGACATTATCTTATGTGTAGGAAAAGGCAAGGAATAGGGTCATTTATCTTTTAAGGCATATAGTGACTCAGGCAAGAGACATTGGGGGCCATGTGTTCTATCCTGTTTTGTCTTCTAAGCATCCTTCCGAAGAGCTTCATGCTGTCACAGAGTCAGGGGCTTTGTGAAATTATGCTGGCAAGCAGAAATGAGTAAAGATGGCTTCTTACACTTGCTACTTTGTGTCACAAGTGAAAACTACTTGTGAGCAGAAAGCTGCCTATCTTTTCCACTGCTCTTTTCCTATTACCTAGAATAGTTACTAGGCATTACCGCCATAAATATTTGTTGAATGAATACATTAATCCCTTAAGAAATGCATTTGCTTAGCAGTGTTAAGCAGGATACAGAGTACTAGGTTAACAGTAGTGGTGGAGATGAAAAAAAAAACGTCATTTCCCCATGCCTTTGAGAAGGCCTATTAGGTCAGTGAGTGGGAAGAAAAACTAAAAAGTGCTGTATTTCTTCCCTGTCTGTTTAAGCTCTTTGTCTAGAGATCAGTGATTCTCAAACTTGAGAGTGCATCACAATTACCTGGAGAGCTTGTTAAAGTGAAATTGCAACAGGCTAATGGTTAAACTAACTGTGACATATCCTACCATGGAATACTATTCTGCAATGCAATAAAAACCCAAACTGTTGATACTCGCAATAACCTGGGTGACTCCCTAGAGAAGTATGCCGGGTAAAAAGGCCAATCCTCAAAAGTTATATATATGTATATCAATAAAAACATAATTATGGGAATGATGCTCCATTGTATTTCCAGGGCAGGGAATTATAAAGAAGTGAGGGTCTTTGGAGGGGCAATCTTAAAATTTTGTCTACCAAACTCATTTAATTGACTTTGTCAGGGTGAGCTTTCAAAATAGGAAACTAAATGAATAAAATCCAGGCTAGCAAATCAGTGACCACCACTATCTATTTCAGTGAATGTGGGCTGACTGGAGCCAGTCTGGGCACTTGAATTGAAGACATGTTTTGTTTTTTAAGAGTATAGACTAGGAAAAGTAGTATGTGGGGAAGTGTCTGATCCTGTTGCTAAGTCTCTTGGATTCATGTGTTTGGATATCTTTTGAGGAGTAGTGCAATTTCCCCCGCACTTTTCTGAGGTCTATGATTGTCGAGGTGGGCATGGAACGGAACTGAAAGCACCTTGACACCTAAAAGAGAGTTTACACATTCAAGATACTGTCCTTGGAATAGTCCTAAAATTAAATATAAGGATAAAGTAATATATCCCTCTTAGTCCCTATCTGTATAAATAGAGGTATCGTTCCTGGTTGGCCTCTAAAAAATATATCTGTGATAACATTGTTGGTTCAGGAGTTAAATAAATCTGAGTTTAAAATCCAGTCCTGCCTCTAAACACTTGTTTAATATCAGACAAGTTCCCTAACATCTCTGAATCTTGTTTTTCTTGGCGTGTGTGTGTGTGTGTGTGTGTGTGTGCATATGTGTCTATAAAATGGGTGTTATGATACCCTCATTGGACGGTTTTAGGAAAGAATACATTGGTAGCACATGTAATGAGCTTGGCCCTCAGTACTGGTTCATGGTAAGGATCTGTGGTGGTCTGAATCATGCACAATAGTTTGCAGCTGTTCCCATCAGGAGCTGAAGTCTATTTTCCACCCTTTGAATCCCGGCCTGCCTTGTGATTTGTTTTAACCAATATACTGCTGGGGAAATAACATTGTGTGAGTTCTAGAGCCCAGGGCTTCTAAGGCTTACAGTGACTGACTTTATCTATTTGGAATGCTGCTGCCATGGGGATGGCTTGAAATCTTCATGGCTGAGAAAATATGGACAATAAGAACTAATATGTTTGAACATATGCTAGACACATTACATATTTTATATTTACTACTTTTTAATTTTAATTTTTTTTTTTTTTTGAGACAGAGTCTCTGTTGCTCAGGCTAGAGTGCTATGGCGTCAGCCTAGCTCACAGCAACCTCAAACTTCTGGGCTCAAGCAATCCTGCTATCTCAGCCTCCCGAGTAGCTGGGACTACAGGCATGCCCCACCATGCCCGGCTAATTTTTTTCTCTATATATTTTTAGTTGTCCAGCTAATTTCTTTCTATTTTTTTAGTGGAGACGGGGTCTCACTCTTGTTCAGGCTGGTCTTGAACTCTTGAGCTCAAATGATCCGCCTGCCTCGGCCTCCCAGAGTGCTAGGATTATAGGCATGAGCCATCGCACCCGGCCTATTTGCTACATTTTTAAATCACCAAGCAGTATAGTAAAATAACTTGTCCAAAGTTAGAAAATGATGACTGGTGGAGCCAAGATTCTAATTCAATCCTGTATCCTCTAAAATTTACAATAGTTTATTTGTTTCATCATACTTCCTCTTCTCCAGTGACCCAGTCTTCTATACTCATCTTAACAGTGATCAGTCAGGAATCCTATGCTGTTAATTGGACAGTCTAAACAATTGGATCAGTTAGGTCTTTACAGTTTCTAAACATGAGCTCCATCTAATGAGATTGTGTCTCTACAAGTCTCAGAGTATGATTTTAAGGTGCAGCTTCTCATATTGACTTCATTCATGATGCATATGCAGAATGCTCTTGCCGAAAACTGGTAAGTGGAAATCCTTTGTCCAAAATATTGACTAGAGGTCAATATGTATGTACCAGGTTCTTCCCAGACGGCACTTACATCAACATTCTGCCTACGCAGGTCAAGGATGCAAAGTACAAGTTCTGGGAAGGTTATCCAGAGAGGAGAGCATGCCACTCAGAATTAACCATTAAAGAATGTTTCCTTTGAAGTTCATAGCTCTTGACTCAGTTCATCTTATTATCCACATGATTCAGGGGTTGCCATGGAGTCAGAGGGAACAGAGAACTGCCTACCTACACTGGGATAGAATGTCTTTGAAGGAGTGCGAAAGAATTTTTAAAAATGTAAAACACTTGTACTTTAGAAAAGAATTTAAAAACATTATCCTGAGGAAGGGAGTCTCAAATGTAAAGATGCTCTATAAAGTAGAAGGCCTTGAAATATAACAGTGCCACTTACATGCTGCATAAATTAAGGCTCTAACTTCAATCTTCTCACTTGTAAATTAGGAATTAAACACGTATAAACATCTTCACAATTCTGTTGTAAAACTTGAATGTGGTCATGCAAGTGAAAGCACATAGGAAATTCACATGATGTTTTTAATAACACATACCTCCCCAAATCTGCATGTTGAAACAGGGAAACAGGTCAATTGGAATATGGCCAAAGAGCTTGAAAAGTGGGCAGGCTAAATGGAAATTGGTGACCACTTTCTCATAAAGGCAAGGGAGCTTGGTGACAGTGTCAAATCAGTGTCTTGCTCTTTTTAAGTAAAGCATGAGGAATTTTTTCCATATTTTATTAGGCTTATCCGAAATGATCCATGTTCACCCTTTTTTCCTCCATCCTGCCTTCAACACTCACTCTCGTAAGTAAAATTAACAAATGATCCCATTTCTCCCATTAGTAACAGCCATTAGCAGGAATATTCGACACTCACCAGCATTAACCAAACCCTAATTAGCCCAATACTGTCTGCTGCCTCCTTCTTACAATACACACCTTTCTTTCCCCATGCCTGCTATGGCTCTCCTAAAAGAAACATGTGTAGAGCTGCCTTCCTTGGTCCACTCTCCCTCACATCATTAATCAGTGTGCTATGCCTCATCCAAAGGAAAGAAAAAAACCAGTTTCCTGCTCCACATGGCCAGATGAACAAGTGCTAAGTAGGACTTACATATGTGCCCTCCTCATGTTCAGGGCACATAAGCTGCCCCACCTGGAAGGGCAGTGTGTTTAGGAGGACTTGTCCTGGGTCTTGCAGATTTGTCTTTAAGTTGACTGGTTCTGTAGCAGGTCTTGATGCGTCTGCTGCCCAGAATAAAGCCTTGAATAGAACAAAGCAGGAAAATACTTACTCGCCTAAGACCTCCAGGAGTTTTTCAGCTTGCTAGGAGAACCCATGATCTGAGATGGATTATGGAGACTAAGGGGCATTCTCTATTAGGTAGCTCTATGAAAAGAAAACAGACAAACAAAACAGAGAGGCTTGAGGCATCTGCACCTACACATAGTTCATCACACTACACCTGTATTGTCATGAAGTTATTTCCTTTGTGGGAGTGGCCCTTGTAGGAGCTTCACTTCCAGGCACCAGGAGCTCCCAGGTGGTGTACTCACCTTCTTGGGACAGGCAATATGTTGCTGAGAAAAGAAATGGTTTCATATTCTACAGATCTGGCTTTTCATATTTGTGCTGCCACTTCCTATGTGTCTCTGCAAGTTGCTTAACCTCA
This sequence comes from Propithecus coquereli, assembly GCF_000956105.1. NCBI lineage: Eukaryota > Metazoa > Chordata > Mammalia > Primates > Indriidae > Propithecus > Propithecus coquereli. Next base: position 4,897,041 of record NW_012149841.1, on the reverse strand, counting down.
CAGCCTCTTTCTTCATTTGTAAAATAGAAATGATAATAATACCGACTTCATAGAGAGAAAGGAAACAAGAACTGTGGAGGATCAAGCACAATGCCTGGCACAGAACAGGCACTCAGTAACCATCGTCTTCCCAGGTCCCCTGCCTTCCGATTCACCTGCATAAACATATTTCAGGGGCTCTAGGTAGGGTTTTATCTGGACCCCGTGACCACCTAGGGAGGGCTCTGCCCTGAACTCCAGTGCCCCATGGACAAGAGACTGAGAGTCTTCTCTGTTTGTTTTCCTTTGGACTGTTTTTTATTTTGGGTCTGTGTGATTTCCTGGCAACAGCCCTGTTGGTGGTGAGAAAATATGTGTGTTTGCTATTTGAGGAGCAAGCAGCTTATTCCTAGAGGTCCCCCAACCCCCTTATATTGTTGCAAAATGTAGGTCAGTGATGAATGTCCTCTAGTGTAGCACAGCTCAGAGTAGAGTCCTGAGTGTGGTCCAGCTTGGATACTGTATTTTTGGTGATGCAAATGGACAAAATTGGCTTTAGTGACATTTTTCAGTTTTTAAAGTTTGGCTTTGGCATTGATTGCTTTCCCTTTCTTTTCTGGTTACTACCCTTGTCTGCCCATTCCCTCCTCCCCAATAAAATAAAAAGCAAAAGCTTACTTCTACTCCCATGTTTCTGTTCCTGTGGATGGCACCACCATCCTTCCAATCAATAGCTCGGGTGAAATCCCAGTATTTATCCTAAATCCCTGCATCTTCCTTGCTAACATTCCTGTCACTCATTAGATTTTTTGGCTTGACTTCCTTAATACCCTTCAAAACCAGCCATGCACCCCCATCGCACATCCATTGTCTTACTTTGGGTCCTCCTCAGCGCCCTATGCATCCTCCATCCTAATTTATGATCTTTCTGTCCTTTTGATGTAAGCATTTAAGGTTATGAACTTGTGCTGCTTTTGCAGTATCCCATAGATTTTGGAAGCTTATGTCCTCTTTGTCCTTCAGTTTGAAAAATATTTTTATTTCCATCCTAATTTCATCATTGACACAAGGGACATTCAGCAGCAGGTTGTTTAATTTCATGACTCTGTGTAGATTTGAGCGTTCCTCTTGGACTTCATTTCTAGTTTTATTTCACTGTGATCTGAGAACACACAGAGTATGATTTTGATTTTCCTGAATTTTCTGTGACTTGTTTTGTGGCCAATCGTATATTCTATTTTGGAACATGGCCCATGAGCTGATGAGAAGAATGTATATTATGTAGTTTTTGGGTAAAATGTTCTGTAAATATCTGTTTGGTTCATTTGTTCTAGAGTTCCAATTAAGTCTTGAATATATTTTTTAAACTTATCTAAATTGCTGGTAAATATGTGTCCCTAAGGTTCTGCTCCTTTCAAGTAAAATTATAGGCTCGTGAGAATATACATTTTTCTGAATTTACCAGAGTGGTTAGCATTTTGTAGGCATTTAATATCTGTATTGGAGCTCACATTTTAGAAATTTAAAACTGAAAGCATTCCTCTGTATTAGTATACAAGCTACAAAATAAATTTCATAAATAAGGCAAATATTTTAATAAGCATTACCAATTGCTTCATGATTTGTCCTATTCCAACATCATATTTTTTCCATGGACACCATTTTGTCAGAGAAAACAAATATGATGAAAGAAAATATTTTTGAAAAGAGTATTTATGGAGTTCTGTTAGAATCTGTTAGAACCTATCTACTGTTTTATCGAGTACCTACCAAAGTATATACAGACAGCTAAGTTATGTAGTTTTTATAATTTGTCTTATTTAATCCTCAACACCCACATAAAGTGAAAGCAGTTATTTATATTTTACAGATGAGTAAATCAAAACTCAAAAAAGTCAAATAACTTCCCGAAAGCTACACAATGCAATAGTGGTGAAATTCAGCTTCAAGCGTAGGGAGCTCTGTCTCCAGAGTTCTTATTTTAAACTATTATTTTGCCAACCAAGAAATAATGAAAGACAAAATGCAAAAGATGTCTAAAGAGAACTTGGGCAATTAAAAAGTAGAAAAAAAATTTAAAAAGAGAACTTAAGTCATTTTATTGAGAAAAATATTTGAAAGCAGAGTTAACATGTACTATGTTGATAAGCATTAGATTAGAGCTCTGCCAATTTTGCTATCAATTAGCAAGTGTGTCACTGAAGATAGTTGTTCTATATAACAGTTATTTACTATTATATCTCAATTATATTCTAATGAGAGAGACTTCTTAGCTATCCATATGGACTTTGAATATATTATAAAGATTTTGAGGCCTTCTGAAGTATTTGTGTGCCGGAACATTATTTTGGTGATTAAAAAACCCACAAGGTCTATATGTTTTCATGTATAAGATCTTTTTATATAGTCCTTTTATATACATAGTTATCTGTGAAATAGTTATTCAACTAAAATCCCATTACTTATATTTCTATGAAGGAAGTCAGTTTTTAACCTGCTTTAAAAATATCCTCAGGAGAGAGATGTGGGTATTTCTGTAGCTCTTTCACTAGTGCAGACAAGAGAGTTTTGAAACTACCAAGTTCTTGCCAGGTTTGGATGTTCCTGGATACTCCAATAACATCATGTACATCCCTCTATTATAAAACATATTCCACCACATTTTAATTTTCATTTTATATGTCTGCCTCTCCTTCTATACTATGAGTTCCTTAATTGTAGTTTTTACTCTGATGCTTCATCATAGTCCCCAATAAATGTTTTTGAAGGATGAGTGACTAACTGATGAAATGAATGATCTTCTCTCTCTTCAGGATCTATTTAACCCATTCATTTCAAGGCCCAAATCTCAGGTTGGGAAGCTATGGGATAGGAAAGGAGGGCATACACACATACATTTCTGAAATAGGATCCACATGGCAACAGATGGATTATAAACTCTAATATATACAACCTCCTAGATTCCAGATGGCTACTTTATGTGTTTATCTTATTTCAGCATTACAACAACTCAGTGATGAAGGAAATGGGAATTTCACTTTACACATACAAGTTTCAGAGAAGCTAAATAACTTCCTGAGAAAATTATGGAACCAGAATCCAAATTCTGGTTGGTCTGACTTTAAAACTTGAACTCATTTTGCTATGTGACTATGGCCATCAGAAATTGGATTATATTGGAGCTATGCCAGGTAGGAAAATCAAGAGGAAATAGAACCAAAAAGTTAGCTAATGCGGGAAATTCTCTAGAGGAACATCACCAGAATAAGAAAACTTACCGAATAACTACAATGGTGAATGTAAACACAGTTTATTGTATTGGAGGGGAAGTGTGACATATCTGAGGGGACAATAGTCTTTTTGAAAAATTATGGGCTAATACAGTAGGTGATACTTCAAACACTGTCAAGAAAAACGATCTCATGTAAAATGAGATGAGAAAACTGAGGCCTAGAAGGAACAAAAGACTTACCTAAAGTGACGCAGCAAGTTGATGATGGAGCCAGGACTAGCAACGAGGTCTTTGGGTTCCATCTCTTGTTACCATACCTCACTACTTCCTGTTCTTTTATTTCATTCTGTCACAGTCAGTCCACCTTTCTCATTTGCTTCAATTCAACCACAAAACATTTACTGAGAACTGGCTTTGTGACAAGCACTGTGCCAGGCCTGTGAGAGGCAAAGGTAGAAGCACAGAGTTTGGGGTTAGCAAAGCACTTGTCTCTGCCTCTCCCTGGACAATGCGTGGCCTCCTCCCAGAGTGCAGACAGAGGTCAGCACACGCCTGCCTGTGAGCGAGGCCTTCGTGTTTTGTGCGCCTCGACACCGTGCACATGTTCCGAGGCTCGGTGTCACATTCCGCAGTGCCCACTGACAAACGGTATGCAGAGAAGGGACAAGAATGGTTATGAAGAGCGAGAAAATGTCCAGATGTTAGTAGCTCATAATGTTTTAATTTAGAGTAGTGCTTTCTCCCAACACCATCACCAAAGGTTTGTCTTTGGTTTATTTGTGTTATCACAACAGTGACGATGGAGTTAAATGCAGCCTTTGAAAACAGGATTTTTGCTTGTTTCATTTATATTCTACTGTTCTTTCATGAAACATTTCTAAATATCCATGGGGCCCAATTCTTACAAAAATAAATCAGATAAACCTAGGGTTCTTGCCAAGTCAAATATCTACAGTTTCTGGCAATTATGTAATTTCCAACCCTGCTGCAGTAACTATTGCTGATAAGTCAATCGTTATAAAGAGAAATGTTCCAGACCAATCTTTATTAGTGTGTCCTTCACTGATATATGCAAAGTCTTTTTTTAAAAGCAGAGTTGTAACTTTTTTTTTGGTCCCTAGTGAATGGCTTCTCATCATAACAATTTATATCTGGATAATGTCATAGTAAAATGTGAAAATGGTAAATTAAAACCAATGAAATTATGTTCTGCTGTTATTAATAAAAACTGCTCTGGTTTTCACCATTTTGTTATGATGGCACTGTCTTATAACACAACTTTGCAGTAATGTCTTTCTGGCATTGCAATTTGATTTGGCCCAGACAAAAGCAATATTTAGAAAGTTACTCTGTGGAACATCTCTGGGAAGAAGGAACTTGAGAATCATTTGCTAATTTAAATACCTCCTTAAAGTTGAGGTTAAACACATTATTGATTAGAAGGGGCTTTCATGGAGCGAGGAACTCTGCTGTTGCTTAGGAGTAGTATAAAATAAACAAACTGAAAATACCAGCATGCTTTTTCTTTTCAGAGTCACATATCCGTTTGGTGCATACATACGTTGTTAAAAATGCTTATATTAAAAAGTATTACTTTTAAGTCATAATTTTTGCCCATGCTTTGGGAAGGATCCCCTGAGACTGACTCTCCTCTGTATCTAGCACTCAGAACAGTATGAGCTTGTTTTTATTGGGGTCATTACAGTTTGTACAATATTTCCACTCATATTATCTCATTCCTTTCCTACAATAGGCCTAGGAGGTAAGCAGTGTTTAATTCCTATTTTAAAGATGAGGAAGCTGATATTCACACTAGCCTCACCCAAGGTTCCTTTCAGTACTTCTAAGTAGCAGCCCTCGGATTCAATCAGACTTTCTGACTCTTGACAACACCCTAACCCCAGTGCTATGCTAAAGCAGGCAAGTGGTTCTTTAATGCCACACAGCAACAGAGTTTAACTCTCTTGATGAAGACATCCAGTAGACCAACCCAGTTTTGATTTTTGCAAAGAGAACATAGCTTGATAGGGCCATCTTAGAAACAGAGTGACAACGAAAATAAATTAAAAATCCTTTTCCACCTCATACTCATATGGAGGAAGGTGGATGTCTGCGTCAATGAAGACTCTAGACTTACAGTTTCTCTCAGAGCAGGCTTGATTTACAGATTATCAGAAGTATTTTGTTGATGGAAACACTACCTTACAATTTCTTGAAGATTTTCAAAGCCGGCTGGTTGTTGTCTTCTGTGGAAAAAAATGTCCTTCTTTGTCAGTGTTAGTGAGAAAGAAAAGAGAAGATGGGAATAGAGCTTATTCTTAATGGCTAAGAGTCATTTCTTTCAGGTCGCAGCTTTTTGGGGCATGATATAGGGCTGGTTGAAGGGAAACTTCTAGCTACAGGATATTTGGAAACGATCATCCTGGATAGGTAAGGAAATTTCAACAGAGAAGCCAGACTGGGTAAAGAGGACGGGGAGCAAGGTTTATACAGGCTCGTAAGGCAAGTGACAAAGGTATGGTATTGCAAAGGATGGGGCTCAAAGAAAATATGCTGTACACACACCAAGATAACATTGGCTTTGGAGAGAAATGTAAAATGTATATGCATATATATGCACACACAGACATATATGTGTGTATATATACATATACACATATATACATACACAAATAGTTTTTGAAAGCAAATGATATTTAAATTGCAAATATTAGAATGCATAGAGAATGACTGCTATTTCTTGGTTTGCATTTAATTAGCATTGGACTAACAGTACAGATTTCAATCTGTTGGCAATTGTTCTCATCCTTACTTCGTTCATGCAGGACAGTTGTAGGTGAACAGGACAGTTGCTGGGTGAACTTGATGTATAATAGGAGTATTACTTGACTCTTATGCTCTTTTTCTGTAATTGAACAGCAGGAGCCAAACATCCTGCTGTCTATTTATTTGTTACTCTTTCTACTAGGCTATAAAACCTCCTTGCTGGGTTGAGGCATGTCTCACTGATCTATGTCCCTGGTTTCTAGTGCAGTGCTTGACACATAGTACATCTCAAAGGAAGTTTGTTGAATGAATGAAGTTATCATCAGAATTTAAGAAGGGGTATTTCTACTGGGACAATTTTGGCCAATATTCAGCTCCCATCTTATTCTACCTAACACTCCATTTGGCACAGATGTTCACTCCTTCCTTGGGCCACTTTCTTCATTTGGCTTACTGGGCACTCACTCTTGGTTCTCCCCTAAAGCGCTAGCTGTTCCTTTTGTGTCTTCTTTCCATGACCCTTTTCCTGCTCTGTGCTTGTAAAAGATGAAATATCCCAAGGATCTGTCCACTAATTTCTCCTTTCTTTGTATATTCCCTCCCTGTGTGAATATATGGGACTGGTTTTAAGTGCCATCTATATATCTTCAGGCTCATACTCTGTCTTTAACTCTAGTCTCAAAAATTTAATTTCCCTGTATAATAGTTACAGATAGATGTTGAATTGGCATCTCAAATTAACAAGTTGAAAATAGAATTTTTGATATCTCACAACATCTTTACCCCCAAATCTGCATATTCCCCAATATTGCTCATCTAAATAAATGGCACTTCTATCCACCCAGTCCTTCAAGTCAAAAACTTTGATATCAACCTCCCAATCCCATTTCTTTCACACAAATTCATCCACAAGTTATGTCAGCTCTACCTTCAGAATATATCCCACCAATACTATCCTTTCTCTATTTATATTGTCTTACTTCTATCCATGATTAGCTCTTAATGCGATAGCTTCCCTATATGATCTCACTAATTCTCAATTCTACCTTTGCCCCTGTCACTGAGCCCCTTCTTCGTGGAGCAACCACAGAGATTCTTTAACCCATAATCAATGCTATGCCGTTTCTCTTCCCTCCTCCTTTCAATGAAAGATCATCATACTTGGAGCAAAAAGGGGCTTACCACCTTCTATATAATCCATACACTCTGATTTCTGGTCACCTCTTGGATGCCATTTGCCTCCTAGTCTCCTTATTACTCCCTGCAAACAATGTCTCTATCTAAATGCGTTGTTTCTGCCTGTTTCCTGTTTCTAAAAGCTATATTTCTAGAGTCTTGTGAGCTCTTTTCCATTTTGTTCACTGGTGCAGGGGTACAGCTGGGGCTACCCACAGAGCGAGAGAAGATTGCTGGGCTCCTACATATTTCATTTAGAATTAGTCTGGAAATGAGGGCGCTTGGATTCCCTGCTGCTCTTGTTTTATCTGGGACTGTGCAACAGGGATAGAGACAGGAAAAGGTCTGCAAAGTAAATTATCATGTGGCGTACACAGCAAGTTTTACAAGCATGGAGTCTCTTTAAGTGTCTTCCCTGGGAGTGTTTCCCTCTGAATTAGAAATCTCTAGTTTTAGCTTGATGAACTGGTTTCTGGTTAATTCAATTGTTCTATCCCCTGCTGGAACCTGAATAATGGATATTCAGAGCAGAGAATGTGACTTTTTGAAACATCATCATGAGTGGGGTTGCCAAATTGAATAAATAAAAATACAGGATGGCCAATTAAGTTGGTATTTCAGATAAACGATGAATATTTTTTTAATATAAGTATTTTCCAAATATTGCATGGATCCTCTCCAAAATTGCAAAGGGCATACTTAAATCAAAAAAATGTTGTTTATCTGAAGTTCAAATGTGATTGGATATTCTATATTTTATCTGGAAAAGTTAATCATAAATAATTAAAAGTTGATATTGATGTTTTGTTCAAAGATAATAATTTGATCAATGATTAGAATCAGTTGGATCAATAGATACATTAGATGTTTGTCCCCAGTTTTTAGGTGAATTGTATCAATGGGCTAAAATATGTGTTTTCTCTTTTATATTTTGGAAATAATGGGGGTATTCATATCAATTTGAGTATTTATTTGTTATATATGTGGTAATGTGCTGTACAGATTTAGAAGGTTTGTTTTCATTTAATGTTTGATGGAAAATGATGCCTAAATATGAAATTCTTTATTTCATTATTAGTATACATAATAAATATAGTAGATTACATAAGCTGAGGAATTTCAAAAAAGTTTAGCTACTTCCTAATCATATTAATAATATATGTTTCAAATGAAACATATGGAAAATACATAATAATATAAGAAAAGATATGCCTGTAATGATTTTTATCTATAATACTGTTTTTCTGGTAAAACTTAAAAAAAAGTTAGAATTATACTGTAATATAATTTTGTTGCCTTAAAAAATTTACCATTACGACATGAGTATCTTTTTATTTCATTAAAAGCATTTATAAAACATAATGGAGATATAATATTCTTTTCCCTTATTGTTTTGATTTTTTCCCTGTTCTAATGTTAAAATGAGGATATTAATACATAATTGTTTTCATCACTGAATATTTTCTTTGGATATATTTCTGGAAGTAAAGTTATTTAATCTAAAGATCAAAATATTTTTAAGACATGGAATATTTGCTGCCAGTAGTATTATGTGGACACCTATACTCTCTATGCTTTGTGTTTCAGTGTTCTGGCCAGAGGGACCCTCCTGGACTTTTTCATCCTCTTTGCCTCTACTCACTCCTTCCATTAGGGACTGATGTGACTTATCTGATGGATAAGTTTGGAAGCGGGAAGTTTGGTTCAGTTTCTTTTGGATTCTATTTCTTTCAGATCTAACTATTCCATAGAACATACCTCTGGTTCTTCCCTTTACCATGTGATTAGATTGCCAGGGTAGACTCTGGCTGGAGAGCTGGGCTGCAGTAGTTCATTCGGCTAATGGGTAAATTGAAAATTGAAAAAAATATTAAGAAGCCCATTGCAACTATTTGTCTAATTCATATCCTCCTTTCTGGTGATCTAAGTAATACATCTGATGTTTGGTTCTCATCTTTTTGGCATACATATCTAATTCTCAACTAGTTCCAAACTCAAACTGGAAAGAGAAGTATAATTAGTTGTCACAAAGTAAAACTTTAAATATAAACTCATTGTTCTGGAAAAAATCGAGTCATAGTAAGAAGGAATGACATTTAGAGACCAAAATAACATGAGTGTGAGATTTTGGGTACTATCAATATTGCCTTAAGGCATTACAGAGTTTGTTGTATAGCTCTTGAGGTCTTTGACTTTTAAGGTTGGCAGTTTGTATGGAGCATACAGTAGTTGTGTAGCTGGGATTCATATGAGCTTTGGTAAACATGAGTTGTGTGGTTCTCTATGTCTCACCTTGATCTGATTTACAAAAGTATGGTTTGAGTGAGATGGGAATTAGGTTGCCGGGAAAATGTCTCTTAGTTCCTGCTACAGATCATTTTAGAATCAGTATATAGGCCTTTTAACTATTTTCTGATAAAAGTTTTTTTCTCCCTCTCTACAATGGGGATCTTTTAGCATGGACAGCATGAACTTAGCTATTCAAAGATAGCTAAGTTCTGTTAAGAGTAGATGGCATCAATAGATGAGTTCCATCAGCTCAACCCTGTGAAATTCTAGGGATAAAACACATTTTGCCTGAATTTTTTACTTCCCAACTCTTTCCTTCCTCTTCTTAGTAGAGGCCATTTTTATCACTCCCAACTCTGGAGCTCCATTCGAGATTGTAGACATCTCAGTATCCAAGCTGTGAGAAAGAAATTCATGTTTCATCTTCTTTCATAGGGTAGATACAGTTTTTGAAGGATTCTGAAGCTTAAGAAAAACAATACAAAATCATTAATATAAAATTAGTCATGAAAGTAAATCTTTATTAAGAATGAGAAAGAAAATTATAACAAATTATCAGAGGCTTGGAGATCCAAATCTCTTTTTCTGAAGTCTCCTTGAAATGCTTACCTAGAAATATTAACACTTCCTGATTGTGGCCTTGCACTTCTGAGAACACTCTGTGACTCCCAGAACTCATAATGGCATGGCCTGATGCTTAACCTTTATTAAGATTTGTCGGTTTACCTCTGTCTTCTTTAGGGTCTGTCTTTCCTGGCCCCATTAATTATCTGAGAGAGCATTTACTTCCTCTGAAGGGATTGTAAAACACTTCAGGGAGATTATCTCCTCACTCAGAATTCTGAGATTCTTCATGAAAAGCAAAAGCTTAGTCTAATGTAGAACAAAAGTACTCCATTCCATAGAATTTGTTCTGGGTGTTATGGACTGAATTGTGTCCTCTCAAAATTCATATGTTGAAGCTCTAACCCCCAGTACTTCAAAACTTTTGTTTCTTGGAGAGCAGGCCTTTAAAGAGGTAATTAATATAAATTGATGTCATTAGGGTGGGTCCTTATCCAATATGACTTGTATCCTTATAAGAAGAGATTAGGACACAGATAGACACAGAGGGAAGACCATGTGAGGACACAGAGAGAAGATGGCCATCTGCAAGCCAAACAAAGAGGTCTAAGAAGAAAATAAACCTGCCGACACCTTGATCTCAGACTTTCAGCCTCCAGAATTGTGAGAAAATAAATTTCTGTTGTTTTAAGACATCCAGACTATGGTACGTTGTTATGGCAGCCCTAGCAAACCAAGACACGTGGATAGAGGCAGAAGGCAGGGTCATTGTACAATTGTGTGCTAAATTGGGCAGCTTCTAAGATGACAAGCATGAGGGAAGCATGGATTTATTCTGAGTATAAGGAGCCTATGAGTCTTGTGTCCTGAGGAGCCTTTTCTGAAGAACTGGGTGGATTCCATGTGAGCAGCTCCCAGTGGCAGCTCCTTGTCCTCAGTCTTGCACTTTGCTGACTCACATTCCAATCTGCTGCAAACTCATTATAACCATCCCTCCTGCTGCCTTTCCAGATCTCATTCCTGGTAGGGGTAACCACTCACTATAGGAACTGACTGTTTTCTAACTGTGCCACCTACTGATCCCTTCTCTGTAAATTCATGCTTAATCACCTGCTACTCAGTGAAATGCTGAATTGTTCAAATAAACATTGCTGGGAGAGCTCAGATCAACAACTTAGGCCTGTGTGTTAGCAGTCACCTCCAAAACAAAGCGGGGAGGCCCAGGCTTCTGGTCTCAGCTCTGCTGTCACTGTCCCTGACCATCCACTGCTTCCATATACTCTCCACCCTGATCCTCGGATGGGTTAGGTACTTCCTCTCTGGGATTCCCATAAATTAATGCTACGTTTAATTCTAAATTGCTACTTACCATATTATACTGTGAGGGTTTATTTGAAAGTCTCTTTTACTAGAGTGTAGGTTTCTTTAACTCATGAGCTATGTCTGATTCATTTCTGCTTCACTGGGGTCTATCACAAAGTAGATACCAAAACTTGAGCCTTGAGATAGCTCTTCATTTGAAGAAAAATGATGTTTACATAGCATTGACCAAGACATATTCTTGTAGGCTTTGCCCTATGTAAGAGTCCAGAGGTGAGAAGGTGAGAGTAAGATAAACAAGGGGCAGCAAGAGAAAGTCTTCCTGGAGAGGGTAACATCGAGATGGTTGAATGGGTAGTATATTAGTTTCTAGGGCTTTCATAACAAAGAACCACAAATTGAGTGCCCTTAAAGAACAGAAATTTATTGTCTTGTTCTAGAGTCTAGAAGACTGAGATCAAGGTGTCATCAGAGTTAGTTCCTTTTGGGGGCTATGAGTGAGAATCTGTTCTGTGCCTCTTGCCTGCTTCTGCTGGTTTGCTGGTAAACTTTGGAATTTCTTGTTTTGTAAAAACATCACCCCAATCTCCGCTTTCATTTTTACATGGTATTCTCTCTGTGTGCATATCTCTGTGCCTGAATTTCCCCTTTTTAAGGACACCAATCATTGCACTAGGAGTTCACTTTACTCCAGTGTGGCCTAATCTTAACCAATAGGATCTGCAACTACCCTATTTCCAAATAGAGTCACATTCTGAGGTAGTGGGGGTTAGAACTTCAATATATGCATTTCGTATTTGTAGTATTTCCCCTTTACGATGGTAAATTTTGTGTGTCAACTTGACTAGGCTAAGGGTTGCCCAGATAGGTGCTAAAATATTATTTCTGGGCATGTCTGAAGGGTGTTTCTGGAAGAGCTTAGCACTTGAATTGGTTAGATTGAGTAAAGAAGATCCACCCTCAGACCACCAAGATGGCCGACTAGAGACACAGCCTGTCAGACTGCCCCAGCTGAAGAGTAGAGGGTTGGACCGAGGAGAGTAGAGAACAATTATGGCTTGGACGTAGATCATGAAGACAGACAGCAGTGAAGTCCGGGGACCCCACCAAGAGGAGCTACAAAGCTGAGAGAGAGGAGGATAGAGAAAAGAGATCAACTGCACGGACCAAATCCAGGGAAGCCCAGAACCCAGTAAAAGGTTAAGGGAGGCTCCCTTCACCCACCTGGGTGCCTCTAACCAGCAGCGGGACACAGCTCTCTCATCCCAAGGGGGAATGCCACGATGGACCACAGAGCTGGCATTCTTGCATCTGGACGGCCCCTCCTCTGCATCTCCTCCATTCCTGGCATCCCAGAAACTAATTTTGGCTCAAGCCAGATTCTAACCACAGCCCCTCCCCAAATTTAGCAACCGTGAAAGTGCTCTGCACTGAGAGGTTTGTCTCTTGGCAATGGGGGGCGCATTCTCAGATAATTGTACCTCAGAGAGCCTGGTGGCTTGGACACATGGCCAGGGCCCAGTGCCCCCCTGCCCCTGACAAGAGTGGTACAGGGAGACCACAGTCCCTCCCCCACACCATAGCAGCTGCTAGAGTGCTCTGTGCTGAGAGGCCTGTTACTCAGTGATGGGGGCACATTCCCCACTGAGCCTGTAGGACAGCCACAGTCTGTGATCTTGCTGCCCACAGACATTTGGCGGGTTCACCCTCTGGTGGCTCAGATAGGCTAAACCTGGTACGCTTAATGGGGGGGGCAGGGCGGGGAAAGGTAGGGGAGAGGTCGCAGTTCCAGGCTTGGGTGGTGAGAGAGCCCTGTGGCTATCTACATCCAACGGGAGGGTGTGGAGGGGCATAGAGGAGTTGGGGTCTGTGAGCCCTATCCCACACCCCCGTGGAGAATAGTCATATTGGAGAAGGTTGTGGGATTTGGACTGAATTAACTTAGCCCCTGGTTCCCATGGCAGCTGAATGCCATGGGCACCTAGGCTGAACCAGAGTAGCGGCCCCACCCACCACTCACTACTATAGGAAGTGCAGCTTGATCTAAGAGAGTCATGAGCTGCTGCTTCTCCCCTGGTGGGACTGTGCCCCTGGCAGAGATCTCTGAGGATAGAGACGTCTACATCTTTCACCTTGGAGTCCAGTAGGGAACAGGGGTGCACAATTGGAGATCCCCCTACCTGCCAGCATCATGCAGAGATGCAGACCAGTGGGTCAGATATACGAACTGTGGGGTAGTTTGAGAGTTCATCTTGGGCTGAGAGGGAACGCCCGTAGACTGATCAGAGGGGAGAGTGATGTGGAGTTTCAGGGAGAAAATAGGGAGGGCACACACCCCACCCCGCAGAGAAACTGGGCTAGTGGACGCGCATGGAAAAGGTCTGGCTCAGGCCCTTAGCAATCACATGATTAGGCCCCTCCCATCAGGAGCAGCTCTCTGGGCTTGGAAAGATTGCCCTGAACTCTGTATCAGTGGCTCCCCCTGCCGACTGGATAAACAACCTCTGAACTCTCTGAGGCTCAATAAAACCTCTCAGGCTCTAGCAACCCAGCCATAATTTGTCCTGCTCCTCCCCGCTACCTCAAGGGGAGTAGAAACCAAGCAACTCCATTGGAGCTACAAAGTCCCTCCCAAAACTTGTAGCATTTTTGTACCTCATCTGGGGGAACATAGCTTACAACAGGCACAAAAGAACTCCCTGGCAGCTGGCTATTCCATGCAAACAACAATCAAAGACAGGGTAACAATGCTATTGCTAAATATAGTGCCTTCCAACTCAAGCAAGCAGGGAATGGAAAATTCAAACCCACAAATTCCACCCACCATCTTGGAGATTAAGCTGGGGGACCTAACTATCCACTGTTGGGAGGAGAAGACAACAGGTCAGAGGTAACCTGAGAGGTTCATCACTCCTGCTATAGCATCCCAAAGGAAACTCACCGCCAGCACTCCTCTCCCTGACATAGTCTTCTGGGTCTCAGAGAGAGTCCCATAATCCAACCCTATCACTCTCGGCTCTTGATTGAGCAGCCAGATGAGAAGGAACCAGTGAAAAAACTCTGGAAATATGAAAAATCAAAGTGAAACATCACCCAACAAAGAAAACTGTAACTCCTTACCAATGGATAACAACCTAAACAAAAAGATTAAAAGGACAAATGAAGAATTTTGAACATGGATTATAAGGAAGCTCAATGAAATACAAGAGAAATTAGAAACCTAACACAGAGAAGCCACAAAAATAATGCAGGAAATGAATGAAAAATTCTCTAAAGAAATCAAAGTATTAAAGTAAAGCCAAACAGAACTTCTGGAAATAAAAAATTTATTCAAGGAATGGCAAAGCACAGTGGAAAGCCTTAAGAATAGGCTAGATCAGGCAGAAGAGAGAATTTCAGAACTTGAAGATAACACCTTTGAGCTAAACAAGTCAGTTGAAGAAAAAGAACAGAAATAAGACTGAACAAAGCCTACAGTAAACATGGGATTATGTAAAGAGGCTAAACATAAGAATCATAGGCATACCTGAGGGTGAAGAAGAAAATACACAGCACTGGAAAATTTATTTAAAGGAGTAATTGAGGAAAATATCCCTGGCCTTGCTAGAAATCTGGGTATCTAGATACAGGAAGCTCAAAGGACTCCTGAGAGATTCATTGCAAGGAGGCAGTTACCACAACACATAGTCATCAGACTTGCCAAAGTAAACACAAAAGAGGCACTTCTATGAGCAGTAAGGCAAAAGCATCAGGTTACTTACAAAGGAAAACCTATCAGACTAACTACAGACTTCTCAAATGAGACCTTACAAGCCAGAAGGCATTGGGGCCCCGTTCTCAGTCTTCTAAAACAAAATAATACCCAACCTAGAATTTTGTGTCTAGCAAAACTAAGGTACTTATATGAGGGAAAAATAAAGACTTTCTCAGACAAGCAAACACTGAGGGAATTTGTCAAGAACAATCCTGCCCTGCAGGAAATATTCAGATGTGCATTATTCATGGATCAGCACAATAGACACACACCAGTGTAACATCACCCAAAAGCTAAAGGTCAGAGCCCAGGTACCACACTGGCTCAAGAGGTAAAACAAAGCAATAAAGTTCTACCTACAGGAAGAACAGAAATCCACCCCATTATCAATTCTTTCTATAAATGTGAATGGCTTGAACTCCCCACTCAAGAGACATAGGATAGCTGAATGGATAAAAAAATATAAGCTTAGTATTTTCTGTCTCCAGGAAACACATATAACACACAAGAACTCATTTAGACTCAAGGTGAAGGGATGGAAAACAATATTTCATGCAAATGAAAACCAAAGAAGGCTGGTATAGCCATTCTTATATCAGATGATATAGACTTCAAATCAACAAAAGTAAAGAAAGACAAAGATGGTCATTATATAATGGTTTAGGGAACAATTTAACTAGAAGACATAACAATTCTAAATATCTGTGCACCTAACACATGTGTGCCCAGGTTCAGAAAGCAAATCCTACTTGATCTAAACAAAATGATAAACAGCAGCACCATAATACCTGGGGACTTCAACACCCCACTGACAGAAAAGGACAGAGCCTCCAAACAGAAAATAAACAAAGAAACAATGGACTTAAACAGAACTCTAGAACAAATGGGCCTGAGAAACATTTATAGAACATCCTACCCCCAAACCACTGACAATACATTCTTCTCATCAGCTCATGGAACATCCTCCAAGATTCATCACATCATAGGTCACAAAACATGTCTCAACTAATTAAAAAAATAGAAATTATACCATGCATCCTCTCAGACCACAGTGGAAGAAAATTAGAAATCAATTCCAACAGAAATATTCATCTCTACACAAAGTCATGGGAACTAAACAACCTATTGCTGAACGATAGTAAAATCAAGGAGAAAGTTAAGAGGGAAATCAAAAGAACTTTTGAACAAAATTTTAAAGGGGACACAAGTTATCAAGATCTGTGGGACTCAGCTAAATCAGTCTTGAGAGGAAAATTTATAGCCCTAAATGCGTACATCCAAATGAGAGAAAGATCACAAATAAACAATCTAATGAATTATCTCAAGAAACTGGAAAAGGAAGAGCAAACCGATTCCAAGCCCAGCAGGAGAAAGAAAATAAATAACCAAGATTAGAGCAGAACTAGATGAAATTGATAACAAAAGAATTATATAGAAGATTAGTGAAACAAAATGTTGGTTCTTTGAAAGGATAAATAAAATTGACAGGCCTCTCACTATTAACAGAAGTAGAAAAGAAATCACTGTAATGAGCTCAATCAGAAATGAAAAAGGAGAAATCACAATTGATAACACAGAAATACAAAATATCCTCTCTGGTTACTATCAAAATCTCTGTGCACAAAAACTTAAAAACATCAAGGAAATGGACAAATTCTTAGAAACACACAGCCTCCCTAGGCTAATCAGGAAGAAATAGAATTAATGAACAGACCAATATAAAGTACCAAAATTGAAGCAGCAATAAAAAAATCTTCCAACAAAAAAATTACCAGACCAGATGGTTTCACATCTGAATTTTACCAGACCTACAAAGAACTGGTACTTATCCTGCAGAAATTATTCCATAACATTGAGAAGGAAGGAATCCTCCCTAACATGTTTTATGAAGACAAAATGAACTTGATACCAAAGGCAGGAAAGGACTGAATAAAAAAGGAAACTATAGACCAATATCCCTTATGAATGCAGATGCAAAAATTCTCAGCAAAATCTTAGCAAACGGAATTCACCTGCACATCAAAAAAAAAAAAAAAATAAAAAATAACCCATTACGACTAAGTGGGCTTCATCCCAGAGATGCAAAAATGGTTTAACATAGGCAAATCTATAAATATAATTCACCACATAAATAGAAGCAAAAAGTTAAGCAAATCGGCAGGAAAAATAGGAAAAAAACATTAAAAAAGTGAGCAAAAGACATGAACAGGAACTTTTCAAAAGAAAATATCCTAATGGCCAATGAACACATGAAAAAATGCTCAATGTCTCTAATCATCAGGGAAATTCAAATCAAAACCACAATGAGATATCACCTAACTCCAGTGGGAATGGCTCTTATCAAAAAGTTCCTAAACAACAGATGCTGGCATGGACGTGGAAAGAAAGGAACACTTACATATTATTGGTGGAACTGTGAATTAGTAGAACTTCTATGGAAAGTAGTATGGAGATACCTCAAAGTACTAAAAGTAGACCTGCCATTTGATCCAGCAATCCCACTACTTAGGTATTTACCCAAAGGAGAGAAAGACATTTTATAAAAAAGACAACTGAACTGGAATGTTTATAGCAGCACAATTTACAATTGCAAAGACGTGGAAATAATCCAAGTGCCTATCAATACATGAGTGGATTAATAACATGTGTTACATGTATACCATTGATTACTACTCAGCCATAAAAAATGGTGAACTAATACCTCTTGTATTAACATGGATGGAACTGGAGACCATGCTCCTAAGTGAAATATGGCAAGAATGGAAAAACAAACACTACATGTACTGAGTATTAAATGGAACTAATTGATCAACACTCATGTGCACATATGAAAATACCACTCATTGGAAATTGAGCAGCTGGGAGGGGGACAGAGGGAATGGGTAAATTCACTCCTAACGGGTACCATGCACACTATCTGGGTGATAGGCACACGTATAACTTTGACTCGAATGGTACAAAATCAATATATGTAACCAAAATGTTTGTATCCTGGTAATATTATGAAATAAACCAAAAAAACAGGATGGCAATAAAACTAAACTAAATATGAAGAAAAAAAAAGAAAGAAGATTCACCCTCACCAGTGTGGGATGCTATGTCATCCAATCTGTTCATGGGCCTGAGTAGAACAAAAAGGGGAAGGACAGGGGAATTAGCTCTCTCTGCTTTAGCCAGGTCATCCATCTCCTGCTTCTGGTCTTAGGTCTTCCCACTTGGACTGGGATTTACACTATTGACTTGGTTCTCAGTCTTTTGGGTTTAGACTGGAACTACGCCACTGATTTTCCTGAGCCTACATCTGCCAATCTTGTAGCTGGCAGATTATGGGACTTCTCAGCCTTCATAATCACATGAGCCAATCCTCATAATAAATCTCTTTCTTTATACCTCTATATATCTTTTCAGTTCTGTTTTTCTGGAAAACCCTGATTAATACACCCAACTGCTCTTCTATTCCTTTACTATTACCTCCTCCCTTGAACTAAGCTCTGAGCTTTTTAGAGACAGGGACTGTGCTTTCTAATCTTTTTATGTAGTGTAGCTGGATAGGTAGATATTAAGCAATATTCACAAAATATGTTCAGAGATCTCTGAATGAAATATGAGATTTTGTAGACACTGGAAGGAAGCTTAGTGTAGTGGAAATAGAATGCTTTGGAGTTGGATAGCCCTGGGTTGTGCTCTATTATTTTGTGCAAGTCAATGGGGCAGGTCACTTCTGAACTTTTTAGTTTCCTCTTTTGTGGAATGAGGCTAATATCAGCCTCTAGTAAGTATGGCTTTATTAATCATGGTGATAGAAGGACAAAGCATAAAATAAATGTGAGGAGTGTCTTGTAACCTGTTCCAGACTAATGCTCTAGTTATACCTCAGATTTACCTGAGAAAAATTTACATTTAGAAGTATATATAGATCCAGCTGCAAGATCTGCCTCGGTAAGCCGAGGGTGGGTCTTTTTAATCTGAACTTTTATAAATACTGCTAAGTGATTCAGTTGTGCAACCAAATTTGGAAACCACTGTTCTAGACTATCCTTACTGATCTCAGAATCTTTCATAAGATAATGGGCCATGTGGATCTCTGGTAGAGACTTAAAGTTTATATCCTTTTTTAAAAATACAAAACCCTATAATCACAGGTTGCCTCATAAGGTTTGTTTTATAAAACATGATTGGGAACTATTATAAGAAATATTTCAGATATTAATAAACTTATATTTGATCATTTTCCCCATTTAACTGTACTGAACATAATAAAATAGGTAGAATCTTTATTGGGAAACAAACAACTGAAAAAAAAACCAAAAAGCAAAAACAGAGTTATATTTTAAAAAACATAAGCACCTTAGTGTTGATTTTGTACCCCCATAATATCCTGAATTAAAAAAAAGAAAGAAAAAATATATTGTACAACATGATGATTATAGTTAATAACAATGTACTGTATTCTTGAAAATTTCTAAAGAGTAGATTTTCAGTGTTCTCACACACAAAAAAAATGATAAGTATGTCAGGTACTCCGTCTGTTAATTAGCTCAATTTAGCCATTCCACAATGTATACATATTTCAAAACAATCTGTTGTACATATTAAATATATACAGTTTTAATAAAAATCTACTGTTCCTCACTAATATCAATTAAAATTTTCTGTAGCTCTTTGCAGTTTAATTTCAGTTGGCTGAAATGTGGACCTCTTACTTAATTAGCCTTTATTTCTTATTGTCTAGCAGACATAATTATTTGTATGACTTATTGATTCCTTAATTTCAGCAAAATTTCTTGCCTTGTTTCTATGGATAGTTCTTTTCTAAGTGAAGTACAACACTTCACTAAGGAATAGCAATTTATTTTCCATTAGTTACATCTCTTCTTCTAGATCTCTCCAAGACTGAAAACTTTGCTTCAGTTTGGATTCCTCCTTCATCTTCATCATCCACATAAATATGTGGATTAAATAAGCATTTTGATATCCAAACAAACAATATCCAGATAAGCACCCTGGCAAGTATTCCCTCAAATATCTTCCAGGCACTGGCCCTGTCCCTCTTTTCCTCCTTTTCCATTGCCACCCATTCACGCCTCTGCCATCCAACTGCATAACCCATTTAATACAGACTAAACTGTGTTCCCCCAAAATTCATATGTTAAAGCTTCAACGCCCCATGTGATTGTATTTGGAGAGAGGGCCTTTAGGGAGGCAGTTGAGGTTAGATGTTGTTATAAGAGTGAGGCTCCAATTCAATAAGACTTTTGTCCTTAAAAGAACAGGAAGAGACACAAGATCTCTCTCTCTTTCTGTTTCTCTGCACCTGCTCACAGAGGAAAGCCCATGTGAGAACAAAGCAACAGGTGTCGTCTGCACGTAGAGGAGCAAGGCCTCATCAGAAACCAACCCAGCGGGAATCTTAATCTTGTACTTCCTGCTTCCAGAACTGTAAGAAAACAAATTTCTATCATTTAAGTTATCAGGATTGTGGTGTTTTGTTACGTCAGCCTGAGCAGACTAATGCACTGTCACTGTGTGCTGGAGGGAATCAGCTTCCTGGTTCCAGACCATCCTGCACAGCTGTGCCCAATCAGCACAGACATATGTTAGTTCTCTACTGCTGCACAGCAATTTACCACAAACTGAGTGGCTTAGACAATATCCATTGATTATCTCACAGTTTCGTGGTCAAGAATGTGGGCACAGCTTAGCTGGGCTTCTGCCCCAAGTCTCAAAAGGTTGCAATCAAGGTGTTGGCTGGAACTACAGTTACATCTGAGGTAAATAGTCCTTTTCCAAGCTCATGTGACTGTTGGAAGAGTTTAATTCCTTGCAGCTACAGAACTCATAGTGGCTCTCTCATGTTCAACAAGAGAATATTGGAAGCTACCAGTCTCTTTTAAAGAGCTAATCTGATTAGGTCAGGCCCATATAGTGTAACATTTCTTTTGAGTGATTCTTCATCTTTGGAATCCATCATGTGCAAAAGTCCTTATCAAACTCAAGGGAAGGACATTATATAGGATGTGTACACCAGGGATCTGGTGAGAATCTTGGAGGACCATCCTAGATTTTTGCCTATCATAGACATGATTCCTTGATTATTGTTTAGCATTAAAGGCCACACACAAAGCTTTGATATAGGGAGTCCATGCTGGACTCAAGCTTAAGACAGTGTATAAATGAAAATATGGCAACACATGTCAATAGAATAGTAGTGATACAGATAGTCAAGGTGGAAGAAGTTCTGAGATACTCTCTGTGACCAGGCTAAAGCTTCTTAGAGAACAGTAAGTATCAACTGGACCTTTCAATATGAGCTGAATTCTAACTGTCAAAAGGAATACCTGTGCTGTCAGTGTGTAATAACATTTATTTTACTTCATTCTGTCCCCTTGTATTTATAACATTTTCATTTAGTTGAATTAAATGTTGCTAAATACTCATTTACTGTAACATTTTTGATTGCTTGCTTACAATGCACAAGCCTCTATAATGCAGTCTTTTAAACCTGTTACCCAATTTGGAAGGTTTCATTTAAAAAGTAAGTAGCAAGACAGGGGGATAAATATGTATAGTTAGCCCTTACCCATTTAGCTGTTAATTCATGAAGGAATCTGGTCCATTTTATCTTACCAGCTCAAAATGACTTCATTTGTAAATTGAGGGTTCAGATGTAATGATGTATAAGGTCCTTTCCTTGACTTACGTCCTTACCTAGATTTTTTGATATCCCAAGATAAGCTAGAATGCCTTTTTAAAAACATTTCTCTAATATTTTCACCTTTACATCAGAACCCTCATCTAACTTACAGTTACTTGTCAAAAGTGTATTCCCACTAGATTTTAAAGTATCCGTGGTCATGGATGATGTCTTGTCCATCACTGGATCTCAGCACCTTGCCCAGTGCCTGATATATGGCAGGTGCATATTGACCAAATGAACAATAATTTGTGATCCTGTCAGATAAATGTGCCCTTATTTCTATATGTTCAGTCAACATTTAAAATAATCAGGCAGTAATGGGACATTTTCAACGTTATGTGATTTTGACCAGTTAATAAATCCTACCTATTAGAATATTATAAAAATATTGACTTTATTTTCTCTGATGGGCTGAGGACAGCTAGTGGGAGTCCCATCTGTTTAGTGCACTGAAGTAGGAGGTTTTGGGGCCAGATGGAGTCCTCAAGGATGCTCATTCAGGAGGGTCACAGGAATCACATTATAAAGAGGGTTACATTGTTGAGAAAAACCAAGGTTGAATTCTAGGAAAGTGGCTGTAAGTAACAAATTCAAACAGATGGTGGAGGAAGTTTGAAATAAGCTGTAAGGAAAAGATCCAAGAGAGTGGTTTAGAA
>NW_012149841.1:4871134-4873846 GCF_000956105.1 Propithecus coquereli | reverse complement strand
AAAGCATAAGTTCTATGCTTTCATATTCAGGAGCATTATAAATATGTGCAGTGTAAATTTAGTCTCATATCAAATTATTACCAGGCTCTTTCAGTTTTAAGATTGTGAAGAAACTCTATTCTAACACCTTCAACTTACAGATGAAGAAAATGAAGTCCAGGAAATGTGAATCATATGCCCAATGTCACATGACAAGTTAAAGCTGAGACATAACCAGAACTCTGATGTCTTCTTTGTTCAGTGACCTTTTTGAAATATCCTGCTACCTTGCCTATAGCATTTGTTTTCTTTTAGATTCTCGGTGAGACTTCTTTTCTATGCCCAAAGAAGACTCTTATGTAGAGTTTATGCACATTTCATAATTAAAAAATAGTCAACTAAATACCCCAAAGAGCTTAGCAGACTCATTAGATGGAAAGAAACATAAGATCATGTATTCCCTCTCAAACTTTAAACAGGTTAATTTGTAGTAATATTGTTTTATGGGAGTCAACAGGTATTATTATAAGAAGGACTAAATAATTAGCCCATGGACACTGAGACCTAATGCAGCACAGAACTTGTTTCTATAGCCACCTACCCTGAACAAGTGGAAAAGGTTCATGACCACATTATTTAGTTGTTTATGCTCCTAGAAAAAAAATTTGAGACTTAGTGATGGTAACCTGTAGAACATAATAGATGGAGTTTATGGAGCAGGAAAATGTAGCCTTGTAGGTTTGGGTACTTCCACACAGTGGAGGTTACTTAGATTTTAATCATTATTCAATAAACATTTAGTGAGTTCCTCTGGAAGGTGTGATCCCTGCCCATAATTTGAGGTTTGAAAGGAGAAGGTGATAGAAGGTGGAAGGAAAGAATTTAGAAATAACTGGCGCCTTTCTGGAACAAGGGGAAGAGCCAGTGCTCCGGGAGTGATTTCCCTCCCTCTTTGTGTTTCCATCCATTTGAGTTTATTGTTCCTGTGCCATTTCTCCCTTCACTGCCCACTGTCCTTGTTCCCTGATTACTCTCATCCTCGCCAAGCTTGTTGTAGTTCTAAAACTATTTATTATAATTGTTCCTTGGAAGAACTTGAGGTACTGTGCTGAGAACCTTCATGTTTTCCAAGGAAAGTACTGTAAAAATTGCACATAAACAAGAATTATTGTTTTAGACAAGCTCATCCAAGACAAATCATCCATGCTACCAATTTCTGGCACAGCCCTATCACTAACCATCCATCTTATTCATATTTGAGGCTCAAGCACTTTTCTTACCTCATGCTCTTTCCTTCCCTCCTTATTTTCTGACATTTCTAGTTCTTGCCAAATAATTTTTGACTAGAGGTTGCATAGGTTACTACCTGGCCTGTGATGGTGCCCGCCAATCCGTGATTCCTGCAGAACACTGAAGCTCTATAGTGGGAGGTGGGTACCAGTGTATTTGCCGGTCTTTAATGAAAGGATTTGCTGTTGATGAAATGGCTACTCAGACCTCGAATAACTGTTTATAACATTTAGACCCATTTGTCTTTGGTGAAGCATTAATAAGTTTTTTTTTACAATGGCAGTGGGGGGTATTGGGAAAAGGCTAGGGATGGACCTTAGATGTCAGAGCTAAGCAATGGCTGCAGTTCTGTGTTCTCTCCCTTAGTTCATTGGGAAATAAGAATAATAGCCCACTTTTGTGTTTGTTCTGAACACTCTGCCAAGCAATCTACAGGGATTAATGCATTCAATCTTCATAGTAATACTATGGAGTAGATACTGTATTCCCATTTCATAGATGTGGAGACTGAAGATTATTGAGTTTAAATTAAATACCTTGCCTGGTCACAATTACTAACTGTCAGTAATGAGGACTGAACCCAGTTCAGTCTGTCTCCAAGGCCTGAGCTCCTAATCTCTGTGTTAAGCTTGGCTCTTCCTTCATTTTAATGGAGTTCACCTCTATGTTGTTTTTAATGAGTTTTATGTCCTCCTTCTCTCTTTCCATTCAAACCATAAAAGACTTATTTAGTATATATTTCAAGCATACATCCTGTTAAAAGGATCCCACATTACTTCACAGGAATGAGCACCCACAATTAATTTTGGATAGGACATTAGGCTATATGATGTCCTGTATTCCTTCCACCTCTGACAGCTTGATCCCAGAGAGGGATCTTTCTCTTTACAGAAGCATTCTAAAAGACTACCAAAAGAATGGGATATCTGTTAGCTTGAAGGATATGGGTTGTCTTAGGATCTCAGAGGGTCTCATAATGTGTTATCAAAGCCAGTACTACACCCTGATCCAACAGGAAATAATATATTGGCTCCCAATTTATGGACAAGGTCAGGCAGATCGAGGTCCAAGTCCCTGTTTTGCCACTTATTAACTGCATAACTGGACAAGACATCTTACCTCTCAGAGCCTAATTTCCTTTACTGTAAGATAATAATAAAGGGACATATCTCCGAATTGATAAAGTGTTAGTGAAAGCTGTGAGTACGGCGTCTGCCACAAACTCTGGGTCTTGTGATTCACATCTTTACAGCTAGACAGTTCAGTTGGCTGTTTTTCTCAGCCATGACTTAATTTTTTAAGATGCTCATTTCTTTAGATCTCATTAATTCGAAAAATCATGATCATCACTATTGCAATACAGTCTATCTTTTCACAAAGATAAGTCTTTCTCACCAATGGACAGCTCATAAAATTTCAAAATGGTGAGTGATGTTAGAGGTG
>NW_012149841.1:4845995-4869576 GCF_000956105.1 Propithecus coquereli | reverse complement strand
TTATACCTAGCATCCTAGAAATGTAAGCTTTCTTATTTCAAAGTGAAAAGTTTCTTAAAAAATCATAAATTCCATAGTTTATCACATACCAAAAAATCTAGTATCTTCTGGGCTAGACTTTATGCCAATAACAGCCTTCTGACATCTGTTTGCAAATACTTTATTTTTGTTTACTTCCATTAACTACATTGGTGAGAAATTAGGATTATTGTTTTAAAACAATAGTTTCATTCTTTTAGCCAAGTGATAATGGAATCTAGATGGAAGGAAGGGTACACTGAAAGGAAAGTGAAGTCAGTTCACATTTTTGTAAATTAATTCAGTATGGAATCTTGGAATCAGTTCCCAGAGTCTAAGTTGATTAGACATTGTTGAAATATAATAATAGATATGTAGAAATTGGCATATATCTCTTCCTTCTATTTTTGACAATATTTTTAAAGAGCCCCTAAATATGTGATAGTAATATAATTTTTCATCCCTGAGTCAAAAACGCTACAAGTTCAGGAAAATTCTAAAAAAGAGAGAGTGAGAGGAAGAAGACAAAGGACTAGGAGAAAGAGGAGGAGGAGGACCGGGAAGGGTGGTGGAGAGAAAAAGAGAAATGCATTAAATGATGTTTGGCCAATGTCCATAGTAGTGGACATACTTCTCACTTTAGCATTTATTCTATAGTCCCGAACCAAGAGCAAATAGCATTTGACTGCTGCATCCAAAAAATAGGAAAGGACTTTGAATCAGTTAGTTACTCTTAACGAAGGCAAGCCCATCCCGGGAGGTGTCCCAGACCCTGTAAGAAGGGTCCATATATCTGTTCATCTGTCAGCACACATTTCCCATGTCTGTCTTTCCATTCAGAACAATGCTATCCCTACATGCCTGTTGTGTCTTAACTGCTTTTATTGCTGTGGAAATGTTTCAGAATTTGGAATATTTCCATTTGCAATCATGTCATCTTTAAGAAATTTCAACATGCTAAGAGTACATGTTATCTCCAGTTGTGATGAGTTGATTCATTACCGGATGCTAGTTAGCCAAAGATAGAAACAATTTTTATGTTATTAATCATGTTTCCCACAAACTCCGTAGTAGTTTGCAAAAAAGGTAAATTATTAATATATCAAACATTTCATCCCCTATTGTCAGCTTCATGTTTGCAGAGTATCTCATGCTTCGTAGAGAAAGGCCTGGCATACTTTAAGAACAATGTAGATCTTCTAGTCCATGTTTTTTAAAATGGAAGAAGTAGGTGCTGCATGTACAACATGAAGGAAAATCATTTGACATGAGTAGGGAGATTTATGTAAATTTGAGTATTTTTTGTATTAGAAAATCATCTCCTTAGTTATGCATCTTATCTAATGTAATAAGCTCAGAGTTAGGGAGAAGAGACTGTATCCTGCATGTATGGGATCTGTGAGTGCTGTGGTTGGAATGGGTCCCCCCAAAGTTCATGTGTTGAAAACTAAATCCTAATGCAACAATGTTGAGAGGTGGAACCTTTAAGAGATGGCAGAGCCCTCGTGAATGAATTGATACTGTTATCATGGGAGTGGGTTTATGATAAAAGCATGAGTTTGGCTCTCTTCCTTTCTTGCCTGTGTGTTCTTATGTCCTCCACCATGGGATGACACAGTAAGAAGGCCCTCATAAGATATGGCCTCTTGATCTTGGACTTCCCAACCTCCAGAACCATGAGCCAAATGAATTTCTATCGTTTATAAATCACCCCCATGTGTGGTATTCTGCTGTAGCAACAGCAAAATGGACTAAGACAATGAGTTAGAACACAGCCAGGCCCTGAGCCTAGCCAGTGAGCCTCATTCTCTGTTTGACCTTATGTCAATCTTACACAAGTTAATTTGGCATGATTTGGTTATCTTCTGTGAAGTGGGAAAACGTATTATGTTCAATCAGGAACTATTTATGGGGTGTTCACCATGAGTCACACACGGTTAGGCATTGAGTATATGAAGATAAATAAGATAAATTCACACCCTTCAAGAGCACAGATGATAAATGAAGATAAACAGAACTCTAAGGCATGATAAAGGCAGAGTAGCCGCAGGGCCAACTCCAGACCCTTTCTTCTACTAACTGAGGATGACGCAAGAAGTACTTTGCCCTTCTGAGTCTGTTTCCTCCTCTAAAAATTGGGATGACAATGGCAATACTTCTCTAAGAAGGTCGTCCAAAGGTCAAATAAGAATAAAATAACAATGTCTTATAAATGGTAGAGCACTAAACATATAGTAGTTATTTTAGGAAGAAAATATGACATAGTAGAATGGTTGTGGGTTTAGGGTCACTAAACTCAATTCAAATCTCAGCTCTACCACCTAAAATTTATATGAAATTGAGTTGTTATGAAGATTAAATAAAGCAATTAATCCATCCATCCATCTATCTATCCATTTGACCGAGTTATTAAGTACCTACTATAAGCGAGGCATTGTTCTAGAACTGAGCTCAGAAAACTCTTTCTGTAAAGGGCCAGATAGTAAATATTTTAGGCTTTGTGGGCTATATGGTTTCTGTTGTAGCTTCTCAACTTTGCTGTGTGGTGTGAAAACAGCCATAGAGAATTCATAAACAAATAGATTGTTGTGTTCTGGTTCAACTTTGTTTACAAAAATGAGTGGTGGACTGGAGATGGCCTGTGGGCTGCAGTTTGTCTACTCTGCTTCTTATAAATACTAAACAGGACCCTTAATCCCATTGAGGTTTTATTTTACTGAACAGGATAGACAAAGCACAAGTAAACAAAAAAGTAAGGTAACTACAGATCACATTTCTCTAATAAACTATGGAAATGACTGTTGCACCTTCCAGTGCATGGCATAGAGCAGGAGCTTGATGAATGTTTATTGAGTTGATACATGAAGAGATACTTTCTACTTGTTCTCTAGACTCTGCAACTATATTTTCTTCAGTATTGAATACACAATTGGTAATAAACAAAAGGCACTGGGTGAATTTGTAAATTTTCACTTATAAGTTGTGTGCCTTAACAAGATTCTGAGAGCCAAATGTGGTGCTAAATACTCAGTTCTTGGGGGCCATTTATTATTTTCTGAACTTTCCATGCCAATCAATTTATATCCAAGAAACTAGAAATGCAATTAAGATATAAATACATTAGTCTGGTTTCATGGACATGAGGCCAGAGCCCTATGCAGAGAGCCCCATACTTGGCTTAATGGTCTGCTGTTGCTGTCTTGAAACTTCATAATTTTTAAATAAGGGGCCCCATATTTTCATTTTGCAATGGGTCCTGCAAATTATGTCACTTATCCTTACATCTGGAGTGAAATTGTAAAGTTCATCGAGAGTAAGGCTATGAAACCAATGACCCAAGGGCCAAATCCAGCCCATCTCCTATTTTTGCATAGTCTATAGGCTATGACTAGTTTTTACATTCTAAATAGTTGAAAAAAATCAAAAGAAGAGTATTATTTTGTGCCATGAAAATTATATGAAATTCAACTTTGTGTCCATAAAAACATTTTGTTGGCACATAGCCATGCTTTTTGTCTCTGTATTATCTGTGGCTACATTCCTGCCACTATGGCATAATTGCAGTAGAGACTGATGACCTGCAAAGCCTAAAATATTTGCTGTCTGAACCTCACAGAAAAATATATTGACCCTGATCTGGAGGATATTCTGTTTTAATGATTAGACTTTTTATTTTAGTTCACTTTATTTTCATTTGCTTTATGGCTCTAAACAGCATAAGATTTGAGCTCACTGTCGTATCCCCAGGTCTAGGATAGTACCTGATACACATTAGACACCCCAAAATATTTAATGGAAGTTGAATGTTGTCGGATGATTGTTATACATATCTTCTTTTTCCCATTTTATTTAATATTCTTAAGACAATGATTGCATGGGAGAGAAATGCTTTCCCAAAGCTATCTTGTACAGTGCTTTGAGCGTAGAATGTGCTCTTGCTTCATAAATGTTTATGACAATGAACTGGGTGCACAGTAGTTGCTATTTAGCATAGTGTTGCTACTTGCTGCTTAACTTCTTTAGAAGTAGAATGTTTATTGGTAGTTGAATTCTTAAAAGTATGTTTGGAAGCTTTGAGATTAAAGACTGAAGATAAGTAATTTTTAATCTTAAGGCTCAGGGCAAAAATAATTTGCCAAATATCTGAAATGCTTCTTGCATTAAATAGAAGAACCTAGTACACCAAGGATGCTGACACATGGTAAAGAGAAGTGTCTTGCTTATATGATTGTAACTTCCAAATCTATATTTTTCAGTCCTGACTTCTAAACTAATGTATCCAACTGTTACTGGACATCTCCACTGGATGTTTAATAGACAATTCAAACTGAACAAATCCAAAACTGGATCCTTTGATTTTTTTCCTCCAAGCCTGCTTTTTCAGTCTTTTCTGTCTCAATAACACTATCCCAACAGTTACTCAAGGTGATAGCCAGGAGTCATTCTTGATTTTTTTCTCTTTCTCTCACCACTCCATTACCCCATCTAACTCATGAACAAATTCTTTCATTCTTCCTCCGAATTATATTCAATATCTCTACTTCTCTCCATCTTGTATGATACCTCCTTAACTCTATACCTCTGTCCATCTCCTCCGGACCACTGCCAGGGCTTCTTGTGGGCAGCTGTTTTCACTTTCACTTCCCACATATTATCCACATGGTGTGCAGAATGATTTTTTTTATTATGAAATATTTGAATTTACAAAAATTGTGGAGAATAATATATAATGAATGCCTATGTATCTATGACCTAATTTTTGAAATAAAAGGTGAAAAGCAATCAAAACCTCCTGAATTCCCTGCCCATTATCTCTTTCCCCTCTGTCCTCAAATGTTACCACTATTTTCAATTCAGTAAATGTCATTACCGTGAGTGCATTTACATTTTTGCTATTTATATTGCTAAACAAGATATAGACTTGTTTGCTTGTTGTTAACTATACACATACATAAATTAGCTATATAAATCACACTTTGAATCAAGTAGTTTTTTTTCTCTTAGACTTGGCTCCAGTTTTGAAGTTTCAGTGCTGTATAGTATTCCACGGTACAGTCATGGTGCAATTTTATTGATTCCTTTCCACGTCGATGAACATTAAAGCTGTTTTCAAGTTTTTAATATATACTAAAAAATGTTGTAACTGACTCTTTTGTATGTCTCTTGTGCACATGTGCAATCACTTGTCTAGGGTAGTGATTTCCAAACATCTTTGAATGAGATCATAGTAAGAAATATATTTTACATAACAACCATAATGTGTTGTGTTTATAATATATGTATTTATAGCATTGAAAGTAAAATTTATAAAAGAATATTTATCTTGACTACTTTCAATATATTCTGATAATTTCCTATTTTTTGTTATGCTATGTTATGCTATGCAATTCTAATTTATAAAATGTTTCTGACCCACGACATTGATTTTATGTTTCTTTAATGGGTCAACACACCCAATTTGAGAAACATTGCTCTATGCCATACATTAGGAGAAGAATTGCTGGGTCGGTCTATCTATCTCTCTCTCTCTATCTCTCTATCTACCTATCTTATAACTTCACTAGATATTGGCAAATTACTCCTCAAAGTGGATGTGACTATTTATACTCCAATATACTCACTCATTTTTGGTGTTGTCCAGCTTTTAAACATTTGCCAATATGATGACAGTAAAATGATATCTTTTTTCGATACACACTTCCCTGATTAACAGTGAGTTTGCGTATGTTTTTATGTCTTATTTAAAGCCCTTTGATGGCATTCCAGAACACTTAAATAAGATCCTATCTCCTTAGTATGTCCAACAGTTCCTTTATAATTTATCTGCTCCTTCCTCCACTTTGATCTCATCTTGTGCCCTTTTTCTCTTTCTATTTTTCAACTCTACCAGACAGAAATCAACTACAGTTCATGCCTGCCTCCTACCATGTATACAAACACACTGTGGTTAAACAGAGGGAGCGCATACACTTTTCTGGAGTAAATGTTATTGACTCTATTGTTCTTTTACACAAAAGTTTGCCATAAAATTTAAAAAAGAGTTACTCAAAATGCAAAGAAACATGGAAATGTGATTAAGAAATTTCCATGTGATTAAGATAAAATTAGTTAGTAGGAGCACACACACAGATGACCTGTATGGATTAGCTTAAATGATCTTTATGAATAGGTTTATTCTTTAGAATCAAGGTATGATTCTAAAGATTACAATTAAAGAATAATCTTTATTATTTAGAGATATGTTTATTTAGAGATCTAGAGGGACAAGTGAATAATATACCTGAGCATATGGGAAACTTAAGCAGATAAATGTAAGTTATAAAAAGAGCCAAATGAAAGAAATGAAAAATAATTTCAGAATTGAATAATTTACTCAATGACCTTAAAAATAGACTAGATCCAGTAGAATAAAAAGGACAGTAAACTTGAAGGTAGGTCAACAGAGATTATCCAAACTGAAACACAAAGAGAAAAATGACTGAAGACATGAGTTGTGACATCCAGAATAGATGGGATAATATAAAAGTAATCTAAAATGGATGTAATTTGAATCCCAAGAGAAGAAAAAAGGAGAATGAAAAAAAAATGGTTGCAGATGTAGTAGCCAAGAATTGTCTAAAATTGATGAAAGATATGAACACATGTCCAAGAATATATTTGAACACTGAACAACACAAATACAAGTATCATATTTAGGCAGATAATAGTCAAACTATTTAAAACCAAAGATAGAGACAAAAATCTTCAAAGCAGCTCTGGTACGGAGGGATACACTATATATATCAGAACAAAAGCAGCTGGCTTCTCATGGGACACATTGTGGGCCAAAAAACAATGGAGCATCTTAAAAGTGCTAATAGAAAAAAAAAGTTTATTCAGAATCATATAATATTATAGAATAGAATATGTAAGCAAAAATAACCCTTCAGAAATAAAGCAACATGATGACCTTTCAGAAAGACAAATGCTAACTGGTTTCCTGTAGACCTGCCCTACAAACAATACTAAAGGAAGTTTTTCAGAGTGAAGTGAAATGATACTTGAAAAACTCCTGCATCTGAAGACAAGAATGCAGAGGCAGACATCAAAGACCTTTAAAAAAATAATCTTCATGTGAGTTTATACACACATAAGAACAAACCATGTTCACTTTATGTATAAAGTCATAGATTGAAAGAAGTAGAATAGAAAAGATATAACATGCAAATTAAAGCTGGTGAAACTATACTAACCATAAAAAATAAACATCAAGAATAGGAGTGTGACTAGAGATAAATAGAGAAATTTCATTTTCTCTTTATGAATAAAGGGTTGATGTATGAAGCCATAATTGACAGAACCAATAATATTTGGAGATTTCTAAGACCCTCTTTCAAATATTGATAAAACAAAATGAAATAAAAATTAGTAAGGATATAGTGGAATTGAACAATATTATGATGCACTGTGAACATAATTGACATTTATAGAATACTGCATCCAACATCTAAAAAACTTACACTCTTCTAAAGTTCATAAGACATATTCATCATCTATAGGGTCACAAAACAAATCAATTAATTTCAAGGAACTGAAATCATACAGAATATGTTTCTGACCACAAAGGTAATAAAATATAATCAAAAAACATAAGATATCTAGAAATGTCCTGAATCAAATATAGTGAGTAAAAAAAAAAAAAAAAAAAAAGGGCAGGAGGAAAGGAAGGAAGGGAGGGAGGGAGGAGAAGAAATGAAGGGAGGGAGAGAGAAAAGAAAGGAAAAAGTTGGAGGACTTATTCTACCTAATTGCACTGTGAAGCTACAGAGTAATCACAAGAATGTGTGATATCAGCATAAGTACAAAAAATATATCAATAAAACAGAAGTATACTCACACATACATAATCCATTGATTTTTACAAAGATGCCAAGTTAATCCAAATGCAAAGGGGGAAATTAAAGTATTTTTACAAATGGCCTGGAAGAACTATTCTTCCAGACTATTCTTCCGGAAACAGCAACAACAGCAACAACAGCAACAACAACAACAACAACAACAACAACAACAACAATAAAACTGATGTTCAACACTTTCCTCACACCACACAACAAAAATTGACATGAAATGAATTATCATTCTGTAGGAAAATTTAAAACTATTCAACTTCCTAATTAAAAATTGTTAAGCTAACAATGTTTTAGAACACAAAAGAGCATTAAACATAAAAAAAAAATTATAAAGTCATAAAAATGAAAATTTTCTGCTCATCATAAGATTCAGAAAATAAATAAGCAATCTACTAACCTGGAAAATATATTTGCAATAAATATATTTTACACAGAATTTGTAACAAAATTATACCAAAAACTACACATAATTAAAAGACAAACAACAGAAAAAAAAGAGAACAGACATTTCAAAAAAGAACCACGAATGACCAATAGGCATACAAAAAGGGGAAAATTAAAATGAAAACCGCAAGGAGACATTTCCATTTACTGATACCTAAATTCAAAAAGACAGAAAATATTAATGATGGTAAGAATGTGAAGTACCTGGAACTTTCATTGCTGTTGGAAGTAAAAGTGATTCTACCACTTAGTTAAATAGGCAATTTCTTATAAATATAAATGCACATTTACTGTAGGAATCAGCATTCCATTTTTTAAATATTTAACCAAGAAAAATACAAATAAATCTCCACAAAATACTTGTATGAAAATCTTTAAACACCCTTGTTCAAAAAAGCCCCAAAGTAGAAACATCCCAGATGTCCATCAATAGGTGAATGGATTAACAAATTGTGGTTTATTAATACAGCAGACTACTACTCGGTCCATAATAGGGAGCAAACTGCTGTTACACACAACAGCCATGTTCAAAAACATTATGTTGTATGAAGTAAATCAGACACAAAAGGATGCACAACTGTATTATTCATTTACATAAAGTCCCAAACAAGTAAAACCAATCTATGGCGATAAAAATTAAGCTTCTAAGAATTAGAGGGAGTTGATTGGAAAGGGAATAAGGAAGCTTTCTGGGGTGATGGAAATATTTTATATCTTGCTTTGGGTTTTAATCACATGGATATATTCAATTGTCAAAACTCATCAAACTGGATACTTAAATTCTGTATGTTTTATTATAGTTTTAGTATGTGTACATTATGTCTCAATGAATTAAAAATAAAAAATAACTAGAATGGAGTCAGTCGGGCCTGTGAGCAAGCTGATGCAATAATTCAGGCGAAAGGTAATGAATGACTGGACCAAGGCAGTGGATGTTAAGAGGGAAGAGAAGGAAGCAGGTATTTATTCTCCAGGGGCTCCCTCTAAAGTCTGGGACATTTGGGGACCTGTGATGGAAGAGCAAAAACTGTAAAATAATCTCGGAATCTGCGAGGCCCATTTTTGATCATAGGAGGTTTAGATGGTTGTGTGAAGTGAGATATTGCTGTATCCTTTCTCAGGTCCATCCATAGGTTGCATAAATTCAACAACCTCTACTCTTATCTTTCCTTAAGTGCATAGGTAAAAAGAGTCTTAAGCTTTGAGCCTCAATTTCTTCATATGTAAAATGTGGATAATAATAGTGTCTTTGTAATAATATTATGGTAATTAAATGAGATACTGCAGTAAAGTATTCAGTATAGTAATTGATTATTCAAGGAAGTTGTTCACCTGTATATATTTGTTATCTTCGGTGTTTCCATATTTTGACATTTTTTTACTTCAGTACCTTTTAGCACTTTGAACTCTATTTTGTAAAAATGTTTATGTGTTCTTTGTGGGCTTGGATTTCTACTATTACATATGCATCACTAAAAGTTATTGTGTGCTGAGTCAGCATACTGGGCAAAATTTGCTCATTGTAGGCACAGATAAAAGAAATATCCAAGACTTCATTTGGCAGAAGAGAGCCACAGATGAGGATCTAATCATTCTCTCTGCTCTAATTTGCCTCTCTTCCCGGCCATCAGCCATGGGAAGTCAAGATTAGCCGCCTGGACAGGTGTGTAAGCAGTAGAGCCTCTCCTCCTGCAGATCTCAAAACTAGGGTAGCCACCAGGTGCCAGTCTGCCCTATCAGCATGCCATGCACCCAGGAGTAAACCCAGGTGATTGTGGGGCCAGAGACAGATCAACTTAAGCCCAAGGTGAGGCAGTTGAGCTGGGGAAATAAGAGGGCTACTTAATTTACTTGTTCCTTTTAGAATGATGGAACCAAAAAGCATTTAGAAAAATAAATAAAATGATGGACTAGGGGATGGGAAGACTGTATGGATTGGATAGGAGTATTTCTTCTGAGGAACAACAATTGAAAGGACTGAAAATTCTGAAATTTTTTCGCTGGTGTGGTTGATGGCTGTCCAGTTCATCGAAATGATGGGTAACGGAATGCTTGAGGGAGAATCCCAAATTTGATAGAAGCAGTGAGCAGACTTTTGCAGAGTAGTGATGGGCATCTTGGACTGCGGGATGGTGAGGCTTCATGGCTTCAGTAACCAGCTGATGTCCTCAGAGTGTAGTAGGTGGTACAGTCCCAGGACCCAGGGGTTCCATACAAAGCAAAAAAGCACTTTCAATGTGAGGGGGCAGGTGTTGGTAATGAAAGAGAGTGCCTCTCTCCAGTGTATCCCTAATTTTCTGATAGTACTATCAGTGACCATGTAGGATTAATGTGAGTATTAAATGAGATAATGTAATACACTCAGCTGGAAAGAAAGGTAAGGACTTCTCTGTATTATGTATCTGTTCTTTTGCAAAGTCTGGTCAACACAATACAGGGAAATCCCTGCCTTTCTGTCTAGTTGAACAATTTGTATGTTATCTCATTTAATCCTCATAGCAATTTTACAGTCAGTGAATTTTATTCCCAGGATACAGAAAGAGAAACTGAGGCACAGAGCATTTATATAAGTTGCCCCAGGTTGTACAAGTGGTCTGTGAAAGCACTGAGTTTTGTGTACAGTTCCGACTGCAGAACTGCTCTTAGCCACTCTGTGAGACCTTCTGCTCTTCTGCCTCTCCGTGTCCTCCTGGGGAGCTCTTGGCCATGTCTCTCCTGCTGTAACCTGCTCTCCATTCCTGAAGGATCCTTTGCGTTTGTCTTCTTCCAACATCCAAGTGCCAGCTTTCTTGCTGAAGACTCATCGGAAGAGAAGATCTCTTTTATAGCATCATTGTATTGCTCACTTGCCACACACCAATGACTCACCATGATCTTTGGGGAGGAAATTTAATTTTAACATTTGCTGTCCTTTAACTTTGACCTCTGGTTGCATTTTCAGCATTCTTTTCCATAACCTGTGCTATGTCAACATCTAATCATTTGAAAGTGCCAAACACTCCAATGGTTTTGCTGGCCTGTGCCCAAGCTGTCCCTGATGCCAGTATGATTGCCGGAGGATTCTTTAAAACCTCTCTTAGGAGGCCCTCATTGACAGCCTTGGGCAAGGTTTATGCTATTTCTTTTGCACTCTGATAATACTGCATATCTTACTCAGTCAAAGAATTTTTAAAAATTCTCTGCTTAAATTTTCCATTTATTCATCTGATTTTCCAATTAGATTGCAAGGATCTTGAAAGCAGGAGATATGACCAGCTCAGTTTACTATTTTCAGTGCTTAGCATAGGACTAGGCTCATAATGGGAATGCAGAAATGTTTAATGAAAAATAATTTGACTTTAATGTACTCATTCCTTTAACAAAATTTATAGAGTATGATGTGCCAAGCCATATGCTAGACTTTGAGAATGCTGAAACAAAAAATATAATCACTGCTCTTAAGTGGCTCACAGACAAGCAGAGCAATAGATACTTAAACAAATATTGGTAGCAATGTCCTATGTTTTAATGTGAATGAATGTTTACTACTGTGGGCTCAGAGGAAAATGCCTAGAAAATCAATAAAGCTTTTTCCTCTGCAGTACAGAGGAAATTCTATTCTACAGTCCTGAGCATCCTCTTGTGTACTTAGATGGAGATCAGGAAGTTATTACTTGATGATTGATATCATTAGTTCTCACACCAACCTTCTTGATTACAAATCTTGGTATGTGATCTTGGGCAGATCATTTACTCTCTCTGTGGCACAGCTTCCTCTTTCGTAAAATATGGATGCCAGCTTTATCAGTATTTTCATTATGATTATTGTGGTCCTCAAAACACCAGTCATTACTGTAATTCTCGGATGGACTTTTTCAAAGACACTGTTATACAATACAGACTGGCAGCTCCAGCCTGTGTTCACGTTCATGCCTGGGCTGTAGAGATTTGTGATGGGGGCACATAAATTGTGAAAGAAATAGGGACCTCTGTCTGAATTCTTTGGGAGAGCATGCATTTTAAAGAGCTGAAAAGTTAGAACATAAACAAGATACCCTAGAATTTGTTGCTGAAAGTACTAAAGTGACTTTCTGAATCCTGGGAGCTGGAGAGAGGGGGAGAAATTTATTCTTCATAACCTAATAGCAGGAGAATTGTCACACTACAATTCTGCTTTCTCAGATGAGAAAAACAGACTCACAGGCTTCCCAACACCTTGAATATTTAGTGAAAGATATGAATCTGATGGAGTCCCCTGGTCCCAGTTTGTAGCCTCATTATGCTTTCTCCTGGAATTTTCTGAATTCCTCTTGGTGAATTGGTGAATACAGCCCCAGCTCATCACAGCCAACTCCAA
Organism: Propithecus coquereli; assembly: GCF_000956105.1. Lineage (NCBI taxonomy): Eukaryota > Metazoa > Chordata > Mammalia > Primates > Indriidae > Propithecus > Propithecus coquereli. Next base: position 4,856,889 of record NW_012149841.1, on the reverse strand, counting down.
CACATGTTCCCTTCTGGGAATTTTCAGCAGCTCCTGAATAAATGACACATCTCTTCAGTTGTAATTTCACAAGCTCTTATGTCATTCTCCCTGCCACGTATAACTCTTGAAAGTTGCAGTTTTCTGCTCTTCAACTAACTCCCCAATTTAGACTTCCTCTGTCTTTTGCTTTATATCTCCCAAGTTTGCAAATGGATTTCATTCCAAGGGTGGAACAATCTGACATAACTAACTTACCTTGCCTGGAGAAGGAGAGCTCTTGGTAGCAATCTCCCTGTGGGCTATCCTCCTATTTCTAGTTTCTTCTTGATTTAGAGTCTGTCACTGTGCATGTGGACCCATTGTTCTCAGGAAGAAATCTGATATTCTCAAGCAGCCCCAGACACCTTCATGGATGCCTCCCTCTCTCTCTTTCCCTGTTCTCCCCTGACAGCCTCCCAGGACTAACCCCACACATTTCCCCACACTGCCTGGTTTAGCACTTGCTCTGCTCCTCCATCCCGGCCTCCCCCGTCCCCCTCCTGGTGACCTCAAGCTGTAAAATGCTATAGTATCTCTGGCTTGGGCTCCTTATCTGGCCCAGAATTCTTTCTTCTTCCGTAAGACATTGTAGAAGAAGGAATGTTCATTTATAATGTCTAACTTCTCTAACTTTTCCCTCCAGGCTCCTTCAGATGGTATTTTTGCTCATGCTGCCATACAAATGAAATGGCCTTTTCTCGCTTGCCTTGGGAGATGTGGCGTTTCCTCAGAATTAGTTGGGATCCCATCCTTAGGTTGTTGCATAGTTTTAACGAAGTTGGTGATGGGCTGTAGATCAAAACAGAGAGTAGTGGGAGGCACTGGCTGCTTTGAAGACAGTATCCTCCTTGCACAATGGAATTTCTGGCACAGTCCTCAGGTTCTTGAGTTTCCTTTTCTCTTTTGTTCCTGGAACTGTAGGAAAGAGTGATTTTATATTATTTGGGCTTCTCACCACCACCACTTTATTATCTGACATTCTTTGTAACATGCTGTATGCGAAACCTGAATATCACACAAGGCTTCAGAATCAGAAGAATGTGTTCAATGACTATTCTAATTCCTCTGAACCAGACATGAAACTCTCTTATTAATAGAATCTTCCACTGGGTGCACTTTGACGTATTTCCAGAACACTTTCACGTACATTCTGATTTGACTTCAAAAGCTGGTTTAGCTACTTTCTGCCCAGGTGTTAGCCTCTGACTGAGTGACTACAATGTGACCAGAGGAAGATCCACCTCCACCTACTAATGTAAAACAAAACAAAACAAAACAGACACAGGGGACTTAGGTATACAATTCTTTTTGTAATACAAGATACTAGCACCTGCTGGAAAAATGTTACGGGAATTAGGGAACAAATCATGGAAATGGCTTCGCACAGAGCTGGCACTCAATGAATGCTACTTATTATTGTTATAGGACTTAAACATGTTTCCTCACCTGGGCCCCACACCACACCTTGAGGATCGCTTTTGTATCATGACAGGAGGGTGAGTTAAGAGAATCTTAGTCTCTGACTGAATTATGAGCCAAAACATAATTATGGACTGGCCAGCTTATGAAACCAGACGATATTGAAATCACGACTCAAACCTACTCACCTAATTTCTCTCTTCCCATTACATGATGTTCTTACAGAGTTCATTTATGCAATTGTTTATTTAGCCTACAAATATTTATTGGGCACCGACTGTGTCCTATGTCCCAGACTAATTACTAGGAATACAGACCTAAGTAGACCTGGTCTCTTGCTTCAATGAACTTGCACTCTGTGCTGTCCTCAGAATGTTTGGACCTACTTCCTTTGAGTTTATAGAAATGTGTGTGTTTGCAATGGTTTAAAACCCAGATCTTTGTAAGATGTCTCACTTGTCTTTCCTTCTTTTATCATAATACAAGCCACATACTTTATAAGACACTAAAATGTTTTATGAACAGTTTATGAAACCAAATATAAGTGCGATCATTCATTTTGTGGTAAAGTTCAAATACAGACTGTAAGGAATTAAGAGACTGTTGACAGATAGTCTGAATGTTGGGAAGTGAAAATATGTGAATACATAAATAAATACATCTACATGTGTAAATGTATACAAATATATACATGCAGATATATTTCAGGGTTAACATAGTAAGTAATAAATTTTGTTTGAATATTTTGCTTTCTTTTTCGAGAAATAGAGACATTGTTTGTCCTTGTCCTTGTAAATGGGTACTTCCTAAATGGGATTCTATTCATTCCAGTGATGGGAAGCCCAGTGATTTTCACTTGGACAACTGGTGTGTCTACTGTCATCAGTTATCACAAAGACCTTGGTGTAGGGTATGCTCCTTGGGAGAGACTCATAAGGAAAGAGGATTTTATGATGGACTCATCCAGATGTTTGAACAGCTGTTTTAGCAGGGTTGTTTGGATAATTTTACAGAATAATATTTTGTGATAAAGTTTCTCTATGTGAAATGGCCATTGTTTCTCAAAGTTCTTTTACTCAGAAGCAGAACATGAATTCACGGGGGCTCACGATTTAATTGAGAAAATGAAATATATCATTTTGAGATGTTACACTAAAACATAAATGGCTTTTGCTCCATCCCAGACATGCACTTGAAGCAAGGCATTCTGGTGGAGAAGAAACCCATAAGGGCTTTTTAAAAATAGGATACACTTTGATTGTGATCCAAGGAAGAACTGATAGTGAGAGATTAAAACATTTCCAGGGTAATTTACAGCTTCCTGCATTTTTAAGGTTCCTTTATTTTATGTCTTAATGGTCAGGCATAATTTATATATGCCATGGCATAAAGAAGCACAGCCAGAGATTTTCTCTGCTACTCAGAATCTTGGTTGATTTAAGAGAGCAGATGCTATCTCGTGCTGTACCAAATGGAGCCAAGACCTGTAGACTCCAAACAGCAGCCAAGCCTGTGCATATGTTGACAGGTTTTACAGGCAGTATTTTTCTGAGCTCTTGATCAAGATGAGAATAAGAATGCAAATAATAATAATAATCAGATGAAGAAGGATAGGATTAGAAGAGCAGAAGAATAAAGTGGAATTGCTACTGTACCAGAAATGCTAAGATTAGCATCAGCAATTAATAACACTAGAGCTTCCGTAATTCTTGTGTGTGTGTTAACTGGAGTCAACTCAGCAAATGCTTAGGGAGCCCATGTGCCAGGCATTGAGCTAGACACTAAAAGGTTAGAAAGATGAATCAGATTCAGCCATTCATGTTCTAATTGGGAGACTCTCCTATGGGAATTATTACTCCCAGGGGTGGGGGGAACATTAAATGTGTCAGAGAAGCACAAAGAAAAATACTGTAGGAACAAAATAGAGAGATTATGTTAGATTTAGAGATTGGGAGAGCCACATGGAGGAAGAGAGATACAGAAAGGCTTTAAAGGAAATGTGGATTTCGGTAAATGCATATAGAAAAGGACAAAGTCATGCTAGGAAAATATACCATGAACATAAATGTGGAGGTGGGAGTGTGTATAAGCTCTGTCTGGAGAATGAAGAGCAGTCTGAGTAGCTGGAATGAAGGATGTTTTATGGGGATTGTGGCAAGGAAATGCTGGGTTATCATTAGTAGGAATTTGTTTTCAGAGAGCTAGGTTTCCTCTAGCACTGACTTAGAACAGGCTATATACTAGGTGAACACTGGTTTGAATCTTGTCTCCTGCTCTGTTCTGTCTCTCCAAGCTGCCATCCCATGGTCCATTCAGGCATGACCATTTCTCTACCCTACAGTAGATTTTAGGGAAACTGAAAAGACTTTCTGTTAAAGAGCAGAATTTCTGACTGATGAAAAGGCCAGGCAACATGCTGAGCTGCAGTGGGTGCCTGGCTTTTTTTTTTTTTCACTTTAGTCTTTTCCAATGGGGCTATCCTTTGACTACACCCATCTTCTCCCTGACTACAGGCTGGGAATGTTTTTTATTTAGTTTCTAGACATAAGATCTCCTTATTCACGGACTTCAGGGATTGTCCTTGACCCTGAGAAGTGCTACAAGGTTGTGGATAGAGACCCTGGCTCTGTGTGTGTTCTGCTGACTAGCTACAGAGGAATCCTGGAAGGATGATGTGCTGTATCTGTAAATCAATCACTGTGACCTGATACCCATGAAAATAATTAGACAGGGAGTCATTAACCTGGGCTTTTGTTGTGGCTTGACTGAGACTGAGCTGTGTGACCTTGGGCCACTGAACCTATTTGAACTCCAGTTTTATCATTTGTAAAATGGTTTAGCTTAACTTGATCTCCAAATTTTCTTCCAGCTCTAGTTTTTGTTGTTGTTCTACAAAGACGTTTTGATTGTATAGTTTTTAAAACATGAAGAATATGAGCGTGGCTACAGTTTCACATTTCCTCTTGACTTTTGGATTAAATGTCCTTTTAGCTGATATTATTCAAATTTGATATGAAATGACAAATATGTCAAACCATTCTTTCCTTGCAATTGTAATTCTAATGTAAGTCGTTAATCCTGCCAAGGAGAAAAAATGTCAAATATTTTTGTAAACAAATAGCTGATAGGAATGCTAGGTTTATTTAAGTTTTGAAAATCTGTACAGAGGAAGTAGTATCCTGTAGTTATTAAATTAAATAGCTATATTAGGAATTCCTTACCAAAATCAAGTATTTACAGTAAATTTTGCTATGGAATGTTGGCTGGTTTCTGTACAGTTGTGAGGTTATTTTGCTTCATACTGAAAGGAGCAGAGCATTAAAACAGAGTACCATCAACACTTTACCCTAAAGCGTAGATGCTTTTTATTTTAGGGAGGAAAATGTAAAAACTTTGGAGAACAGTAGTATAACATAGCATAATGCAGTATTAAAAAAGAATGCCCACATGTTTAATTCCCCACAAATGGAACTTCAGAAAACCACAGTAGCTCTTAAACGGTGCATTGCAAGAATAAAAACATGATCCAATTCTGAAAGCATTCCTGCTGGGTGGCTAGATGTTATTGCCTTTTAGGCCTTACTTTTCTTAGGAGTAAATCAGATATTGTACAACCTTTTATAGAGTGAGGCCTAGATTGTTCCATTATGCTTAGGAAAATATGGAGAAGGAGCTAAGTGTTTCAGCAAATTTTTAAACTAATTGAATCAGTAAGGCAGAAGCCAAGAAAGGAAGAATTTCTGGTCTTTTGCTTTGGGTGATGATATTGGAGGCTAATACATAAAGCGTGAATTATAAATGTCTGTTTGCTTGTCTGTCTTTCTGACTAAATTGAGTTGCTTAAAGAAAGGGACCTTGGCTTACATATACAGATATATATTTCTGTCTGCAGTGACTAGTATATGCGTGGCACCTAGTGGGCCACCGGTAATTATTTGTGGAAATTAATGGAAAAAAAAATTAGAGCAGAGTAAAATAACAACAGCAATAAATAAATGAGAAGCAGCAGCAAATATTTTCAAAATTAAGTGATAGAAATTTTTAGCTTTGTGAAATAAAGAATTCCTCAGTGCTTGTTAGCTGCCATGTAATGTTCTGTTTAAAATGCACCCGTATTTATTGAGCCCTCATTTTTGTACTGGGATGAGGTTTTATAAAATTGAGGTTTTTACATTTCAACAAACATAGAAGCAGATCATAGAAATTAAATACAAATTATCATAAGTTTTGTTCTTTGCGGAACAACATATGAGATGGCATTGTCTGTTGGGACCTTTAGATGTTACAGTTTGTCCCATTACACAAATACAACTTTTTACTACAATTTTACTGACTATCATTAAATTAACATTTTTGTACTATCTTTCTGGTCATCCATCCTGGGACAGGAAGTTTGATGTATTATAGGGAGAGCATGCTAGAGCCCTAGAAATCATTATACTTGGCATTCTGGAGTAGAAGTAACTTTATGGATCAGAGTATATTTTCGTGTGTGTGTGTGTGTGTATTTTCTCTTGCCTATTTGACATATTTAATACTATGTATTAAGACTGTAAATGCTAAAAGTAACATAAAATTAAGGAATAGCAGTTTTATTTTCTTCTTCCTGATATTGGTTTCTAACATTAAAGCAAAATGCAGAGACTGATGAACTGTTTATCAATTTTCTGTCTTTGTTTTTAAGTATGTTGCTGGTTTATAACTTGTGCCTTGAAAATGGGTGTGTGGTTTAAACACAGATTTTGCACTTTAAATTGAGACCATAATCTCAGTTTTGGAGTGAGGAATTCCTAAGATAACTTTGTTTTGTGAAAAATGAGGCTGCTCAAATGGTAGACAATCCCAAGTGCTTTAATTGTCATCTAAAAACATAACGAATCAAGTGTGCCATTTCCTCTTTATCTTTTTCCTTTGGCTTTGTTTTAGAGAAAATAATTTCCTTATCAATTCTGCAGACATAGTGCTAGTTTATATCTTAAGAGTGGATGCTATCAGTTTTAGTACATTGACTGAAGTTAAACTATCTACATTGAGTAGGAGAGGGGAGCTTTCCTGGCATTAAACCCAAACAGAATCTTAGTAAAATTTATAATAAATCTACTTGATTATTGTATAATTTAAATGCTCTTAATCCTAGAAATGGCTATTAATGTAGTGTCCTTTTTATATTTTGATAACATAAGCACAGAATGTGACACGAAATTGGAAGCTCCTAGCTATACTAGAGGTTACAGCTAAGGAAATTTCTCTAATTTTGATATTTTTAGGTGTGATCTAAATACGTTTCTTTTTGATGGAGATTATATAAGAATACATTTTAGTAAACATTTGAGATTACAGTTTTCAAGCTTCAGGAAAATTTGAAATCATTGCTTAAAAGTATAGGAAGTTACTTGGTAGATTTTAAAACTGGAAGTGTCCTTGATTCAGAACAAAAAAAATAGAGTAATTCTGGGTTATCCAATAAACTTTTAAAATTTCTTGCAACAACTGTTATGTATTGAGTACTAAAAGGAGTAGACCAGGCTCCAGGGGACTGACTGCCTTCAACAGGTACATAATTTGTTCTCTTCTTAAACCATCCCCCCATCCACAGGTTAGGTTTAGACCTTTGGAAGCCATTCTTCTGGGCCCACATAGCATCCTGTTTATACCTCCATCCTCAAATTGATTGCATTATATTTGCCCATTTATATGCTCATTTTCTCAACCGGATTCTGATATCTTCAAGTTCAAGGTCAGCGCTTTGTTCAATCTTGTGTTCCAAGAAAAAAAAAATACATGGATTTTGACATGAAATGCTTTCAACTAATCCCAAACTCCAGGCCATTAGATTGCTCCCTCTTTCTCCCATTTTTCCATATATAACACTGCAATGAATATGTTTTCATATAAAGCTTTGTTTTATCAAATTACCTTAGTGTAATAATAAACATTTACATTTATATTTTGTGTTTTAGTTACATGGCTAAGTATTTTACATGTGTTATCTTAATTAATCCTCATAATAACCCTCTGAACTGATTACTATCCTCATTTGATAAATGAGAAACCTGATGTTTGGAGAGATTAACGCTCATCCAGGGCCACATAGTCAGTAAGCAAATCCAAAATGATTTGAGCCCAATGCCTAAGTCCTGATGCATTATGTTATATTTACTTATTTCCTAGTAGTGGAATTAATAAGTCAAACTTAAAATAATTAAATTATTAGTTTTATTAATAAATATAATAAAGATATAAAATTCTTGAAATACTGAATGCTATGTAGGAAAACGAACATGATGTCCTGCTGCAGTTGTCAAAGCTTTGCATCATCAGTTTCCTTAGCACTTGACACATGTGCCTTCCTATGTCCTGCTAAGGAGAGTTCTGCGTATGTGCTGAGCTGGAAGAACACCGTGTCGTCTCAGCACTGTAGATCATTCTGGTCTCCAAGTTGTTCTAACATATCTCTTGATAAGAAGTAGATCAGAGAAAAAGGTGTTCACTGTTAGGTGACACCAAGAGCACCTAATGATCCAAGAGCACTTTACTCTTATGACATCGAAGCTGTGATATTGGCTTGGTCCATGCATTGATGGCTCTTGTCATTTTTGTAACTCCTCTGATAAGCAGTGGGGGCTGCTGTTTTATGTCAGCCAAGGACATGATTTTGGAAGACAATATCAACGTGTCTCAAATAAGAAAGCAAGGAAAGACCTGTTGGCCCAGGGAAGCTAGTTGACCAGTGTAGACCTTCCAGAATTAATCGCTGTGCAACCTTTGTCTGGCTCTTGCTGAGGATGATGCACCAAAGGATTCACATACTCAGTGCTTCTTTATATTTCCCCAAATCTCCTGATAAATATAGCATGCATAAGTATAAAGGGCACACTGAAAGGTGTTAATGGTGCAGGAAGAAATAGTATCCTTGGCATGGTATAATGGAACAAGGGACCAAAAATGACCAAAGACCTGTGTTAGCATCAGGAGTAGCATGTGTGTTCCTAAGTAAAATTTATGTTCTGCCCAGAGGTTTCAGTTTCTTCATTTATAAAATGAGGAGCCTGGGATAAGATAATCTTCTAATTTTGGCTTCACTTTTGAGTTGGTAAAATGGAGTGTTCTACAATAATGTTTAAGTGCTGGTGGTCCTTATTTAGACTGAAAGTGTGCTCAAATTCTGGCTCTACAACTTACTGGGGGTGTGATTTTGGCTATGTTACAGAACTTTTCTGAACGATGGTTTCAATTTCTATAAAATGGAGCTAATAATACTGTTCTTATTTTGTTGTGGTAGAGATTCATTTGGAAATATGCAGAGCTCAATGCCTGGCACAGTCATTCTACAAGAAATGAGGACATGACAATGATGATGATGCTGTTGGTGATTCTATTTACCCTGGTTTCCCGTAAAAAGTCATATCAGATTTTCAGTGTCATTGTACCCCATGGTCTAGGTTTTAGTGTCCCAGGGCTGCTGTTAAAAAGTACCACATATTGAGTGGCTTAAAATAACAGCAATATATTCTCATGGTTCTAGAGGAAAGAGGTCTAGGTGTTGACAGGGTTGGTTCCTTCTGAAGGTTCTTAGGTAAAATCTTCTCCATGCCTCTCTACTAGCTTCTGGTGGCTACTGGAAATCCTTGGCATTTCTTGGCTTGCAGTTACATTACTCAAATTCTGCTTCTGTTTTTGCATAGGTATCTTCCCTCTGTGTGTGTGTGTCTGAGTCCCTGTGTCTTCATATGACCTTCTTATAAGGATGACAGTCATTGATTTAGGGCTCACTCTAATCTAATATCACCCCATCTTAACTTGAATACATCTTCAAAGACAACTATTGTCCAGTAAGCTCACATTCCAAGGTAGTGGGGGGTTAGGACTCCAATGTGTCTTTTTGAGGAACACAATTCTACCTACAATAGTCTATGGGGAACTATACAAATATAAAGCAGTGAAATTATTATTTTTGATAGTGATGATCATGAATTATGCAAAGTCAGGATATAAATGAGTGACTTAATCAGGTTACTCTGGTTTCTCTACATGTTAATTGCTTCTAGAAATCAACGGTCATGAAGAATGTTGGATACTCTCAAAGTCACAGATCTCCAAAGTTATCTGAGTTTTCCGATATAGGGATATAGTCTGTGTTCCTAAATTAGTTTTGATTTCTACAAAAATTTTTATATTGTATGTCTTTGGGGTTGGTGACTGCTAAGGACAGTTAAATTATCACTGAGTTCCAGGGAACTTGAAAATAACCCATTTTCGGAATGGCTAATCATGTGTCTGTTAGGTAATGGAGAAGGGAATCAGAGATGATTTATTCTTACTCCAGTGGCCTTGCTTTGGTGTGGGCCCTTCCAACAGCTTACAACTGCATCACCTGCACTCTAGCCCCACTGGCAGGAGCCAAATCCTAAGGCTGCAAGAAATATCCCAGCACCAACCCCATTTCTTTTTGAACCACTGATTTTAAACCTATCAACATCATGCCTCCAACTGCCATTTCTCCAGCAAGTGTGAATTTGGAGTGAGTAGTTCTCAAAGCCCCCCATGATATACAGTCTCCACAAGGATGCCAAATAGCTATGACATTTAGGAAGGGCTCTGGGCTAAGAAAAACATCATTCCTAAGAACCTCCAAGTTTTCTCTATCCCCAAACACATGAATTAATGATCCCATGTGTGAGTTGCAGGGCCAGCAGATGATGATGTCTGACAAGCTATCTTCGATTTATTTTCTCCTGTGTCCAATACACTTGGAAAATAATATTTTGTTGTTGGCTAAATTGGAACCTCAGTCCTACTGATGACTGTCTAAGGTTGCCAAATACCTACTATTTTCTTTCCTCATAAACATATCTGAAATGTTGTCTACAGATCTAACTTCCAGGGTCAGCATCCTTCCAAGGTCAGGGCATGCAACTGAAGCGGCCTTATTTTTATTGAGGATTGATGTAACTCTGGCCGTTCTCCTCTATTCATTTACGAAATCCTGTGATTATAATAAAGCCCTTTCTAGGATCTAAAATCAATATTTTCTATCTTCTAGCTATCTATTTATCTATCATATGTTTGCAATAGTATGTTTTTCCTCCAATATATAAAGTATCTTAATTAAAATATTTAACGGAAAAATTTGAAAGACTGGAAATACAAATAGTGGTAGATTCTTTTTCAGGAAAAATAAACATCATTTTCTTCTTGGGTCTCAATTTCCCCAATTTCCTTTCCCTTTGTCCTCATTATTCTTGGACTCTTTCATTTAAGTAACCCTTGTAGACTCTTCTAGATTTTAATTTTCTTGATATTTTACTTATTTTTCCCATCGTGTTATTTTTCCAGATTCCTTCTCTTTTTGACTCCCTGTGTTCCTTCCTCTCTTCTTTCCTCCTGTCCTGCTTATTTGCCTTCCTTTTCTCCTTCTTTCCTTTTCTACCTCTGTCACAATTCAAAAAGAATT
>NW_012149841.1:4840935-4842140 GCF_000956105.1 Propithecus coquereli | reverse complement strand
GACTTAAAAAGTTTGGATCCATAGGATATGGATCTCCTAAATATATGACAGATTTCAGAAAGATAAGAAATCCGCATAGTCAGTTGTTTGCACTGGCATTTAGACTGTTGACAAGGAACTGCAATTTAACAACTATGTTTTTTATGTTTATAGAAAAAAAGAATGCCTATAAAAGTAAGTATGGGTTTAGGAAATGATAGGCTTAAAAAGAATAAAATTGCTGCACCTAGCATTCCCTCTGGCTTTTCTCCTCTGTTTCTGTGGATCAGAAAAACTGAAGCTGTCAGCAGTCAGCAGACTCCTAATTGTGCTGAGTGGAAATAGCATGTTGATTTTTTTCTTCTTTTGCATCCTTTTTGTTGTTGATAGTTAAACTGGGTCTTGAACCCAGGAGTGCTTCAAAAAATATTTGCTGAATGAATGGAATGTCTACAAAGTCTGACATGTGGGATCTTTAGCCAGGTGACATAGACTTAGGCAGTGTAGGCTTAATTCATACCACATATTTATTTAAAAATTGTGCTCCCTGGTGAAGAAGTCAGGCAAGAGAACCTAAGATAGCAAAGACAAAAGCTGTAACTACAACCAACTTCATGTCTCCATAGGGAAAGGGTGACGTGGGATCATACACACACAGAGGATGTGATGTATGTATGTGTGTATGTGTAAGTGCATATGCAGTGTGGGTGAAGAAGTGTATGACACGTGTCATGTGCAGAGATAGCTTATTATGGGTAGCAAGGAATTGGGGCTTTTTGTATTGCCACTTTCCCTCAAAAGCCAGAAACACACACATCTGCAATGTGTCAGGGAATGGAGACATATGGACATGTCTGGTTTTGATATCATTAAATTGACCAATGAATTAAAGTAAGTGAGGGGATCAAAGTGTGGCTCTCTCTGCTTTACAGATAAGCTGAGATTGGAGTGTGAGATGGTACAGTCTAGCCAAGTTACGAGTGGAGGACCTGCTGCTGATGAGAGGTAGTTGAAAAATAGTTCTACTTTAATTGTTTTATTGTCTACTTTATATTATCAGGACTTGTGGGAGAGAAGAGTTATAGATAACAAAAGTGACATAACCCATGTGCCTAAGAAGCCCCTGTCAAAAGGCATGAGATGCTTCTTTGGGTTTATCACATTTCATTCAGCAGAAATCTCTCTTAGAGTGTCTGGGAAAATATACAGGAAGGCTATATGTCTCT
>NW_012149841.1:4840323-4840885 GCF_000956105.1 Propithecus coquereli | reverse complement strand
GCTTTGAATATTTGCCCAGTGAATACTAAAAGGGAAATACATATGACCAGTTGCAAAATATATTGTCCTCAACATAGAATCATACCATTTGCTTAATAAAATGAAACAAAAAGAACTAAATTTTAGAATTAAGGGAAAGTAAAGATTTCTTAATTAAATATGAACCCCTAAATTGGCTTTTAACTCCCCAAAAATTGAGATGCAATAATTTCAATTCAGCAGGAAAGAGCAATTCACATAGGCATTGGCCACTCATTGCAAAACTGTATCCCCTCTGCTGCAGGGAGGCCCAGTGGTGAGGACACAGGACATGTAGTCCGAAGACTTCGGTCCAAAGTGTTTCTATCACTGATATGTCTGTGACCTCAGGAATGTCCCCCATCTCTTTGTTCCTCAAGGGAATAATCAAGAAAAAGACCTTACATACATGTAAGTATTATTATTAGTTATGAAATATTGTCATCCCAAATTGTTATGTTACAAGTGCATTATAAGTCTCAGATTACACCACTGTGCAGTTCATTGTTAAAATTTTTGATTCTATTTTGTTAATTTACTATAT
>NW_012149841.1:4817157-4830439 GCF_000956105.1 Propithecus coquereli | reverse complement strand
AACAGACATTAATCCACATAGTACATATTAATTTCCTTTTTAGGTTCAACATTGGTATTTGAGGTAAATTAAATCCTGCACATATGCAGTCTCAAGTTTTTTTCTGAACCAATTTTGGCTAAGGATATCAGAGAACACCATGGTGACACTATCCTTTCTTAACTTCTGCTTGCTATCTTGACATAGCATCTTTACTGACAGTAAAATTTGAAGTTTGTCATAGAAGACCAAATTACCTTTTTTTCTTTTTTCATTGATCGAATTACCTCCCACAGGAAGTCCAGTAAAGTCTTTTGAGAGAAGCCAGACTCTTTCTGACAAATTTCTGATGCTTGAAAGACAGTATCTTGTGTCCGAGAGGATACAGAAGAACTTGGTAGTCAGTTTGTTCACCTTTGTGTCATCATGACTTGGGCTCAAATTGCTGCTATGTCCCCATTATCTTTCTAGCTTGAAACATCTTGATTACTTTTGAGAAATCCAGAATTTTACTAACATTCATTGAATTAGCTGCCATGTGACAAGCAATCTGCTTAAATAATTTGAAAAACCACTGTTTTTCAGTGTTGCCTCATAGTACACTCTTGAAACATTTAAAGCAAAAATTGGTGTTATAAATCTAAGCTTAAATATGATTGTTTGTGATGGTATCAGTGAAAATCACTAACCAGAGATGACTGTTGATGAACAGATACCTTGTGGATGAGCTGTATTCACAGATGAGGAAACAATGAAACCAATCTCAGAATCACCACTCTGGGCAACTACTGACAAGTTGTTTTTGACAATCTGCTGTAAGCCGTGTTCAGTTTTGAAAACAACAAACAATTTTGAAGTACTCAATGCCGTATACCTATATCATAACATCATATCGTACTCCATAAATATATACAATTATAATTTTAAAAGGGAAGCCAATATTAAAGTATGTCTTCTAAATTGAAAATAATCAAGGAAATATGATGTTATTGAAGGCATCTCCTGGCTTGTTCTAATTAACATATATGACAGTTTCTCAAATGGAAAGGCATAATGGAAAGGCACTTGGGTATACAGTTGATCCTTGAACTCCTTGAGGGTGCCAACCCCCTGTATAGTTGAAAATTCAGATATAATTTTGACTCCTCAAAATTTTAACTACCTATAGCCTACTGTTGACGGAAGCCTTACGAGTAACTTAAATAGTAGACTTACATTTATTTTCTATGTTATATGTATTATATGCTGTATTCTCACAATAAAGTCAGCTAGGGAAAAGAAAATGTTATTAAGAAAATCATAAGGAAGAGAAAATAGATTTACCATTCAATAAGTGGAAGTGGGTCATCATAAAGGTCTTCATTCTCATCGTCTTCACATTGAGTAGGCTGAGGAGGAAGTGGAGGGGTTGGTCTTGTTGTCTTAGGGGTAGCAGAGCAGAAGAGACAGAGGAGGTGGAAGGGGAGGTAGGAGAGGCAGGCACATTTGGTGTAACCTTTATTGAAAAGCATCTGCTTATAAGTGGACCTGAGCAGTTCCAACTGTGCCATTTAAAGGTCAACTGTATATAGATACAGATAGAGATAGTTTGTTTTATTTCCTCTGTGCTTTTGCAGTTGCTCACTTTACTTGGTTTCTTCTCTGTTATAATACTTGGTTAGCATATCCCTGAAGACAGGTCCATTAACCTCTTTGAGAATTTGAGCTATAGAATAGCATCACATTAGTGCAGACTCAAGAAAGAATGAATCTTTTGCCAGCAGATTACAGCATAAATTTCATCTTTTGCCATTTGGTAGCTGGGTGGCTTTGGTCAAATCACTTGATCTCTGTGTACTTCAGCTTCATTATCGGTAAAATTGCGATGGTATACACTTTTTTGGTTTATATTAGGCCTATATGCTCCACTATTAGACTGTTTCTCAAACAGATATGGTACCCAATAAATTATAACTTTAAGATTATTACCATAGATTATTAAAATGATGGCATATGTTCCTGCTGCTTTGTACTATACAAAATGTTTTTTTAAACACAAGGTTAAGTTTTGTAACATTACTGTGAGACAGACAGAATAGTAATAATTTTATTAAATGACAGAGGATTCGCTTAAAAAACAAACTCTTTACTTTCAGTGTAATCACCTTTTACTTCATCCTTGCCTCTTTTAGTGCAATACTGACTACCATTTTGAGCCATCAAAAGCCAGATATGATGTTGATCTCTATTTATGTTATGTTCTTTCAGTATTAAGTAATTTCCAAGTAAGTGTAGTTTGCTATTAAACAGGAAGCTGCAGACATGTATTGGTATTGTTTAGGCCCAAAAAGCATTTAAGGGGCTTCACTTGATTTGAGTCAGGTATTTTAAGGAAGGCTATCAGCTCTTCACAGCACAAAGTAGAAGATGGAGGGGCTGGGGTGGGAGTTGTGGATGGGAGGAGTGTATACAGGAACATCTGGCTTAGCCCTGAATTTAAGACCACCAGAATGGTACCTGGTGAATTTAAAAACTACTTCTAAATTTCTGTGAGATAATGTTGAACCTTGATATTTTTTCCCTGCTATGTTCTAGCCCTAAAGTTCTGATACTCCATGGTCCAAGCACGATCCCAGGCCTTGAGCCTGTATGCGTTTCAGCTCTGGAATCACTAGTTGAGTTTCTATGTGCCAAGTTCAATCAGAGTGCAGGGTTTTTGGAATCCAGCTTTGGTGCATCCCATCCTGTAACTATGATATATGATAAAAGGAAAAGTTTCAGCCAAACTTGACTATGTTCAAAGCAAGGTGCTAGTGAAAGGATGGGATGGAAAATAAGTCCTAATGGATTAATGGCTCATGATAAATGTTTTATTATAAGAGCTTGTGAATGATTAGATAATTCTTACTTCCAAGAGTAGAATTTAAATATTTCTGCCTGGCTTATTACCAAAGTAAATAAATCACTTAAGTATCTAGTTAATAGTCAAAACTCTATGTGCAAAAATAAAAGATAGGAATGGTAATTTTTCTCATAAATAATCAATATATGATTTATTTAATGCTTACTTTTTAAATAATATTTACTGCTGGTCAAACCAACTTACTAAAAAAATAAGAACACTCTCAATAAACCATGAAAGATATTCTATTTGACACCTATCTATTCAGCAAAATAAAAATAAAGTGAAGATTTTTCTGGCCATCTGTAGTTGTTAGTAAAAACCAAACATTTAATGAAATAGTTTGCCCAAGTTTATAAAAGTCTTTCTAACTATTCCAGGCCAATTCTCCCCTCACTCACACCCACGCAATTCCCACTGAGTGTAGCACGTGCCTGTTTGAGGGCTGAAACCAAACATGGTATCCATTTGAGCTAATTTTCTTTTTCAATGTGCTGAGGTCAAATTGTCTTGGACACACTTATGCATCCAATTCATATCCTTTTAAAAGCCTGGAAGCATATGTACCTATTGATTTAAGCATGGAGGAAAAACATTGTTACCATAATTTAAAAGTGTGGTTCAAGTGCCTCTTGTACCTGGATTAGTGATTTGGTTTTACTGGTTTTCACTTAACCCTTTCTTGTCATTTCCAGATAGAACTATTAAAAAGAAAAACTTTTCTGATCATGTTTTTACACATTGCATAAAGTTTTCTTCCTAAGACATTTCAGAACTTTAAACTGACCATTGGAAAGCTCTGTGTAGGGAACATCTGGGAATATCTTTTATCTTTAGAATCAACAAAATCAAGATGTATTTCATAATAATTGCTATAGAGACTTTGAAATGAACTAGCAGGTTGCAAAAGTCCTTTTTGCAACTCTGAAAACTCTGAAGTGCTTCAAATATGACAGATGATTGCATCTGTATGTGTTTTCCCGTTATCAAAATAATTGATAGCCAGACATTTCATTGTTTAGTACAGTGCGTAGCTCATAGTAGATGCTGATGCATTTTATTTTTTAATAGACTCCTTGTTGTTTTTGTCACATCAACAAAACTCACCTGATAAATGGTTCTAGTTTGTGACTATTTTCCTGGGCTGGCAAAAACTAAAGTTTGATGTTCTTGCTTTCTGTTGACACCAGAAATATGATAAAAGAGGGTGCGTATTTGTCCAAAATTCATAGCTGTGTTTCAACCGCAAGCCTATAAGAAAGTTTAGTTTTTTCCTGAGTTCAGTGATTTGCAGAGTTAATTTGACTGTCATTTATTTAAAAACTAAACTGTGTCTTGGAGACTGAATATTTTTATCCTAATTGTGTAAATGTATAAAGGAAAAGGAAAAGCTAACAACAAAAAGAGTAGAATTTTCTTTCTCATTTTTTCTAATTTCCCTTTTTGTATAAAATTAATTTTATGAAAATAATTTTAATTATATACAGTTCTTAATATTAGGACAATATTATGTTTACAAAATGTATCATAAAGTGTTCTGCTGATTTTCTTTTCTTAGAAGAATTAGATACCTGTCATCTTAACTATTCTTTGATGAGACAGAGAGATGGAAATGGAAATGTATATTTATTTAAATGTATGTTTCTTCAGGTTGGAAGCTGTATCCCGTAGGAAGCTGTTTCCTCTTTTTTGGAGTCCTCTGTGGAACACTGTGAGAAATAAATAATGGAAAAAATATATGAACTACTCTATATTTCCCTTTGAGAGGTCAGGGGGGCTGGGTGGAGATCTCCAGGAGGTGTGATGAGGGCAGAGATAGGAGAGGGCTGCTCTCTTGTGGCATCGAGTGTTGAGAGGGGGACTTGTCCGAGGAGTACCTGATGCAGGTTAAGGTTAGCTAGATGACCTGGTGGATTGGTAGGTGGCCTTGGCTGATCACTTAATTAAATTTATTTTCTGTCCTTTCCCCAAATCATGATAGAAAATATTTAGATTGCAAAACTGGTCAACTCTTCTATTTGCAAAGACCTGGCTGAAGTGACTATTCAGTCTGAAAGACAATCCAATGAGAAGGAATAAATTGATAACATTTTAGAACAAGATTCAAATCTGGAGGAGATTCTATAGCAGCGTAGTTCAGTTAAGAGAATTGAGTACTCAACAAGTACACAATGTAAAAAATCAATTTCTTCACTGGAGAACAAGTAACATATTATCTACTCCACTTTTAGTGAAACTCAGGTGATGAGATTGATATTGAATTGCAGTGCAGGCTTAATACAAGAAACGGAAAAATAAAAAGAAGATATATTTATTCAGCACACACTATACCCTACACTAAACACTGTGATAGCCACTTTGCCGATGTTATTTTATTTCATTCTTATAATAGCCTTGTGATTTACAGAGATGGGATGGAGTGGGGGATGCCCAATTTTGTGAAGAAACGAAAAGAGGCTTTCAGAGCTAAGAATGTTGCCCAGGCTCACACTGCTATAGTTTCCAGATCCAAAATTGAATCCAAGACTGTTTGAATACAAGTCTCAGGCCATTAAAAAGTTTGGGTGGACATTTGAAAAAACACTTTAAGGCCTTTAATAGGCCTCAGATCTGTTGTCCTTACTTGTAAAATCTTGGCATTGTCACATCTAACCGCCCTTTATGTAGAAGTTTCATTGGTTCCACTTACAGAAGGTGTGAAGTGTATTGTCTCATTTTGCAACATAAGTACTTGAAGTAGAACATTAATCTAGAAGGGAGTGCTTATAAAAAAAAGAAGGATGGTGGAAATTAGGTGTGTTTATGTGGTCATGCATGCGTGTACGTAAGATTTAATGCCCTCAACAAGACGCACATTGTCCCATTTGGTCCTGTTTTCCTAAAGCTTACATCAGCATGAATGGAGTCTTTTATAGGATTGTGATTGGGGGTGGTATCTAGTTGCCACTCAGAGAAGAGTCTGAACCACACACCTTGTTTAGAAGAAAATTGATTTCTCTAAAATAAATACTTATCACAGATTTCCTGCACTAAAATAATTGTTCAGCAGGCGTGGTAACTTTTGTTTCCTTTGCTGCAAACCTTCTTTCTCACCCTGTGGGTTAACCAACCAAACATATATAAACAGACTAATTCCCTACACCTGCTTCTTTTTCCTTATTGTTGTCATATGTGATTGCCCATTCAGAAACCTTTTCGTTCTCCTCTAAGGTAACTATGTGTGTAGGAACATAGAAAATTGTAACCAGTCAAGGTTTCTTTTAGTATGTAGAATTTTCTGTTCCATCATCCTTACTTAATGGCTTCCAAAGTTTAGAGATTGAAAAATGTACCTTATTTTTAACTTTGCAAAGTAAAGGGTACTGAATGGTACTGAAACACATGGTTATTGCTTCTTCAATGCCTAGTAGAATGCCTGACATATTCTACTCATATATCTACTGTGATATACTCGGTTTAATTTGCTATTCTTTGTGGCCCTTTCTAGACCTGTAATGTGTTGCTTTACTGATTCAATGATCTAATATATATTTGAGTACTGGTATATGAATCATATTGTTTTAGACAAGAGGGTAGAGTAATGAACAACAAGTGTTCTTCCTCATTAAACTTTCATACTAGTAAGGAGAGATGGATAATGAACATACAAACAGGGCGTAGAGTTTGGGATTCTTTTTGAGATAGGATGGTTAGAGAGAACTTTCCTGATAAGATGCCATTTGAGTAGGTAACCTGGGGGAGTGAAGTATTACGCCAGGCACGCACTCTGGAGATGAGCATTACAGGCAGAGGAGAGGCAAAGATGAGAGAGGGACTGTTGGGCTTAAGCACAGCAAGGCACACAGTGTGTCAGAGCAGAGCAAATGAGGTGGGAGAGGAAGAAGAGGAGTGAAATATCAGAGTCCAGGTCGCACAGGGCTTTGAGGGCCTCTGTGGAGATGGCAGGAAGCCATTGGAGGATTTGAATCATAGGAGTATTAGGACCATGATAATGAAAATCAAAAAAAGAGTCAATTTTCCTGTAGGATAATTTAAAAGATATAATTTTAATATATGTTTTAAAGGATCTCTTTGATCACTTTGTAAAGAATATCCAGTTGGGATTGAATGTGGCAGCAAGAAATTCAGTTACGAGGCCTTGGAAACAACCTGGGTATATGACGAAGGGTGCTTCAGCTAGGGCGGTAAAGAGTAATGAGTTCAAGAAATACTTTGCTGGGAGAGTCAAAACAATTTTCTGGCAGATTGGACATGTGGCATGAAAAGAAGAGAAGAGTCAAGGATGACTTTAATCTTACAGGGCAGGGGGATGCGGAGCTGGCACAGCTGGAATTGTCATTTACTAAGGTGGGGAAAGCTTCAGGAGGAATAGGGTCACAGGGAGTGCACAGATTAAGTTAGGGGTTTCTATTGGATATTCGGGTAAGAATGTTGCGGAAGAAGTCAGATGTACTCTGGGAGTCAACAACATGCGCAGGTGGTAATCTAACTCCTTAGGTCTCAGTGGCATCACCTTGCAAAAGAGAGGAGACAGAAAAGAGATGAGATCTTAAAACTGAGCGTTCACATGCTTCAGTAGTGAAAGGGTGGCGGGGGGCGGGCGGACCAGGAGGGAGACACAAAAGGAAACTGGCGGGAAAAGCAGCCAGGCAGCAAGCGTCGATGCAGCGTTTGTTGGTGACATTGAAAGCAGCTGTTCTGGTTGACTGTGGGGATGACAATCTGATCAGAGTGGTTCAAGAAAGAGAGGAAATGGAGACTAGGATTACGGCTATTTCTTCCTAAGGGTTTTGTTATAAAGAAAAGGATGGAAATCTGGGGGTGGCTAGCGGGGCATGTGGGTCAAGGGAGGTGTTTTGTGTTTTTCTTTTGTTATTTCTTTTAAGATGGGAGATGCTTTGACATGTTATATAATAAGTGGAAGGGGCCAGTAGAGAGTGACAGCAGTAGAGATTTATAAGTGTGCTTTTTGATAAAACATTCCGTTGAATGTCCACAAAACAGATGTATTTTGGCATTAGGGCGCCGCCTGGTCCATGGGTGGTTGGGAAATCCCTTTACACTTTGTAACAGAGTCAGCACCGTGACAGAAGCTCACACATCACTCCATTTACTAAGCTAATAAAGAGGACAATCAAAGGCCTGTGTGCTCACAAGGTAGGCTGGTATGATCAGAAAAGGAGATTTATGGACCAAAGTGGGACACAATATTGAAAGGTCACAAATAACATTTCCCTGTCACATCTACTCTCTACATATCCTGAGGCCTTGTGCTTCTGGCAGCTTTTAGAGAATTTGTTTGAGTACAGTTGTGAGCTTTGGCGCTAACTCATAATTGCTAACCCCTGGGGCAGCAGAATCCCAGGTGTGTGGAATAAAGCAGGGTGCGGACGGTGGGGGGCGTCCTCCAGGGAACTAGCACTGAGCCCTCTTGAGCAGGGCAGAGCAGGAGTCCTTGCCAGACTGGTCAAGGCAGGACAGTGCCTCTTTTGTGCTGTAACGTTCTAAGGCTTCCTTCTAGCACTGACATCCTGTATTTTAGTGACTGCAGAAGAGATTTTCAACAACAACAGCAAACTACTCTTCCCCCTGCTTAAGAAACAGAGCTGTGCTTTCTACGTTAGGTATGTTGTTGCTGTCAAATTGCCCCAAGGGAAATTTAGCCTTCTTTGCCTTTCATCTCCTTTAAATGTCTCCTTTGCTTCAGGTATCGTGTCCAAGAGGACGTTCGAGTACCTTCAGTCATATGGTTTTTAGCTGGTTAAAGATATTTAGAATCTGTTATCAGTAGAGGCTAAACCAAAGTTTACTTTTGCCCAATCTATAACAGAAAAAATTTTTGTATGTGTGTATATGTGTGTGAGGGGTTGTTGAAGATGTGTTTGGTTCATTTATAAAAACTGTCTTTTCAAATATTAGAAGCACCTGTTTTTCTAGAAACAGCCGTCTTATCATTAAAGTAGGTTGAACAGGGTCTCTATCAGGCAATATTCTGGTAGTTAAGTGCTTTATATGCACTTAAGTAAAAAAAAAAAAAGCTACATTTTCTTACATCATTGATCCACTCCTACACTGAACATAACACTGGCAAGTACAGATGGATGAGAAATGGTTTCAAGTGTGTCGGTGGTCGGTAGCACTGAGAGAATTCCTGGCCACCCTGGACTGCCAGGTGGACATAGCAATCAGGGACACAGTGCTAGTGTTCTTTTTGCTTGTCCTGATTTGTCCAAAACTTGAAAAATAAGAATTCGCTTTCTTATCTTAAAAATTAAGTAACAAAGGATTATTTTCATTATCAATTAGGAAGTACTAAGATGCAAAGCACAATCAGGAAGATATTTGGGGAGCTAGAAATCTCCATAAAAGTGGGTTTTTGCAGCATTTGGGCTAATCCCAGTGTTTTCCTTTGATTACTTTGGGTACCATTTAGTCCACTTACTGTATCATCTTGTAATTGCCATGAACAGTTTTTCATCACAAAAGTAGTTATGTTCTCTCGCTGTTTGACACAAAGTGTAAAGAAAAAGTATTTAAAATGTCAGGCTACTTTGGTATGTTGTACCACAAAGGATGGAACAGATGTTTTTAAATAAACATCAGCCCTGATTGTGCGTTGTTGAGACACTGAGAGAGCCTTTTTCAGAAGCAGGGGCAGCTCATGAATTTAGAGGAGGCTTAAATACTGTACTTTCACATAAAACCATAAAATGTTGGCAGAAGAATCAGGGACCAATGAATGGGCATAGAGCTGAGCATGTTATAACTCAAATTACCAATAAAAATGTCAACCTTGAATCCGAAGTGAATAGTTTTGTAATTCTGAACTGAAAGCATTTCTTAATTGCTTTCAAATGGAAAAACTTCATATAATTTAATAAAATTTATCTACTTTATTATCAAGAAAGCCCTTATTGCAGCAAAGGGAAATGGAGGATTTAAATGTCATTCCTAGCATCTAATTTCCCAGCTCTTTTATTGGGATGTTATTAAAACAAGACCAAATGGACTTTGCTACATCCATAAAAGCCAGTCAAGCAACAAGAGTTCATCTGGGCACTGTAGAATCATGAAACGTGGCCTGTGGCTGTAGCCTGGTTGGTGTGGGGTGAGACATGTCCTGGAAGCAGGTGTGATGTGTCAGGAGCAATGTTTTGGCATTCTAGAGCTTGTGGAGCCAAAAGAACAGCTGGATTCAGGGAGAAGCATGCCAGCGACAATGGCTGTCTTTGTACCCAAGGGATCTATTCAGTTCTTTAATGTACTTTGTGAATTAAGTAAATGCTTTGAAATAAATGGTGGTGAGAATGGGCTGAGGTCCTTGGCAGGAGCTGATAGGAAACGTCTATTTTTCTGCTGGAAAGGAGTGCCACTAGCTTGCTAAGTGGGTTCCTGGGTTTAGGGTGCCTTCTGTAGACCTATTAAGAGAAATTCTAGGGCTGGATGGGAAGAACAGCTTGTGGTTGGTGGAATTATTTAGAGTAAACTACTTACAAATGATATTAGAAGGTAGGTGGCTATCTGTGGCTGTGAGGAGGGAGATGGGGATATTCAGAAGGCATAGAAAGGGAGATTGACATTTTCTGAGCATGTTTAATGTGCTAGATATTGCTTGAGGTGCTTTAATAGTAGTTGTCATCATAGTGATAAATAACATTATCTGAGAACTTACCATCTGCCAGCCAGGATGCTAAACACTTGGCATATTTTGTTTCACTTACAATAACCTGAGATATCATCCCCATTTTACAGGTGATTCTAAAACCCTGTTCCACACTCTCCTTCAGAGAGTCATGAATGCCATGGAGCATGCAGTGCCAACTTAGTTTCTTGTGAAACGAAACCACATTACTGCTCAGTTTCAAAATACTATGGACA
Source organism: Propithecus coquereli (assembly GCF_000956105.1). NCBI lineage: Eukaryota > Metazoa > Chordata > Mammalia > Primates > Indriidae > Propithecus > Propithecus coquereli. The sequence goes on along the minus strand of NW_012149841.1, from coordinate 4,819,701 downwards.
TATGTTCTAACTGCAGGACTGTTCTCTGGGTAGCCTTAGGCAATCTAATTCTCCCCCACCCCACTTCTAGCTTGTAGTTCTCAAGAATAACTAGAACATTTGAGAATGCAACCTTATGAGATAAGCGAGGAGCTGGCTGGAACAGCCTGGGCTCTGTTCCAACCCCCCACTCCCTGCAAAAGGATGTTTTTCAATACTTTAGCCCAATGGGTCGTGTAACCCTAGGTCACATAACCCAGGACAGGCTGACTTTCAGGGTCCCTCATCTGTGGTGCAAGTGGGGCACGTGCAGTTGAGTCTGCATCCACCCCAGGAGCTTTCTGAGCCTTGCAGAAAGTGAATCCTGGGAGTCTGTTGCTCCTTGCTACCTCTCTGTGAGTAATACAACTGCTTCATGTAACTTGTTGCCTATAGAAGTTTTCTGTCTCACCAGACTCAGACAAGTTGGTAACCAGTGCACAGTGAAACAAAATCACAATAACCTTTATTAAACAATGATAAACCTATGACTCTGTATTCAAATTTCTATTCTAAGCACATAAGTTAGGTAGCCAGTGAACAATGAAAAGTCACATCCTTTTCTGTAATGGAGTTTGTCTCTCACACACATGGCATCATCAGAAGCAAAAGACGACAAACAAGGGGAAATAATAAGTGTAAAGTCGCCAGTATCGGGATCTTAATATAAATAATGGGATTGATGGGCAAAGAAAACTGTTTTTATGCCTAGCCAAACTGTATGTTCTGTTTATGGCACTATGATCTCAGATCTTGGTAAGGAGAAGACAGTAAGAAAGGGATTACTTTTACCTACATGGCCAAAGGATCATAAACATTTATGAGTGTGTGCATGTGTGCACGTGTGTGTGTGTGTGTGTGTGTGTGTGTGAATTTAACAGCAATATTAATGGCAATTTTGAAGAAAAATGAAAGAGAAAAGCATCCACAATTCCATCAGCCAAAGATATTACTGTCTTGCTTCTGAGCTAGCGTGTATTTGTCCACATTCTGACACACTTTTATAAAGTTACTATTATCAGTAGGGATTTTGGCAAAAATTTGGGGGCAGTAGTAATAGTGATACCAGGAGACAGATATCTGGGGATCAAATCCTGGCTCTGTCATTTATGACCTTGGAAAAATGTATGAGTTATTTACCACTTCAGATTACTCATATGTAAATGGGAATAATATTAGTGCCTGCCTCATTTGGTTGTTGAGAAGATTAAATGAGATCAAACATATTGAGCACCTGGCATAAGATGGAGGACATAGTATACATTCAGAAATGTTGGCTTTCAATATCGTGTGATGTTCACACTTCACAGAAATCATCTTTTAAATGTGCCTTTAACTACTTCACAAGTGTTTAACAAAATGAGGTGAGTTCATTAATAATACTGCCAACACCACTGGTAGGGAGATCATGCAGCTGTAAGTTGAAGACAACTCAGAAGACACCCCCAGGCTTGGTCTCTTCCATGCCAGAGTCATAAACTAGAAAGTACAAGGTAAACGGGGATCCCACCCAGGCGACTCAGATATCTAAAAACTAACCAGACATTCAGATCAGAGTCTTTGTGTTAAAGAGCTATAATCTAAGTGACAGAAATCAGGCTCTATTTCCATTTTGAATTTTGATTCTAACCCACATAATTGCACTGTGACATTTGGGCAGGCTACTTATTTAAGCCTCAGTCTCTGAGTAAAGTCTTTAATAACAAGGGCTATATATATCTCACAGCGTTTGGAAATTGAAGAAAAATTAAATGAGATACAAGTGTTGACAAAGATGTGGAGAAACTGGAATTCTTAGACAGTGCTGGTGGGAATGTAAAACGGTGCAGCCACTTTGGAAAATGGTTTGGTAGTTCCTCTAAATGTTAATCATAGAGTTTCCATATAACTCAATAATTCCAGTTCTAGGTATATAGTCAAAAGAATTCAAAATGTATGTCCATACAAAAATCTGTACATGAATGCTCATAGCAGAGATATTCATGATAGTCAAAAAGTAGAAAATAACTCAAATGTCCATCAAGTTATGAATGGATAAATAAAACATAGTATATTCATCTAATAATATATCCGACAACAAAAAAGAATGAAGTACTTGAGACACGCTACAACATCGGTGAAATCTAAAAATATTATGTTAAGTGAAAGAAGCCAAACACAAAAGACCACATACTGTGTAATTCCCTTTATGTGGAATGTCCAGAATAGACAAATTGATGGTGTCAAAAACAAATTAGTTGCCAGGGGCTGATGGCAAGGGGAAATGGGGATACTAATGGGTATGGAGTTTCAATTTGGAGTGATGATGATGTTCTGGAATTAGTGGTGATGGTTGTACAACTTTGTGCATATACTAAAAAATTTGAATTGTACATTTTGAAGGGTGAATTTTGTGGCATGGGAATTATATATCAGTATAAAATATGTGTTGAAAAAATTAAAGGAAATATATTAAATTCACAGTACAAAGCCTGTCATCTCATTCAAATTATACAAATATTCTTTTGTCATTTCTCTTTGATCAAT
>NW_012149841.1:4810918-4816347 GCF_000956105.1 Propithecus coquereli | reverse complement strand
GCTGTCAGTGACTTGAAGTATTTTCTCAAGATAAAAGTGTGTGAAGGCAGTGGGAAGTCCCATAGAATGAGTCCAGGATTGTGGGCTAGATGGTTCTAAGATAAATCCAGCAAGGTTGAACCCTTCCATCCTTCCTGAAGGAGGTCAACCCAAAACCCTGAGCTGGCAACTATGCCACTCCTTCTGAATGTCCGACGGGCCACTCATGTGTTCTGTGCTCCGTATTTCACCTGAGAAAAATGAGGCAGGTGCCATTACAAATCTCGCTATAAAGTCCTTAGAAATTACATTATAGAATTCCAGAAAGGGACCAGAAATATTAACCAAGCCCTTGCATTTACTGAAGGGGAAACTGAGGCTCAGGAACAACCTGTAATTAGATTACAAGTTCTTTAAAGACAGGAGTTGTCTCTTAGTCTTCTTTATAGCACTAATAGGTATATAGTGCCTGTCACAACGTTTATGCCCAGGTGTATGCTCCTTGGGATGATATGTGCCTGGTACTTAATGAATATGTACTCATAACCCCCCCCAAAATATAGCCACAGAAACTCCCATTTTCCAGTAAGCCTTACTCACCTGTGGAGTCCCACAAAAGGCAGATGGGACTGCAGTTGAGTTATCAATGCCCAGAAATGCCCAGACTTTCTGGCTGGTATCCTTTGATAAGCCCACTGAGTGTTCTGAGAAAATTTAATCACATTGAGATCTACTTCTGGGACCAGGAGGGCTTGTGGAATTTTCTAACAAAGTTCTATTTAGCATATTAATATGGATTTATTTGTTTTTCATTTATTCTAATGGACTTTCAGAAAAGCCAATATCAGGCTACTTCTATTCAAAGTATAGAATTTTTTTTTTTTTTTGGCTTTTTGTTGTGAGACATCTGGAATCTAGCTGGAAATTTTGGACCCATAGGATTTTAGTTCCCCCCTTCTTTGGGTTGTAAGCCAAATTATAACAATTTGAGATTTCTGGAAATAATAATATTATTTTACAGTAGGAGTTTTGTGCCCATTTCAAACTATAATTTCAAATTCTCTTTTCACATTCAAGGGTACAGTGATGAATGGTACCAGCTGTGTAATTGTAGTTTTGGAGTGCCTCAATAGATCACAATGGATCATAGAAAGGCCTCAGTGCTGCGGGTGGTACAAGAGCTTTAGCAATGTTCATCCCCTGCACGTACCTTTGTTCATGACAATACTGCATCATCCTTGAACTGTAGGCATACTCCCTATTTCAAGTTGAAAGGAAGATAAGTTTCCCTTCCTGTATGACATAAAGACCTAAGCAGGGAGGTTCAAGAAGTTTGAGGAATTGCCCAAACTTCCAGCACTGGGAACAGATTGACCTGACTCTATTTCTGCCTGGGGAATCCTATCCTTCCCCACCCAGTTGATTCTTTCCTGCCTGTTTCAGAGTAGTCTCCGAACACATTTAACAAGGATATGATTTGAGGATAAGAGCTGCCCTAGTCAAAGGGCTTTCATATGTGTCATTGCAAAGTCCTTTCCAGGAAAATAGCCCTACTCAGGTGACTTTCCCAGCTTAGGAACCAGCATACATGCTGTCAGCACCCACCTGCATGTTGGAAGCAGCCAGAGTGACAGCAAGGGGTTGGCACAGCAGAAATGTACAAGTCCTCATTTGGATCCTTATCGAGAGGTAGCAAACCAGCAGCTTGCTGGCTGGACCTGGCTGAGGGTGTTTAGTTTGGCTCTGCCACAGTTGGCTCACAAAGTGTTTTACATTTGACTTATTCGATTAAAAAAAGGAGGGATATTTCACATAAATGTGTAGATTTCCAAACTCCTTTGAAGAACACTTGAGAAACACTTGGCCCATTTCCCCCTATTTTCAAAAAAGCTATAAAAGAGCAGTTTTTGCCCCCTTTTGAGAAGATCAGTGTGATATTGTGATTTATAACAAGAAATACACATTTTGGTCTTTATCCCTGGTTCTTGATACACACCACCTAGTTCCATGGAATTTTCTGGGTGATGGAGGCATCTTCTGTTCTAATGAGGTGGGCTTCTGTATGGGGGCTGGTCACCAGAAAGGTCAAGCAGGACTAGCAGCTTGTAACTTTTAGCCCCACCTCCCACCCTCCAGGAAGGAGAAAGGGGCTGGAAATTAAGTTACCAATCAATCGTGCCAATGTGATGAAGTCTCCATAAAAATACTCAAACTGTGTGGTTCATAGAGCTTCCAAGTTGGTGATGAATAAGAATGAATCCATGTGCCCTGCTGGAAGGGTGGCATACTCAGGCTCCATGGGGACAGAAATTCCTGCATTCAGGACCTTTCTGAACCTCGCCCCATGTGTGTCATTGTCTGGCTGTTTGTTTCCTTTAAAATGTCCTTTGTAAAAACAGACATGTAGACCAATGGAACAGAATAGAAAACCCAGAAATAAACCCAAACATATACAATCAACTAATTTTCAACAAGACCACCAAAAAACAAAATGGGGAAAGTATGGTCTGTTCAATAAATGGTGTTGGGAAAACTGATATCCACATGCAAAAGAATGAAATTGAACCCTTATATCACACACAAAAATCAACTCAAAATGGTTTAAAGACTTAAACGTAAGAGGTGAAACTGTAAAACTCCTAGAAGAAAAGTTCCCTGATAGTGGCCTTGGCAATGCTTTTTTGGATATCACAATGAAAGCTCAGGCAACAAAACCAAAAATAAAGAAGTGGGGCTGAAAAGCTTCTAATCAGCAAAGAAAATAACCAACAAAATGAAAAGGCAGGCTGTGGATTGGGAGAAAATATTTGCAAACCATATATCTGATAAGGGATTCATTTCCATATATATAAGGAAGTCACACAGTTTAATATCAAACAATGCAAATAATTTATAAAAAAATGGGAAAGGAGCTGAATGGACTTTTTTTTTTTTCCTAAAGAAGACATAAACATGCTCAGCAGGTATACGAAAATGTGTTCAACATCATTAATTATCACAGAAATAAAAATCAAAACCAGGATGACATATCACCTCACACCTGTTAGGAAGGCTAAGAGAGAATGCGTTGGTGAGGGTCAAAATTAAAAATAGAGCTACCTATGACCCAGCACTCCCTCTTCTGGGCATATACACAAAGGAAATGACACCCGTACCCTGTAGAGATAAATGCAGTCGATGTTCATTGAAGCAGCATTCACAATAGCCAAGATATGGAAATCACATAGATGAAAGGATAAAGAAAATGCATGATCTATCCATTCATCCATCTTAAAAAAGAAAAAGATGTTGCCATTTGTGACAACACGGATGAACCTGGAGGAGATCATGTTAAGTGAAATAAACCAGACATCGAAGGAAAAATACGGCCTGATCTCCCTTCTTCGTGTAATCTAAAAAACGCTGAGTACATAGAAAAGAGAATGAAATGGTGGTTACCAGGAACAGAGGATGGGGGAGGACGAAATGGGACACTGTACATCCAAGGGTACAAACTCGCAGTCACGTAGGACGAATAAGTCTAGAGAGCTAGTGTGCAACAGCAGGAGGACTGTAGAGTTAACAATATTGTGTACTGAAACTTTGCTAAGGAGGTAGATTTTGGGCAGTCTTACAGTAAGAACAAAAACGATAATCGTGAAGTGATGGATATGTTAATTCGCGTGACTGTAGTTATCATTTTACTATGTGTATGTATATCAAAACGTCATGTTGAACATCCTAAACATATACAGTAAAAATGAATAAAAAGTTAAAAAACAAAAAAATAAAAATATTAATTGTACCATTGTCAAAAAATCCTTTCTAATAATTTAGCAAAAGTAAGTAAAATTGTTTTCCTGGGTTCTGCGAGCCACTCTAGCAAATCAAACCTGTGAAAGGGTTACAGGAATTCTAATTTGTAGTTAAATCTGACAGAAGTTGTGGGTAACCCCGGAACCTACAACCTGTGAGTTGTATCTGAAGTGGGAGGCAGTTTTGTGGGAACAAGCCCTTAACCTGTGGGGTATCTACTAACTCTATTTGGTGACTGAATTGAATTGAATTGAATTGAATTCAGTTGTAGAACACCAACTGTGGTGTGTGCTGGATACAGCAGTCCCCCCTTATCCACGGCTTCGCTTTCTGCAATTTCAGTAACCCATGATCAACTGCAGCCTGAAAATATTAAATGGAAAATTTCAGAAATGAACAATTCATAAATTTTCAGTTGCGTGCCTTGCTAAGTAGCATGATAAAATCTTGTACTTGCTTGCTCCTTTCTGCCTTGGAGATGAATCGCCCCTTTGTCCAGTGTCTCCCTGCTGTCTGTGCTCTCCAACAGCTGGTCAGCTCGTAGCTGTCTCGGCTATCAGACTGACTGCCACGCACTATCACAGTGCATGGGTTCAAGTAACCCTTATTTGACTTAATAAGGGCCCCAAAGTACAAGGATAGTGATGCTGGCAATTTTGACATGCTAAAGAGAAGTCCTAAAATGCTTTCTTTAAGTGAAAATGTGAAAGTTCTCAATAAGGAAAGAAAAAAATCATATTCTGAGGTTGCTAAGATCTACAGTAAGAATGAATCTTCTACCCATGAAATTGTGAAGAGGAAAAAGAAATTTGTGCATAGTATGCATAGTGTTAGATACTATTTGCTGTTTTAGGCATCTACAGGGAGTCTTGCAACATATAACCTGAAGATAAAGGGAGATTACTGTAGTTGCTTGGTGGGGGAAAACGCTCCACTTTTTCATAGAGTGGTTCCATGTTGAGTGTTGACAGTGCAAAGGAGAAAGCAGTTTGTTTTTCCTATTACATACTCAGTGACTCTGTTTGTCGCAATCCTTTATATCACTTATTTTTCCCCAAACTGAAGTCTTACCAACAGTTAACCAGATAGCATTTCACACCAATTTTACATGAATTCCGTACATAGGTCCTGTAAACATTTGAGTTTGTTGAAAAGGACTGTAACTTCTGTTCCTCCTTGTAGGGACTAGAACGGAAAAGAACTTCTTAAGAAAATAGGTAGGTGGTCTTTTTCTTCTGAATTCAGGTGACTTTGGGAGTCAACTGACTAAATATAATGATCATAACTTTTCTCAGTGGAGAGCATTGTGTTGTTTGAGTTTTTAAGCAACTTTATAGGCTGTCAGGAAAAATAATGAAGACAAAAATCTGTTTTATGCCCAGTTAATGCATTCATTAACTCATTCAACAAATATTCACTGCATGTAACTTCAATAAAGATTTTCCAATATCCAGGTCAAGAAATAGAACTTTGCCAGCCACTTCAGAAGTCTTTCCTAGTTCTGTCCCAATTTCAACTCCTTCCGTTCCACACCCAACTAAGTAATACTAATTTGACTTTTATAATAATCCTTTTTTTGCATTACTTTATACTTTATCACACACATCTCTAGATATTACTGCTTAGTCTTTTCCTTTAAAATTATTTTGATATAT
>NW_012149841.1:4799775-4801173 GCF_000956105.1 Propithecus coquereli | reverse complement strand
CTGGAGCCCATTTTACTAAGTAAAGTATCACAAGAATGGAAAAACAAGCACCACATGTACTCACCATCAAAGTGGTATTCACTAATCAACACTTACGTGCACATTTAGTAACATTCATCGGGTGTCAGGCAGGTGGGAAGGGGGAATAGGGGGTAGGTATATACACAACCTAATGGGTGTGGTGTGCACTGTCTGGTGGATGGACATGCTTGAAGACCTGACTTCGGTGGGGCAAAGGCAATATAGCTAACCTAAACATTTGTACCCCTGTAATATGCTGAAATAAAAAAAAATATGAGATACAGATTGAATGTAAATAAGTAAATAAATAAATAAACTGTCAATTAAATGTAAGAGTAGAATAGAGATATTTTTGGATGTCAGTATCACTGAAAATTTTTCTCCTACTTGCCTTTTCTCAAAAAGCTACTTTAGAGTGTGCTCCACCAACTGAGAAAGTAAAGCAAGAAAGAAGACGACACAGAATCTGAGAAACAGGGAATCCCAATATAGCAAATGGTAAAAGGAATACCCTTGATGGTGTGGCAGAGATTTCTATTATTCAGTAAATATCACTTTCTTTTCTTGTTAGGTATGTAGTTAGACTGCATCCCAAAACTCCTGTGTAGCTTCAAGATTTAGTCCTTTGAATAGATGGATTGTGCTACTTCTAGGCTACTGTTTTCAAGAAGTGAGAATGCCTCTACTGGATCCCCTTAAGGCAGCTGGATGCAGATGATGACAAGGGCCCAACAGATGATAAAGTCCCAAGATGAAAAAGACCTGGATCCCTAAATCACCACGTGGAGAAGAGGCACCCACTAACCAAGGGTCACAGGAAATAAATTCCTATGGTGGAAGTCCATTTGTCACTGCAGTCTACCCTAACTACTAGAGGTGGTGAAAAGGAATGCTGGGATAAAAGTGGTGCAGCACGCCTAGAGAGTAACCAGTCCAGGTTGGAGCAAGTCAGAGGCTCTGGAAGAAAAGTTTTCCAAGAAGATGAAGCTGATAGAAAACTGGATGTATTTGAACACTGGGGAAAAGTTTGGGGGTAAATTAGTCATAATAACACAGGCAACGAGGAAAACAAAAGTAAACAACAAGTCCATTGAATCCAGGGAGAACAAAATTTATGCAAGATAGGAAAAGTAATTGTAGCTTGCTGCATGGCTCAGTTGTAAATAACAGTTACATAACATTAATAGATTTGTCTCAGCAACATAAAAACATAACTTTATTGGGGGGATGGAGGTCTGGAGGCATGTATGCGTGTAGTAATGCGGAATGAGAAATGAGCATTAAATCTCATTTTGGGATGTCAATAGATGATTCCTAAAACTGAAAAATCAAGAACTAACAATATAAGCCCTTTATTTATACAACTGGACATAAATA
>NW_012149841.1:4797971-4799725 GCF_000956105.1 Propithecus coquereli | reverse complement strand
TTTTCCTAAATAAATCTGTATGGGAGAAAAAAATCAGTATGTGTAAATGCCACTTTGGTAACAGGTATCTGTATTGAGAAGAGCAGTGTAGAAGATAATTTTGTAATTCATCTCAGCAGTAAAGAAGGTTTGGTAAGAGGAAAAATATTTAAGTATGTACATGGAGGAGAATCCCAGAAGATCAGAAATGGCACTGTATAGTTCTTATTTTCCTTGGTATTGATAAAGCCAATTCGCTTTTTAAATCTTTAATATGGTAAGGAGATGTTACTGAGATTGCTAAAGTCCATGTCTTGCAGACTATCTAGCATATTTTGCAACAGTAAATGTCACTGACCTTCAAAGGGGCAGAACTATAAGTCAGATACATATGACTAAAGGAGATATGTATGTGGTTATATGGGTCTGTGTGTTTCTGGTTGGAGAAGATTAGGTTGAATGGATGGGTTGTGTTCCATGGTAAACTGTCATCCCAGGGGATTTCTAATCTTTACTCCTGGAATAGAAATAATGTTGGCTGACATGTACTGGAAAAGGGATGATTAATGGAATTGGAACTGATTTTAAGAACATGTCTATCTTTTAAAACAAAAAACATAATCTACATGTGGTATTGTTGGCAAGTTGCTCTCATGATGAGTCTTAATAGAGTTCTTTCCACATGGGTTACCTGAATAAATGAAGCAATAAGGAGAGGGCATTAGCGTGTACTGAGTCACTGTTGGATGTAATAATATATTCTAAAATAGCAAAAAATGATATGATACCAGTATAAAATGGAGCAGTCGGTTAAAGTATGAATTTCAGAAACAGAATTAACTTGGTATATGTCAAGGAACACTCAAAACAAGGAGCATGTAAGGATTATTCATTAAATGGTGCTCTGATAGCATAACCATTTGGAAAATGAAAGGTTTTGTTAAAGATTTCTGTGTCAATGATCACACCTTTACCTCCAGTCTTTCCTGAAACCTCACTAAAATGGCACTAAAGTATTTGCTAAGTATAAAAACACAAAAGCATGTTGAGAAATGGCATTAGCAACAAAGTTTTGGAAGTTAGAAATTAAAAGATGGGTGCTGACACACTCAGCTGACCTGAGAACACTGTATCCTAAGTCAGCAATGTCAGCAATGGAGAAAGTTGAGTAGCCACTCAGTCTGCACCACAGATCTCCCAAGAGGTGGAGAAATTGTCAGCCCTGGGGACCCTGGAGAGAAGAGGATAGAGGGATGAAGAGGTTGTTGAAAACAAAGTTGGATTAAATTCTGCTTTAAGACTCAGTTAAATCACCAGATTCTCTCCTCTATTCTGCGCAGTTGAAGAGTTCTCATTTCTCATCCTGACAGAAGACTAGAAATGTATTCTCTAGAGAGGCAAAGCCTAGTGTCTCTGGATTGGGTATATCAGACACATTTTGAAGGAAGAGAAATCTTATTGTAAATTGACAGATTTCATCAAAATTTGCCTACTGAATGTTGAGTGCTCCCATACCACTCTTCTCTTTGCTCTCAGAACACTGGGAGGCTGGCTTATATTTTCCTTAAGAGATTGGAAGATTATCCTATGCAGAATTTAAATGATCAATAAGAAAAGACAGAAGCCACACATCAGTGCTTTGTTCAAAGAAATAGCACAGTCAGATGTCTCCTTAAAGTGAAGCCCAAAGTTGACAAGCAAACATAGTACTCAACAGTTTCAATCAACTTTAAAGATCCACTCCTAAACATAGTAAGACAGCCAAGGATCTACAG
>NW_012149841.1:4793249-4794186 GCF_000956105.1 Propithecus coquereli | reverse complement strand
CATGTGGAATGGTGTTTTTCATCTTTAAATTTTTCTTTAATGTTACAAATGAGATTTGAAGTTTAAGTGTTATCCACAACACTCGCTGGTCAATTTAGACACAGTGCGTGTATTTTAGAGTCTCAATTTTTCCAACTGAGAGTAATAAATATAATAACATATGCTCACCTACCTCAGAGCATTTTCATGAGAATTCACTGCTGTAATGTATATGAAAGCACTTGGTACATGTAAAGTACTTTATTAATATATGGAGTTATTGTTATTATTTTCATCAGTGCTATTGAGAACACTGCTTTGGCAGGATTTTTCCTTCTTTCAACCACAGACGGAGCTTTATCTCCCTGCTTCCAGATGTGACACATTAGAAGTTGCTTGAGCTCAAGGTCAGTTTTAAATTTGGCTCCTTAGAGAAGCAATGGAATAAACCAAAGATCAATGTGAATATTTTCCAAGAAAATCATCCAAACGGAATACCCAGGGAGGGATGGAAAGCATTCCAAGGACCCCACAGGAAGAATGAGTCTTTGTCTGAAAGCTCTAGGCTGCTCTAATAAGGTTGTCTTAGACATTGTCCATCTTTCCACTGGAAAAAACGGTTTCCTGTTCAAATCCTATTACATTTCAGTGTCTTTGAGGGACTTAATCGGAAGGCCTTAATCATACGATTGCCACTTAAAAAGAGGGTAGTATATAGGCCCAATCATTACAGATGGACCAAGATCAAATTTGAGTCCCTTTCACATAATTAAAAAACATGTAATTTTTCAATTTGTGAACCTCCCTGAGTCTAACAATTAAAGTTTAGAGATTATTATTTGGGAATATTCTTATGGGTGAATTCTAGTTTGATCTTTACCTTTTGAAATTGAACATGGGAAAGTCAAAGATGAACTCAATTGCTGTTTTCATGGTTTGTCAAGTCAGGAAAAAAAAA
>NW_012149841.1:4788192-4791432 GCF_000956105.1 Propithecus coquereli | reverse complement strand
AGTACTGACTTTGAAGTGTTGCAGGCTTGCAGGCCGGACACGCGTCCACTGAACTCCTGCGGCCATCTTCCCTCCGGCCTCTCCTTTTGCTCCCTTCCTCCACCCCTGCTCCCTCACTCTGCCCGGCCAGGTATATAAATTGGCCAGGTTTTGCCGGCTCTGCCCTTTCGTATACGCTCTTCCCCACCAGGAATGCTTCGCTGCCGTATCCACGGCAGAATATTCTCCCTCCGGCCCTGAAGACTCGGCGGAGTGTCGCCACCAGGAAGCCTTCCTCGATATTCCCCATCACCAGCCTGCCCTGCCAGCACTGGCTCAGGGACTCTCTTCTGAGCTTCCCAAGAGGGAGGCTGCCTAGTAACCGCCATGAGCCTGAGTCCCCGGTTCCTGGAGAAGAGACAAAGGTGATGTGGGGTTGAGCAGGGCTCCCTGGAAGCCCCCTCTTCCTGCCCCAGTTTTATTTTGGTTCTAGAATCATTCCAGTCAGCACACTCAGTCCCCACCACGGCCATCTCGGGTACACAGTCAACATGTCATGCAGTGGGAGGGAGGGCAGAGGAGAGAGAACGGGGGCACGGGTGGCCTGCACTGCACGGCCACCAGGTCAGAGAGTCTGGGTCTCCCCGGCAGCAGAGGCTCGCCCAGCCACGTGTCTCCTGGTCCTGTGCTCACTTCTGCTGGCCACAGGGTAGGGAGCTGGCAGCAGAGGTCCCTTCAGGGCTGGGCCGTGGGTGTGTCAGGTGGGGAGAGCCACTGTCCTGCCTCCAGGCCCATGACCACTCTGGTTCCCTGTTCTAGACACTCCCCATGTCACTGGGAATAACTGGTTGGACCTGGGTCTCCATAGCTTGGCCCAGGGCCAAGGAGAGACTATTTTTATTTAAAGTACTTATTGATATGTTAGGACTTAAGTCTGCCATTTTATTATTTCTTTTTTGTTTGCTTCTTTGGTTGTTCCTGTTTTTCTCTTCTTGCCTTTCCCTCGGCTAAACATTTTTGTGTTATTCCATTTTGTCTTATATATATTGTGTTGTATTAATAGCTTTCTTAGTGGTCACTCTAGGTATCATACATATGAGGGAACTTCAAAAAGTTTGTGGAAAATGGCATCAAATGCTAAAAATAAAAAATATAAATTTTATTTCTCAGCATAAACTTCTTCAAGTTCAAGACACTTTTGTAAGTGACGATAGCAGCCATTTAGTCTATCCTGAAAGGGTCCTGTAAATTTAAGCATGTCAAAGCAGTCTTTTTTACATTGTTAACTGCAGAAAAATGGGTACCCTTCAGAGATTTTTTTTTTTTTAAGATTAGGACACAAAAAGAAGTCATAAGGAGCCAAATCAGGAAAGTAAGGTGGATGCCTAACGATTTCTCATAAAACTCTCACAAAATTACCCTTGTTTGATGAAAGGAATGAACAGGAGCATTGTTATAGTGAAGAACAACTCTCTGGTGAAGCTTTCCCACATGTGTTTTCTGCTAACGCTTTGACTAACTTTGTCAAAACACTCTCATATTAAGCATATGTTATCATTTTTTGGCTCTCTAGAAAGTCAACAGTAAAATACCTTGAGGATCCTAGAGAACCGTTGCCATGACCTTTGCTCTTCAGCAGTCTGCCTTCCCTTTGACTGGACCACTTCTGCCTATTGGTAGCCCTCGCTTTGATTGTGCTTTGTCTTCAGGATAGTGCTGGTAAAGCCATGTTTCCTCTCTTGCTACAAGTCTTTGAAGAAATGCTTCAGGGTCTTGATCCTGCTTGTTTAAAATTCCAATGAAAGCTCTGCCATTGTCTACAGCTGATCTGGGTGCAATGGTTGACCTATATTAACTGGAAAGTTTGCTCAACTTTAATTTTTCATTCAGATTTGTGTAAGCTAAACCGATTGAGATGTTTATGGGGTTGGCCAGTGTTTGTGCTGTTAATCATTGGTCCTCTTCAATTAAGGCACAAATAGGATTAATTTTTTCCTCACAAATTCATGTGGATGGTCTACAGCTGCAGGCTTGATCTTCAACATCATTTTATCTCTTCTTAAAATGAGTTATCCATTTGTAAACTTCTTATGTCTTTGAGACATTGTCCCCATAAACTTTTCATAAAGCATCGGTGACTTCACCATTGTTCCACTCAAGCTTCGTAAACTTGGTGATTGCTCTTGCTTCAATTTTAGCAAATTTCATGTTGCTCCAATAGGGACTTTTTTCAAATTGATGTCTATCCTTCTTAGTGCCTCAAATTAGATCCTGTTCAAACATGTTTAACAAGTTAGTATTGATTTTATTTTGGAGCAAAAAAATTAATATTCATGCATAGTTTTTTCATAATACTTTCCATGAACTTTTTGAAGACTCCTTGTATATGTTATAACATATCATAACCTACTGGTATTGCCATTGTCCCTCTTTAAGAGAAATATTGAAAACTTACTTCAATTTATGTTTTTTTTCCTCCCCACTTTTTAAATGTAAAAGAGTCCCAGTGTTGTCCCAGTATTTTCTTCACATTTATTGAGCAACACTTCTGCTTCAAACATCAAATATGTTTTAAGAAACTCGTGAGAAAAATAATAGTCTATTATATTTTCCCCTATTTTTTTTCTAAATTTCCAAGCCTTCTTTTTATCATTTCCTTTATGTTTTGAGAACTTCAATTAGACATTCTTTAAGAGTGGTTCCTCTAGAGACAAATTCCCTTTATTTTTGTCTAAGAAGGTCTTTATTTCCCATGCGATTCTAAAGGATATGTTAACCAGATATAGAATTAGTTGACAGTTATTTTCTTTCAGCACTAATACTATACTACTTCCTGCTGGCCACTGTGGTTTCAGATAGATAATTTGCTATCATTAGAATTGGTATTCTGCTTATAAATAATGCATCATTTCTCTGGCTGCTTCTTACTTTTTTTTGTCTTTAATTTTTAGATGTTTACTTATGATATCTATTAGTATGATTTCTTTAGTTTTTTTTTCCTTTTGTGGTTGCTCAGATTTTTGAATATGTAGGTTTATGTCTTTCCCTAAATTCAGGAAGTTTTCAGGGATTATTTTTTGAAATGTACTTTCAGCTCCACATTCTTGCCCCTCTCCTTTGGAGACTCTGATGATACAATAGTTGGATCTTTGGTTATTGTCCCATAGGTCTCTGATGCTCTGTTCATTTTTGTCATTTGTTTTTTCTCTGTTGTGTAGATTGAATAAATTCTATTGTTCTGCCCTCAAGTTTACTTATTCC
>NW_012149841.1:4786210-4788142 GCF_000956105.1 Propithecus coquereli | reverse complement strand
TCATATCATATTAGGATTATTGTTTTACTGTTGAGTTTTGGAATATATAGTATTCTAGATTTAGCCCTTTGCCAAATAGGTGGCTTACAAATAGTTTATGCCAATTTTACTAGAGGTTTATCAATTTGATTTTTTTCAAAGTACTGGGTTTTGCTTTCATTAATTTTTTCTACTGTTTTCTTATTTTTGATTTAATTGATTTCTTATTTCCTTCTTGTTGCTTGCTTTATTTAATTTTGGTCCTCTTTTTCTAGTTTCTTAAGATAGGAACTTGATTATTAGTTTGAACCTTTCTCCTTTTCTGATATAAGCATTTGGGGCTATAAACCTTTGTATCAACACTACTTTAACTGCACCCCACAAATTTTGTTATGTGTTATTTTCATTTTATTCAATCATTTGTATTTTTAATTTATTTTAGACTTTCTCTTTGACCCATGGATTGTTTAGAAGTGTGTTTGTAAATATCCAAGTATTTGAAGCTTTTCCTGTCATCTTTCTGTTAATTGTTTTCTAGTTTGATTCAATTATGGTTGGAGAAAATGTTTTATAGGGTTTTAATTCCTCTAAGTTTGTAAATGTTTGCTTTATGACTGAGGATATGGCCTATCTTAATGAATGTTTCATGAGTGATTGAGAACAATGTGTACTCTTCTGTTGTTGGGTGGAGTGTTCTATAAATGTCATTTGGATCCTGTTAATTGATGGTCTTGCTCAAGTATTCTCTATCTTTGCTAATTTCCTGCCTACTGGTTCTATCAATTTCTGAGAGTAGGGTGTTGAAGTCTCAACTGTAACCGGATTTGTCTCTTTCTTTGTAAAGCTCTATCAGTTTTTATGTTTTATGCATGTACTAGTTTTCTATGTTGCACTAACAAATTACCACAAATTTAGTGGCTTAATACAACACAAATTTATTTTCTTATAGCTCTGCAGGTCAGAAGTCTAAGATGGTTCTCACTGGACTACAGTCAAGGTGTCAGCAAAGCTGTGCCCCTTTCTGGGGTGTCTAGAGGAGAATCCATTTCCTTGCTCATTCAGATTGTTATCAGACTTCAGTTCCTTCTGGCTGTAGTTCTGAGGTCTACATTTGTTCACTTGCTGGGTATCAAGTGTTGGCCATCCTCAGCTTCCACCGGATGTCAGCATTTCTGGGCTCATGACTCTGTTTCTCCATCTTCAAAGCCAGCAATAGCAGGTCAAGTTCTTTTCATGTTTTGAATTTCTCCTACCTCTTCTGTTGGCCCTTACTCTGAACCACTCTTCTGCCTTCCCATTACATTTGTAAGGGCCTATGTGATACATCAGCCCCACCTGGATAATCCAGGATAATTTATCTCCGTATTTTAGGGTCAAATAATTAACAATCTTAATTCTATTTTTAACCTTAATTCTTCTTTGTCATGTAGCATAACATATTCACGGATTCCAGGGTTTTAAAAAATATATATATATATATACACACACACACATATATACATATATATTATTAATATCTTTATCTTTGGTGGTGGTGGAAATTCTGCCTACTACAGTATATTTTGAAGCTCTGTTGTTTTATACATACATTTATGATCACTGTATTTTTTTGGTGGAATGATCATTAGAATGTACCCATTTTAACCAAGTAATGTTTTCACCCTGAAGTCTGTAGAGGACACTTTGTCTGGGAATGGTTCCTTGTTGTTTTTCTCAAGAATATGTCTGTGGGCTTGAACGCAAGTCCAGGGCTCCCTTATCTGAAAACAGGAAGGGCTAGAGAGTTTAGGATGAAAACATCCGCTCTCCGGAGACGAAACAATAAGGAACAGGAACGTGTTGAGTCGGGACAGTGTGGGAACAAAGAAATTATGGTGGGACAGTTGCCAAACAGGCTGTGTTATAAATAAAGAAACTACAGCAAGAAGTTTTGCTGCAGTCCTGTACCATCTT
>NW_012149841.1:4768722-4783080 GCF_000956105.1 Propithecus coquereli | reverse complement strand
TCTTATGTTATCTGCACTCACTATTGAGCCCATCTATCAGGTTTTTATTTCAGTTATTTTTTTCAGTTCTATATTTTTAAATTTTGTTCTTTTTTATGACTCCTATTTCTGTACTATTTTTTTAAATTCTCATTTGGTTCAATGGAATTAATAATTGTTTAAAACAATTTTATTGTGGCTGCTTTAAAACCTTGTTACATCATTCCTATATCTTGGTACTTGTACCAGTCAATTGTTTCTTTCTCATTCAAGTTGTGATTTTTTTTTCTATTTCTTGGTATAACAAATGATATTTGATTATATCCTGAACATTTTGAATATTATATTAAGAGATCCTTGATCCTGTTTTTAATCTACTGTTTTAGAGGTAGTCACTCTGTTTAGGTTTAAAATGTAAATTCTGGCATTCTTTCGTGGGAATAGCTTCAATGATAATTTGGTTTTCTGAGCCCTTGTAATACTATTCTTGTCAGCCTCACTCTTCTGCTTCTGCTTGAGTTCCCTCTGGATCCATGACAGGGCTGCCTGTGGGGGCTACAAGGTGCTCATCTCAGCCACCCAGCACAGTTAGATGATGGGGGAGGGTACTGGACCCACAGGACAGAGAGCATCTTCCTCCCCTGGCCTGTTCTCTGGCCACCACTGATGAATTTCTCACTTTATTACTGCTACTGCCACTGGGAGGGAAGCACCTACCAGGGCTGCCTTCTGCCATTAGGCCAGTAGCTGCAGTGTCTAGGGGACTCTCTATCAGAGGATAGAGGACAAGGGGATGCTGGGACTGAGCCACTTTCTGCAATTGGATTGACAGTGAGGAGCCACTGAGTCTGGGTGGCTCTCTGCCCTTGGTCAGAGGGCCAGGGGGACATGCCTCTTGGTGTGAGGTGGGGTATGGTCATTCTGGCTAGGATCCTCAGTTGCCATTGCGATGGCCTGATTATGCCAACTAATGGTGTAGGGCTTGGGTTGTGCCAGCCCCTCAAGGGTTTGTTGCTGCTGGAAATACTGTTCTGCTGTTGCTGATGGGAGAGGAGTAAGGGATGGTTGGTTACCCAAGATCTGGTGACATGGCTGCTGCAGGCAGATCAGGCACCTCTGCCCTGGGGTATGGATCCCTGCTAAGTCCCTGCTGGGCTTTCCTTTTCCTGATATTTTGGTTAGAAAGAGAAGGATTCTCTTTCTGTTCTTTGTTTTTCTCTGTTTTTTGTTAGTTTTGCTTTGTTTTGTTTGTTTGCTTTGTTTTGTTAAGTGTTGTAGGTTGCAGGCTTCCCTGGTCCCAATTCTGGGATAATGGGATAAATGGGAGGAAAGTTATTACAGTGGTTTTCTTTAATCCCTGAGACCCTTTGTTCCTTCAATTTTATGCTTTCTGCCTCTCAGATTACCTGTTGGGTTATTTCCAAAAGTATGTCATTGTATATAAAAGGGAGGAACAGAAAAAAAGTGAGTCTATGCCATCTTATTCCTGAACTGGAAATACTAATCTGCTTCTTTAAAAAAATAATTTCTCTCAACCACTGAATTTTCTTCTAAAGAAATAATACATTGAAAGTATTCCAGGATAGAAACCCAACATACTAGCTATAAAAATGAGACAATGAAGAAAATATAGACAATAGGAAAAATCGTTTGTAATCATTATCCAAAGGCAAATATAATGAACATTTGGTGAATTGCTTTCCAATCTTGATTTTTTTGAAGAGTTGATTTATGTCTTTACTTTTCTACTTAACCATGACCATGCCATTATTATAAATTTCAACTATCATTTTAATAGAAATATTTTTCATGTTGTAAATTCTTCAAAATTATTATTTTTAATGGCTGTTCATTTTAGAATGCTATCATTTTCTTATTGTTAGACATTTGTTTTCTTCATTCCAGTTTTTTTGTATTGTAATATTGATGTAATACATACCTTAATGTACATGATTATTTTTATGGTTTGCTTTATTTAAATATAAAAGTGTCCTGGAGGAGGATAACCATAAGAAACTAAAGGAACCCTGACATATTTTACCTCAAAATATGCTTCTTTCACATATTTCAGGATGGCTATTCAGAGGGGATGGAAACACAAGAATAGCTAAAAATTTGCCTTTTGTGGGGGAGATTTGCATCTACTGAGAAAATCTACATTGGTGAAATAAACAGCCTGGTTTTCTGGCCTCCACCTCCCCATTCTGAATCTAGGAAGGATTGGCTTGCCTTTGGGCATCTGACAGATCCTTACTCTTTCTGAGAGCTGCTACCTGTGAGGATTTATCTGTGTAACAAGACAGCCTTTGCTTGACATGGTTTCCTCTGTTCCCTCTCCCGTAACCTGTGAGGCCACCTCCCCCAGAGCCCAGAAAAACTTGGTCCCGGGCCATTTTACTGGGCTCATTCATTTCCCTTGAAAATCATTTACTCCGGCACCCACGTCTCCCCTCTCCCCAATGAAGAAGATATTTAAGCATCAACCATGTGGCTCTCCTTTGAGTTTTCAAATTTTGTATGACTCCCATGCATACTTGTGCACATTTATAAATTTATGTGCCTTTTCCCCTGTCAATCTTTGTATTATCAGTTTGTTTTATAGATTAAAATTTTTGAAACTCCTGGGGAAAAATTTAAACTTTCCTAGAAGACAAAGTTGCAAAGGAAATGTAGGTAGGCTTTGGTGTCAGAAAGATCACAATTCGGTCCCTGCCTCTAACGCTTTCCCACTGGCCATCTAATTTTCCTGAGCCTCCCTGATCTCCTCCTCTCCACCGGGTCATGCATGGAGAATTCTTAGCCTACAATGGGAAGACATCTTACACAGCAGTTCTATTCCCCCTTTTCCTGCCTAGCTTTCTCCTCCTTCTCACTGTCCTCTTGAAGATAATTAGAATGAGTTAACTAGTACAGCCATTTAAGTTTTTCCAAAACATTAGCTTTAAAAACAATCATCGCTACTACCCTTTTAAACTATCTGCCTCTCTCACCTCTGTAAAATTATCATCCTGCTAGTAAAATTAAATTAATTTAAATAAGTTGGAGTGGAACAAAGTTATAGAATTTATTGTGCGTGAATGTGTGGAAATGAAACCAGGGAGGGAAGAGATTGGTTTTTCTTGTGAGGTAGAAGGTTAAATAAAACGAAAAGATAAGGAAAACTATGGTAATTACCCTGATCTGATCACTATGCATTATATGGATCTCAACATCCCTAGGTGCCTCATCAATACATACAATTATTATGTGTCAATTTAAATTAAAAAAATTAAATGATCAGCACAACATGGCATGGTGGTCAAGTGCAGCACAATTTCCAGAAGTCTTTTTGTCCCACAGAAACCTTACTTGGATTTCCCACGATCTGTAATTTCCCTATGAAGAGACCCAGAGGATTTGTGGCTTTTCTCTGCTGATGAGGATAAGACGGGGAGAGGAGAGAAGAAGAGAAAGGGGAAAGGGAGGGGAGATTAGGTAATATATATCAGTTGTGGAATGCCTATTGTTTAGAGTTTTTTTCTGATGGTGAATCTAGAGTCCTTTCTTCCTTCCCCTTCTACTGTGTTTTATTTACTTTCATCCTATATGTGTGTCTTTGCAGCATGTACCAGCAATAGGGGAGATGGCCTGTTTCTCTGCATTTGATCACGTTGCCTAATCTCCTTTTTAAATTATTGACTAACATTTATAAGGGTAATAAGCCATATCCTTAATTTATTAGTTTTTCATTGCTAATGAGTTCTGCATATTTCTTCTGTAGAGTATATTTAGGATTGGAATAAATCAAAATCGAGGATCGGATTATCATGAATAGGGAGTACTTTCTTCATTTTTGATATTTTGTCTGTTGAAATTAGTTTTTATTGGAGTTTTGCATAAGTTTATGGGGTGATGAATTTTTATCTGTGTTTGTTTTCTCTGTTCAGACAAGAAATCTGAGAAGCTGGGTCACACGTGTTTGGTTTTGGGACTCAGATGGTTTTATTTTGAGAAATCATGAGGTTCAGCATCTCTGAAACTAACTGGATCCACACACAAAGCCCTGCCTTGGCTTCACCTTTGAACCTGGGTTCCTCGAAGACCCAATTTACTATTCATTTCAGCTCATGTTACCCACTGGGAGGGTGAGACACTGTTCAGCCAAGTGGGCTCAGCCTGGAAGAACCTGCCTTTCCCCAAACAAAGTCCAATCGTGAGTTTCCTGGAATAGAGAGCTACTTCGACTGTTTGGTCAGGAAAATGCCATAGTGAGGTGAACTCATCTGACTACACTTGGTCCTTAAGGCCTCATATTTTTATATGGGAAACATCACAGAGAACATTCTATGTCTTGAACTCTAATGGACTTCAACTGGGCTCTTGGGGAAAGGAAGATTGGTTGGAAGGAATGCTTTTAGAATTTCTGGCATAATAGGTGGACATTTAACATAATGCAATATTTCTGTCATTTCTACAATAACTATTCTACATTTGAATATGCTCTTTATTAAATGCATTAGCTTAGAAACTCTACCATCATCATAGCCAAATAATATGTCACTTCATATATAACTGTGACAATCTTGAGATTAAACAGCCTCTGGATGCTACTTTTAATGATGTTTTTCTAGCATCTTTTTACTTAGAAATGTGAACATTTGGAAGATATTTTTTACTTGACTTTGAATTGCAAAAGGGTCTTAACCCTGAAAAGGTAGCCAGATTCTCACTTGGCAGTCGTTGAATCTAAATTTTTTTATGCATCAAACAAGGATCTTTGAATAGCTATGGGGTACATCCTTTGTTAGTCACTGGAGTTAAGAAAAATAGATAAGAAAGACATTCATTTGTTCACTCATTCATTTAGAAGTCATTTATTGAGCATCCATTATTTCCTAAGCATCGTGCTAGGTTCTATGAGGTAATATACAAGTGAGTATAGTAAATTCGATCCTTCACTCATTCATTCATTCAATCAGTCAATGAACATTATTGAGGACCTGTGCTTTGAGGAGTTAATAAAATGTGGTTCTCATCTTCAGTGAATTCACAAAGTAATTGCAGAAACCCCAGCTAATGAAATTGCTGAGATTCTTTGAGTTAATTATAAGATGAATGGAAGAGATCATAGATGCTAGGGAACTACTTTGCAAATAATGAAACTTTGCACTAGAGGGTATTTGTTTAGCATAAAACTAGCTATCCTTTACCTTCTCCTCACCATACAAGGTACAGCAGACACATACTAATTTAGCTTAATTGACTCAAAATTTACCATATGCCTCCAGAATTCTAGGTCCTATGTCAGGCACTGAGAATAACAAGATGAAAGAAGCACAGTTCTTGTCTTTGAAGAACTTAGTAGCCATGGAAATAAGCATGCCCAGTAATTGTGTAATGGTATAAGTGATTTGGAGCATTGAGGAGGGAGCAGAGAACTTCCTTGACAGTGATTCGTGGACTGAGTTCCAAAAGAGTGAAGAGGATGTGGCATCAGTGTTCTAGCCACAACTGAGAAAGATCAGAGGTCTAAGAAGTTTGCTCTGTTGGAGGGACTACATGGCATGTGTTATTACCGGAGCATGAAGTCCATGGAAGAGCACTGGGAATGGCCTTGGATGCCAAGAGAGAACATTTGGATATTTTTCTGAAAGGGATGGTGAGTCAGAGATCTACTTTCCATCTGACCTGCCAGTATTTCC
Source organism: Propithecus coquereli (assembly GCF_000956105.1). Taxonomy (NCBI): domain Eukaryota; kingdom Metazoa; phylum Chordata; class Mammalia; order Primates; family Indriidae; genus Propithecus; species Propithecus coquereli. The sequence continues at coordinate 4,777,420 of NW_012149841.1, read as the reverse complement.
CAACACGCTTTCCCTGTACACCCTGTGAATTTATTGTATTTTACTTAAAAGTAATATTGTTTGAGCTCCTCTGTGGCAGAAAGCAAACAATAACCATCAGAGCAGCTAGGTTAGAAGAACATAGAACCAGCTCCCAGGTGTCAAGACAGCATTACTGGTGCTATCTCCCATGTGGTGTATAAGAAACATCTTCTCTGAATGTATTTCCTCTGGTCCTCTTAACAGATTTATAGGGTGAAGTGGAATCTCATTCATTTGCTAGAAAAGAAAACAGAGACCCTGGGAGATAAACTCGTGTTTGCCAAGCCATGCAGAGAGCCAGGGATAGTTTAGTTCCAGGGCCCAGGCCTCCTGGTCCCGGCAAAGTGTTTTTGCCATGAGTCATGCATGGACTCTCTGTTCTGCTGTGATCCCTCTGGGAACTGGTGTACCCTCAGGACATGCAATTTAGAGTGTGAAAAACATGGATCCCTTACCTATTAGTTGCATTGCTATCCATCTCACATTTCCAGCCAGCATTCAATCATTTATTAATCACCTTCTGTGGGCATTTTCATAGCTAAAGGTGTGTAGGAGGTCAGACTTGGGAGTTGAATGTCAGTTCTCACACTACATGCCTCTTAACTTTGAGCAAGTTTCTCAAATTCTTATTTTCATTTGCTCATCTGGTAAAAAAGGGCGCAATCATGGTACCCAAAACATGAGATAACATATCCTTAGCAGAGGGCCATTATGCAACAGCTGAAATGATTAATAAGATCCTGGCCCTGCCTTCTCCATACTTTATCCCACTGAATTTGAAAGAGAGCTTGAAGAAGTTTCAGTAAAGCAAGAGGACAGGAATTCCCAGGCACCCCAGACCCTTTCTTAGCACAACAGAGTCACACATTTTCAGCTACTCTATTCGCCCTCTTTCTGTGGCTTCTGACAATGCTGACAAGAATGCTTGGTTGGTTGTTTAGGAAAAATGCCTACTGTGAGGGAAGTGGATGGGCTTAACCTCCAGAATCACCCTCCTCCCCTTTCCCCTACCCCTCTTGCACCACCACTAACTGCTCTTAAATTTCCTCTGTCCTCCTTTCCTTTAACTGTTTTTCTTGGCCTGCTGAGAAGTTATTTTTTCTGATTAGGTCTCTCATGGAATTGGGAGTTCCTTCATTAGTTATGGCAGCACCCATAGTCCTGTCACAGATACACATGGAGCCACGGATAAGTGCGTGTTTGGTCCTGACTGCGCGCATGCGCGTACACACACACACACACACACACACACACACACACACACACACACGCAGAGAGACACAGACAGAACATGTCTGTTTCCATTTAGTTTTGCATCTTGGATGAAACAGTTTATGTAAGTAGGACCATAGGTTAAGTATGCCCATGTTGAATAATTTGGCAAATGAATCTGGCCTGACAGGCATTTTTGATATCGGAGGACCTAAACAGCATCATTTTCAGGGGTCAGGCTCTGCTGGGCCTGGCTCCGAGGTCTTTGCCAATTTTGAGGGTGTGGTATGGAGAGTCTGATGTTTGCTTTAATGACTGTGCGAAGTCTCTTAAACAGCTTGTCTGCCTAGAAAAACATTTCAGATGTTTCTCAGTCCTGAACTTTGGCTTCTCCAGCCATGACCAAAAGAATATTAGACTAGTTTAAAAACTTTTCCAATCATTCCATAAAAATTGTGGTTTCCCTCCTCTATCAAATCAGCTAATCTCATTTAACCATGACCACTGTTTAAACACAATTAAACTATAGTCAGAAAATTCTGACTTTCTTTGACCAGAACCTAAAGTAAGGCTCACATACCAATGAGCGTAGCTCACGCAGGGCTGTGGTCTGTGTATACAAGCTCTGTGAGGGCAGGTGCTTTGTCTATGTTGTTCTTTCTTATGTCTCCAGCTTCTAGAACAGCATCTTCATTATTACCCATGGAGTATGAGCTTGTAAAGGAAGTTTTATTAATCTATTAATCTTTTCATCTCTGATATGGATGCCCGTTAGTTATATAGTGGACTTCTTAATAAGTATTTGAATGAGTAAATACTGACTCCTGGAATTCCATCCTCTGATTTTCATTGGTCTGAATTCAGACTTTGATTTGTATTAAGATGACTGTTCCCTGGAGAGGTGATTCACAAAGGTGGTCTTCATGTCTGCTGTTTGAGTATGAATAAAGGATCAGAGACGCGGAAGCATGAGAAACGGTGCTGAGGCCTGGCTACCCAGGGCAGGTGGGTGTGAGTGGATGCAAAAGTGGGACAGGTTAGGAGCAGGGAATACTCTTCCTCCTTTACCTCTGAGTTCGGTCAGCCATCAGCCAGTGCCACCTCACTTCCCTCAAGTCTCCCTCTCAGGAGCTGTCCCTAGGGACCCAGGTTATGCATGTTACTCAGGGACTGCTGGAAAGAGCTCCATAGGAACCTCAGGCAACTCTTTTTCTGACTGAACAATGAAGGTCCACTGTTAGTATTTTTCCATGGATTTAGCCTTTTGTCACAGCTCCAAAGAATCCTGCATGTAGCAGTTTTTCTTAAATATGCATTTTTACATGACTATAAAAGCAATATATACTCACTTATAGAAAAATCAGGCTGCACATAAGCTAGAAATAAGCAGGATAAAATGATCCATTAACATGTAGCTATATTTCATTCCAGTTCTTCTTTATGCTTAGGGTTTTTTTTTTAATTTTGCATTATTAAGATCATATTCTATGGAAAATAATCAATCTTGCCTTGTTATCTAATATAATTAGTATAAGAATTTTTTCCTATCATTTAATGGCATTCATTGCAAATACTATTTTAAAAAATCACAAACTTTTATACTATGTAAATGCACTGTAATTTATCTGGACTTTCCCCCATTGTTTGATAGTAATTGATAAGTAGCAGAATGGAATCTCTCCAGGGATGGAGAACACAGTGTTAGATCATGCTTACAACTGTCTCAGCCAGGCTTATGTTCTCACTTGGTCTAAGTAGTTGTTTCATGTTTTCAAGATCTAGTCTCTGATAACTAGCCATTTGATTCATGTAGATGCTTCACTGGATATGGATACAATAAGATGTCTATGGGGAAATAAGGCTATCCTCATTTTGTGCCTTCTGATTTTTATAAATTTGAAATTAAAAAAATGACACCTGAACTAATGGATTAAAGGCAAGCAATTAACAAACACCAATGCAGATTTTTAAGCTTTAAGCCTTACGGAATAGTTCAAAGGAACATAATAGTACATTTCAACCTAAATTTGAATGACTAAAGTTTTGGTTTGATAAAATTAAATGAACATGGACTAAGTTTCAATCAGCGCCGGAAACCATTCAAAGGCTGTGGGAGAATATAAAGTAGTGTGGCCACTTTGGAAAACAGTATGGCAGTTCCAAAAAAAAAACCTAAAAATAGAATTATCATATGATCCAGCAATTCTGCTTCTTGATAAAAACCCAAAAGAATCAAAAGCAGAGACTTGAGCAGGTATGTGCATGCTCATGTTCAGAGCAGCATTATTTGCCACTAGACAAAAGATGGAAGCAACCTAAATGTCCATCAACAAATGAATGGGTAAACAAAAGTGGTCTATCCATACAATGGAACATTATTCAGCCTTAAAAAGGAAGGAAATTCAGACACATATTACAACTTGGATGAACCTTGAGGACATTACACTAAGTGAAACACAGTAGTCACAAAAAGACAAATATTTTATAATTCTTCTTATATGAGACACCTAGAATAGTCAAATACATAGAAATATATATATGATGGTTGCCAGGGGATGTGGAAGGGGGAGTTGGGGAGTTGTTGGTTAATAAGCATAGAATTTCAGTTTTGCAAGATCAAAAGAATTCTGAAGAAGGATTATGGTGATGGTTGCACGATGTGAATATACTCAATACCACTAAATTATACATATAAAAATGGTTACAACAGTAATTTTTGTGTTGTGTATATTTTACCATAGATTTTACAAAATAGGCCCTAAGAAAACAAAATAAGTAATGTAAGAAATACTTTAACTTAGTGAATGCTTGGGGGTGTGTGAGTAGGTAGGTAGAAGAAGATTGGAAAAGAAATAGACTGGTTCATAAAGATAACATAGGGAATGAGTGAGATGGACATGAAGTTTACAAATGACAGGAAAAGGAGTTAAGTAATGACAGTACATATGTGGAGGCACATGTAGATAAGTGGGGACTGAAGGTCGGGTCAGGTTTCATGTAGGAAGTGGCCAGAACTTCCATAGGAGGATGTCGGGGGTGGACAGGGAGTTAGCATGGGGAGAAGACAGGAAACTGGGGAGAAAAGCATGGAATTAGCTTACGGCAGCTTGGGATATTAAGTGATATGAAAGTGAAACAAAGTGACATTGAATCAGCAGCTCAGGATCCCCTCTCCAGCTGTGTCCCTGTCTGGGCCAGCAAGTTTTTGTATCAATGATTTGATGTAAGACTCGGAGTATCCTGGTTGTACATCTGTCTAGGAAGAGGCAGAACTAGAGATGTGGAAGCGTTTAGTTCAAAAGTGAAAACAGGTCTGTTTTGTTGGAGATTCCGGAAATGAAATCTCACAAATTGTTTGTCAAATTGGATTTGTGGAACAGACTGAATTAGATATTACTCAATTGAATACATAAGTTAGAGGTACACTGATATATCTGAGATACATTAATGCCATTTTTAAAGATAACTTAAGTATCTTGTATTTATTTATTTTTTTAAATTAAACAAACATATACCTTCTGGGTGAGTAGGACTCTGTTAGAAGAGAGGGGAGCGGGAAGGAAAGGAAAATTGAGAGCCAAATCAGTTCTTGACTCATTGGAAGTAACGGCTCAGCTAGGAAGACAGACATTGCATGGCTGGTATAAGGTGGGATGGGTGGGGCCTTGTCCATGCTGGTGGAACTGAAGATGGACTTGACCAAGCTCATGACAGCAGTTTAGAATTTGATGTCTAGGAAACAGAGGGGTCCTATAAAATCTTGCCTCTCAGCCTGGAGGCTTGGGCAGTGAGTCCTTCTGTATCTGAGAGAAAACAGATTGGAATAGACTGAGCTACTTAAATATTCAATCTAGGAGATATAGAAGAATAGGTAAAAGTCCCACAGATGAGTTTTCAAACTGCAGGTTGTAACTAGCTTTTGTTAAAAACATAAAGTAGACTAGAATGGCATGTAACTGAATAGAAAATATTTCAGTGATATCACAGAGAGTAAAGTATAATTTCATAAAACTTTCATTTCAGTTTTGGGGACAGAGTTGTAATATAAAGTATCTCTCTTACCATGAGTCTCAGTTGACAATATTTGGAAGCAGTGCTGTAGAGGTCTGCAGAAGCAGATTAGGAAGGCAATTGAATGTTTTACCTTGCTTGGACAATTAACAATAGTATAGTAGCATGTTCTTTATTTTATAATAGAGTTTTGAATAAACTGTTTCAGTGTTACTCAAAAGTTTAGTCCAAGATACTTTAAAAAATATGTTCTAAAGAACAAAGAACTAAAACAAACAGATAAAAATAACAAAACATAGTACTACCATGGCTAAATACTAGACATGGAAGAAAGAAGCTATAATGATTGTGTCTTTATGTATATGTATGCATGTGTTTGTGTCTGGCCATAAAATATTACTCTGAAAGAAGAATTAGATTGTCCTTTACAAATAGCAACCTGACACTGAATGCAGTGAAGGTAAATTATATGGACTTATGATTTGGTCTCGTGGCTATCTGGGTCTTATTGGATATTTTTAAGATCTTCTTAACTAATTGTCTGTTATGTTTTCTTCAGAATATGAAAAAAAATCATGTTTTTCAGGAATGGAAATTTGTATATTTTTGGAGAAGTTGATGTCAGATTCAGGACTGATTGTGAGGCTCACAAAGGCCATTACTGTCACTAGGGAAAAAAAAATTATTTAAAATGTAGACACCTTAGAGTGTTGCTACCAACAATTTTAGGGGTTTTATTATAAAACCAAAGTAAAAAGATTGATCTGTTTTACCAAATCAAAAATTTTAAAGATAACAAGTATTGGCAAGGATGTGGAGAAAAGGGAACACTTGAACACTGTTGGTGAGAATGTAAATTTGTATAGTAATTATGGAAAACAGTATGGATATTCCTCAAAAAATTAAAAATAGAACTACCATATGATCCAGCAATCCCACTTCTGGGTATATAATAAAATCACTATCTTGAATAGATATTTGCACTCCTATGTTCATGGCAGCATTATTCACAATAGCCAAGATATAGAAACAACTGGAATGTTTTACAACAGATGAATGAAGAACTGTGTGTGTGTGTGTGGTGTGTGTGTGTGTATTAATGGAATATTATTCAGCCTTATAAAAGAAGGAAATTCTGCCATTTGTGAGAACATGAATGAACCCCTGGAGAATGTTATGCTATGTGAAATAAGCCAGACATAGATAGAAAAATACTGCATGATCTCACTTTTATGTGGAATATCTACTTTAAAAATGTTGAATTTATATAATAGTAACATAGAGTAGAACAGTGATTACCAGGGGCCGAGGAGAGGAGGAAAAGCAGAGATATTGGTCAAAGGGTACAAACTTTCAGTTGTAAGATGAGTAAGTTCTGGAGACCTAATGTACAGCAGGGTGACTATAGTTAATAATAATGTGTTGTACACTTGAAATGCACCTACAGAGCAGATCTCAAGCATTCTCACCAAACACATGCTAACATGGAAACTTTGTGACCTGATAAATATGTTAAATAGCTTGATTATGATAATCATTTCACAATGTATACATATATCAAAACATCAGGTTGTACACCTTAAATATATTCAATTTTTATTTGTCGACATACCTCGATAAAGCCAGAAAAAAAATTTCAAAAGAGAAGAATTAGTTTCTAAATGAGGATGATAATATCTGGAAAGGAGTTTTGTCAATTAGCAAAATGACGCTGATTGTTTGGGAATCCTGTCTACTGAATGGATTTCATGAGCATGTTACCATGTCTACCATTTCCAATGCTGGTTTTAAAAAAAAAACACTCCATGTGCTTAAGCTTGTGCACCACCAGCTGGGTGAAATTCCTTTCACAAAGACCCAACTGAATGAATTGGAGAGGACTCTTTATTTATCTATGATTTCAGCTCCACCTGTTTACCATTTTCTTGTTAAAAGGAATTAGTGACTGTTGGGTATGTGGCTATGAAGCAATTGAACAAATCTCCACTGCAACTATAATACAAATCCATCTTCAATCCCAGAGCAAATTGTTCTCATTTGGGGAAGGGAAAAAGGTATTTTCTCAGCTAAAAACAAAAATTAACAAATATTTTGCAAAAGGTGAACTCTAGGGTCCCAACCAAATCCTGAACAAATTGGAGTGAAGCAGAAACAGCTGTTGGGTAAAATGCACATCCTGAGAGTAGGTTCTGGGTTGTCAGGCCAGGTTACTTGGAACTGGCCCATCCCGGTTTTACCACTTCTTAGCACCTTGGCAAACAAGTGGAAAATATAGAAAGAGGAGTAAATGTTCAAGAAAAAACCACAGGAGCTCCAAGTTCTCCTTGCTTTGAGACCTGTGGGATTCCAAGGTAGTTTCTTTCTTGTTTTCCCCTGGGAAAATAGCCTTGAAAATGAAGAAGAGGTGCTTCTGTGACAGGAGAAAGCATGAAGGTATGACTTGTAAACCCAGCAAGCTTCTCAAGAGAATTGTCATCTTTTTGTAACTGCTCTCCAGAAACAGGATTTGGTTCAGTAATCCTGCGACCTTCACCTGTGAAGATTAAACTTTGCATAAAACTCATTTTATCCAATCACATTTAAATCAAGAAATATGAGGTGACTAAAAAAAGATAGAAATACAAGCTTGACAATTTTTTAAATCTCAAATTTCCTTCCACTCCTCCTAAAAGTTCTGTGTTTGAGTTTAAGAAGTGTGTCAGATGGTTCTGAGAATCCTACAGTATTTTAGATATGCTAAGGAATTGTAGAATAAGTCAGTGCTTGTTCCTCTCTTTCACCTTTGTGCTTAATTATGTTTCTTGTTAAATTTGTTAGACTGTGCCTGGGGGCCCATATGAAAAGCACACCTCTTTTCCACCCAAGTTCTTAACCAATCAAAACTAAGAACAAAAAAAGTGAAAATTTCTAGGCCAAAATATAAACTTTGTAATGGATAAAGCAGGTATGGTTCAATGTAGCTTATTTCTCAGGGAATGTGGGCTTTTTAACACTGAACTAAAATTAGGGAGACTTATGGAGCCCCTTCATGAGATGGCACCAGCCAAGTCCCACAGGCTTTCCCCAGGGGGTAGGCTATTGTTGTTTGTCATGTGGCCAAGAACAATCAAGAACATATGCTCTAAGTGGAGTATAGCTCTCCCTCCACATTATATAGTTTAATTCATATTGTTATATGTAGCTAAGCTTCTATTTGTAATGCATACATGTCATTGGAACAATTGCAAAAGATATAAAATGGAAAGATAGAGCCTTTTCCCCGTTTTTCTCTCTTCCCTCATCCCATACTCCAGAAGCAACAACTTTTAAATAATTTCTATTTTCACTTTCTCTTGTTGTTATCATTATAATTTTAAATGCATATTGTTATATGTAGCTAAGCTTCTATTTGTAATGCATACATGTCATTGGAACAATTGCAAAAGATATAAAATGGAAAGATAGAGCCTTTTCC